>NC_048579.1:48168141-48502828 GCF_013265735.2 Oncorhynchus mykiss
ACCTAATAATCCCCAGTTTACAATTGGTTCATTCATCCCCCTCCTCTCCCCTGTAACTATTCCCCAGGTCGTTGCTGTAAATGAGAACGTGCTCTCAGTCAACTTAACTGGTAAAATAACAGATACATTTAAAAAAAAATTGGTGTCATATAGAAATACATTTTTAAAGTATTTTTTAGCATACTTTAGCATATTAGCGTGGTCATCTGTGAACGCATCAACGCTATTTTCTCAAAGTCTTTAGGGACTATTATTAGTCCAAAAAACTAATTTGGAGGGAATTTGACTTCTAGTCCATGAGTAGAAGATTAGTATATTGCGATTGGTTTCCTTATTTTTAAATATAAAAGTTTTAGAACACCTTCTCATTCAAAGGTTTTTCTTTAATTTTTTTTTACTATTTTCTACATTGTAGAATAATAGGGAAGACATCAAAACTATGAAATAACACATATGGAATCATGTAGTAACCAAAAAAGTGTTAAACAAATCAAAATGTATCTTATATTTGAGATTCTTCAAATAGCCACCCTTTGCCTTGATGACATATTTGCACACTCTTGGCATTCTCTCAACCAGCTTCACCTGGAATGCTTTTCCAACAGGCTTGAAGGAGTTCCCACATATGCTGAGCACTTGTTGGCTGCTTTTCCTTCGCTCTGCGGGTCCAACTCATCCCAAATCATTTCAATTTGGTTGAGGTAGGGGGATTGTAGAGGCCAGGTCATCTGATGCATCACTCCATCACTCTCCTTCTTGGTCAAAAAGCCCTTAAACACCCTGGAGGTGTGTTGGGTCATTGTCCAGTTGAAAAACAAATGATAGTCTCACTAAGCCCAAACAAGATGGGATGGCGTATCGCTGCAGCATGCTGTGGTAGCCATGTTTGTTAAGTGTGCCTTGAATTCTAAATAAATCAAAGACCGTGTCACCAGCAAAGCATCCCCACACCATAACACCTCCTCCTCCATGCTTTACGGTAGGAAATACACATGCGGAGATCATCCGTTCACCCACACCACATCTCACAAAGAACCAAAAATCACCAATTTGGATTCCAGACCAAAGGACAAAGTTCCACCAGTCTAATGTCCATTGCTCTTGTTTCTTGGCCCAAGCAAGTATTTTCTTCTTATTGGTGTCCTTTATTAGTGGTTTCTTCGCAGCAATTCAACCATGAAGGCCTGATTCATACAGTCTCCTCTGAACAGTTGATGTTGAGATTTGTCTGTTACTTGAACTCTGTGAAACTTTCAAAGTTCTTTAAATATTCTGTATTGACTGAACTTCATGTCTTAAAGTAATGATGGACTGTCATTTCTCTTTGCTTATTTGAGCTGTTCTTGCTATAATATGGAGTTGGGCTATCTTCTGTATACCCCCCCTACCTTGTCACAACACAACTGATTGTCTCAAACGCATTAAGATGGAAAAAAATTCACAAATTAACTTTTAAGAAGGCACATCTGTAAATTGAAATGCATTCCAGATGACTACCTTATGAAGCTGGTTGAGAGAATGCCAAGAGTGTGCAAAACTGTCATCAAGTCAAAGGGTGGCTACTTTGAAAAATCTCAAATATAAAATATATTTAGATTTGTTTAATCTATAAATGTAGTGTGATGTCTCCATTATTATTCCACAATGTAGAAAATAATTAAAAAAAGAAATCTTTGAATGAGTAGGTGTGTTCAAACTTTTGACTGGTACTGTGTATATATATATATATATATTGCCTGAGCTTTCTTATTTCTCCTAGATATAGGTTAAACACTTCAAAACCGTGTTTCTTCTTATTTATTTTACGACTGTCTTTTTTTGCCATTTATGAATATGTTATACAATGCGCTTCTAAGGCCTATATTAGTAAAGGCCAAATTCTATTTTTTCTCAAATATTTTGAATACCTAAAGAGGTCCTAAAATCCCAATTCAAATAGCTAAATGATCCATAGAATGACCATCTCATAACAATTCCATGTGCCTGAGTGCTGTCCTAAGGCTCTATGGGCTTGGTTTCGGATATTGATCTGAACCTCGAACAGCTGGCCGAGGGGGACCCTTCTGTTGTTTCATCTCTTGACGTTGTAGGGTTGTGTGATGAAATGTTTGGGGTTGAGGGTGCTTTTTTTCAATTCGAAAAAGGAGGGCTATTGGCCCAATTCTGCTCTACATGTGTAAGGGTGCGTGCTGGTGGCAGGGAAGTCAGGTGCAGGAGATCGAACTTGGTATAAACGGAGCAGTTTAATAAGTGCTCAAAAACTCAGAAAACCAAAATATACACACAAAAAAACAAGTGGGTACAAAACCCGCCGCACACCAGAACAGAACTTACACAACGCTTACAAACAAAACCCGCCGCACACCAGAACAGAACTTACACAATGCTTACAAACAAAACCCGCCACACACCAGAACAGAACTTACACAATGCTTACAAACAAAACCCGCCGCACACCAGAACAGAACTTACACAATGCTTACAAACAAAACCCATCGCACACCAGAACAGAACTTACACAATGCTTACAAACAAACACTCACCTACAAGGACAATGAGGGGGAACAGAGGGTTAAATACACAACATGTAATGAATGGGATTGAAACCAGGTGTGATACAAGACAAGACAAAACCAAAGGAAAATGAAAAGAGGATCAACGATGGCTTATTTTCCACCATAATTTGCAAATAAATTCATAAAGAAAATCCTACAATGTGATTTTCTGGATTTTTTTTCTCATTTTGTCCGTCATAGTTGAAGTGTCCCTATGATGAAAATTACAGGCCTCTCATCTTTTTAAGGTGGAGAACTTGCACAATTGGTGGCTGACTAAATACTTTTTTGCCCCACGGTATATCCTGTAGAGGAACCTCAACTCAGGTCAAGTACTATAACATATATCCAGTAGAGGAGCCTCAACTCAGGTCAAGTACTATAACATATATACAGTAGAGGAGCCTCAACTCAGGTCAGGTACTATAACATATATACAGTAGAGCAGCCTCAACTCAGGTCAGGTACTATAACATATATCCAGTAGAGGAGCCTCAACTCAGGTCAAGTACTATAACATATATACAGTAGAGCAGCCTCAACTCAGGTCAGGTACTATAACATATATACAGTAGAGCAGCCTCAACTCAGGTCAAGTACTATAACATATATACAGTAGAGCAGCCTCAACTCAGGTCAGGTACTATAACATATATCCAGTAGAGGAACCTCAACTCAGGTCAAGTACTATAACATATATACAGTAGAGGAACCTCAACTCAGGTCAAGTACTATAACATATATACAGTAGAGGAGCCTCAACTCAGGTCAGGTACTATAACATATATCCAGTAGAGGAACCTCAACTCAGGTCAGGTACTATAACATATATCCAGTAGAGGAGCCTCAACTCAGGTCAGGTACTATAACATATATCCAGTAGAGGAGCCTCAACTCAGGTCAGGTACTATAACATATATCCAGTAGAGGAGCCTCAACTCAGGTCAAGTACTATAACATATATCCAGTAGAGGAGCCTCAACTCAGGTCAAGTACTATAACATATATCCAGTAGAGGAACCTCAACTCAGGTCAGGTACTATAACATATATACAGTAGAGGAGCCTCAACTCAGGTCAAGTACTATAACATATATCCAGTCAGGTTCATTCAGCTATATCTGACACAGTTGGCCTAGTGTGTGTGTGCGTGTGTGTGTGTGTGTGTGTGTGTTTTGGGGGTACTTTTAGTTGATTCTGACTCTGCTATTATGAGACTCAGATTGGAGTGTTGCAAATTGGGAGGGGAGAAAGAATTAGCCAGGCTAAATCTGGGGGGGATTATCAGAAAACAGAAAATGTGCTTGTGTCTTTGTCCAGCTATGCTCCCTGCTTCCACCATCTAACTCATGTACGTATTTGCATTGTGTTGGCCTGTGTTTCCTATTGTTTCTAGTGTTCAAATGAAGTCAGAATCATCTTTGTCATCTGAGAACATGGATTTGATTTCCAGTACCTGACAGTAACTGTGCCGAGGTGTTTGTGAATAGCCACTTTTGGATTCTCATACTCCAGAGGTGAGAGTTATAAATTCACTATTTTCTTACTCATATTCATAAGCTACCATGCTCGGTTTGGGGCTAATTACAGACCTGTAGGCTCCAAATGTGTGTGTAAAGAATCAAGGGTGTTTAGTTGAGTCTAGTCTTTGTTATAAAACTATTTGTTGAATGATTTAAAGGAGCATGGAAGAACCTCAAAGAAAACATACCATCAAAATGCATCTTATATGCCTGCCCTTACAGAAAATCCACATGATTTCACATGTTGAAAATCACATGATTTCACCTTACATTTTATGTTTCACTTGTGTCGTTTACTGAAATCACATGTTGCTTTACATGTTATCACATTATCTTCACATAAGATCACATGTGATCACATGAAAATGTGTTTTTGGAACACTTCCCGTGTTCACATATGAAATTCATATGGTTTTTCCATAACGGTGAGCCAGCTGAGATGCAGTGTGCTGTCCTGTGTCTGACTGGATAGGATGGGTGATTCAGCAGAGGACAGAGCGAAGCTGATCAGCCAACGGGAACTGTGTGTCCCTGACAAGCACGCCACCAAATGCCCCTGCTGTTCCACACTCAAGGTTCTCCATGATGCTTTAAAATGCACACGCACAAATTTGCATGCACTCTGTCTGCCCACGCATCCACGCATGCACATGTAACCGGTGTGAAATGGTTAGCGGGGTGCGTGCTAATAGCGTTTCAATCGGTGACGTCACTCGCTCTGAGACCTTGAAGTCGTCGTTCCCCTTGCTCTGCAAGGGCCGTGGCTTTTGTGGAGCGATGGGTAACGGTGCTTCGTGGGTGACTGTTGTTGATGTGTGCAGAGGGTCCCTGGTTGGAGCCCAGGCAGGGGCGAGGAGGGGGGGGATCGGAAGCAAAAACCGTTACACACACACAGACACATGTGAACATATGCACTCACGTCGTTCCCATGCAGACACACACAGACAAACAACCATTGGCAAGCACATTCATACAGACAAAAAGACAATAATGTGTTTGTCAGCAGTACATCGTGGCCCTGTCGTCCGCCTCCTTCTCCAAGGCTCTGTCAGGGAACTACATGAAGAGTGCCATCACTCAGAGAGACACTTTGACCTGTCCAGCTCTCTCATCGGACTCATAGACGGCAGCTTTGTGATGGGTATCAACAATAACATTGAGTTGCTTGAGAATTCATGTAGTAAAAACCAGATACAGACTACAGTATGATCAATTTTTTTGTGGTTCAATCAGAGTCTGCTCTCAATACTGTCCAGTTTTGTAGTTGTTCCTATTAATTGATTGACTGGCAGTTTGTCCATAACTTTACTGTCAAACCGATAGCATTGTTTTATGTGCTGCTATGTTGTGGTAGTCTGGAATCCAAACTGATATGCTCTTTTTAGTAAAAAATCTAAGCTTAAATGTGCATTTCCAGACTACTGTAGTGTTGTGGTTTCTTGCAGGTAACCTGCTGTTCCTGGCTGTGGTCAGCCATTTTGGGGCGAAGCTGCACCGGCCCAGGCTCATTGCTATGGGCTGTTTCCTCATGGCTGTAGGATCCTTCCTCACAGGCCTGCCACACATTTTCATGGGATGGTAAAACAACTGAAATAATGGTTAAACTTGTACTTGTAGAGTTCCTCCTATACAGATGATAGTTTCACTTTAGAAATAAAGAAATCTATCCAGTTGTTGATGAATTAATCTCAGTTCATTTAGAACTAAAGTGTTGCGTAATTGGTCAGGTGTTTGATTATGTTTTGGGGCCATACATGTTAAGAGATGGGATTAAGAGATGCTATAACAAGGAGCAGAACCGGAACAAGGAGCTCCACCTTCTCTCTGTACAAGTTACGGGCAAGTCCACAGGCAAGTCCATGTCCCCCCCCCCCTTTCAAAATTCGAAAGATGCCAACACAAAATAACCAGTAAAAATAACACAAAAAAACACAGGAACTATTGCTGAGCGTTGGCCCACGCATCCCATTCCTTCCTGACAGATTCGACCTAACCAGCTATGTTTACGTAGACTGACATGCCCGAGATCCAGATGGAGCCATCTTTCTGACATCAACACAAGTACCACTCACATCTGAGAAACATCTTCACCTGTCACTGCCACTATAATTTCTACTTTCCTGCAGTAGTCTCGCTTGGCCTGACTTGTCGAAGGCTGAACTAGCATGAAACTTTACTTTCAAGACTATTTCTGGAACTACAGATGCCACTTGGCTTTATGGGCAACCGTGGTGCAACGTACAAGTTGTACAGTATATGCATAATCCCGAATAAAGGAGGTATGCTGTGTACCTGTGTGTCTCTGTATGATTCCCTCTGTAGACTGTGTGAGGGACTCCAGCTCCCACATGTGGATTTATGTGTTCCCGAGGAACGCTCTGAGGGGGATAGGAGAGACCCCCGTAACCCCACTAGGCATCTCCTACATTGACGACTTCGCTAAAGCTGAAAACGCTGCTTTTTACATTGGTGAGTTAATTCCACTCGCAGCAAAGTGGAAGCCACTGTGTGTGCGTGTGTGTGTCTTTGTTTGTTAACCGTAAAATGAGCGTGTGTCATGTATTCTAAATACGTCATGACTAGGTTTGCAAAATGTCATGACTAGGTTTTGCAAAAAACAAAAAGGGAATGTATAGAAAGTTCCAGGAGTTTTGCGACCCGAGTCATGACATATTTAACTGAGTAGATAGGGCTGCAGGCTTAACTGTGTGCCTTATGGTTGACAGCATGTCTACAGACGTCACACTGCTAGGTCCCGTGTTTGGTTTCCTGCTGGGGTCGTTGTGTGCCAGACTCTATGTAGACATTGGGTATGTCGATCTGGTTAAGATAATCACGTACTGTACATATTATTGTGTTCGGGTTCTTTCTACTAAGCAATGTGTAATCATTTTGTATCCAAATCCATTCAAAACCACGCAAAAAAATTGTCAAACGATTCCCTTTATGTTATTACTATTATCCGTATGGTATGTGTATCAGTGCTTATGATAGAGATGTGTCTCACCTCTTCCGGAGGCTGTGAACGTCACCCCAAGGATGCCCGCTTGAGTGGGGACCGGGTGGCTGGGTTCCCTGGTCTCCTCTGTCATCGTGCTCCTGTCAGGCAGGGAAAGGAGAGCAAGCTGCCTCCCAGCACCACCTACTCAGGATGGGGCAGGGAACATCACCCCACATCAGACCATGGCGCTGAAATTGCAAAAGGTAGTCAGACTTTCATTGGCAACATTCAGATAACTTGTGACTAGAGACCAACGTTTTTCTGGGTCACTCAAGTCATGTGGACAAGAAAAATGCCAGGCCCCATTTGAGATGGAAATATAATCCTGTGCCTATCTCTTATGATGGACATTTCTATACAGGGGCGATACATTCTATACCGGGCCGTCTAACTGTAAAGAATAAAGACTTAAAGCATTCACATAACACAAACCAGAAAATGTAACCGTGTTGTATGTTTTTCTCTTATAGTTTCAAGTTTCACACCGTCATACCGTACTTTCTGCTTCTGTGTGGCAGCATCCAGAAGTTCAACTCAATCATTGGCCTGCTCATGTTCAAAGCCAAGTACATGGAACAGCAGTTTGGCCAATCAGCAGCCAGAGCCAACTTCCTCATTTGTTAGAAAATGTAGCTACATGTTTCTCAATCACCTACCATCTTTATAAACCAACTATGGCCTCTCCGTCGCGTTTCCTTCTGGTCCTTTCTCATTGTGAAGTCAAACTCTATTGGTTGGATTGGGCCTGAGGTTTAGGTCAGAGACAAGGGCTGTGCTTAGACAGGCAGCCCACTTATGATATTTTATCCATTAATTGGCCTTTTGACATATCACATCAGATATTTTCGCATTAGCTTCTTTTCAGAGCATATCAGATTGGTCAAAAGACCAAATACCAGGGATGCAAACTAGTCACCTTTCGGTGAATCAAAAATAGGTAACATGCATGATTCGAGTAGAGCTGATGAGAAACGTTTGGGAGGGAGGTCTTTGGACCACTACTGGCTGTAAGCAAATTACTGATGCGCATTTGGAGCAATACTGGCTGTATCCAAGGCTCAGTCAATCATTCACATTACAACAGAATGCAGCATGTAACTGAAGAGAGAAGAGACAACTAACTTGCTAGTTACAGCATCAGCGCTCGCTCTGGAAAGACAGCAGAGTGTGGAAAGGCCGTTTGCCAGTTACAGCAGCGCGTCCCCTGAACGATAACGAAGAGGTAGCAGAGAAGCCTGACCACGGAGACTGGGGTGAGAAGGTGATGAAGTGTACTTCATGACCTGTAATCGAAAAACAATGGCATTTGGAAAGTTTGAGGTGAGGGAGCAAGTGTGGTGGAACAAGAATTGTTAGCATTGTATCTTACTAGCTGGATCGAATTTTCCGCGTTAGCTAGCCGGAGAAATGCTGAGCAACGTTAGCCCATTTAGCTGATCAAATAACTGAGTTTATGCTGTGAAAATTAGCTGTGTAATGAAGTCCGACAGCTAGCTAACAGGAACGTTACAACATCGGATAAGCTAACGTCAGTAAACGAACCAGCTCGCTATAGTATTAACTGGTATACGACTTCTTGCCGTTCCTCAAGTTATAACGCTAACGTAGTTGCTTACTGGACCCTGGCAATCTGTATGGAATGTTAACTAGCTAACGACCTAACTACTATCAATGAACCAGCTGTATTTCATCACCTCCTTAATGGCCTACCTCCTCCTCCTTCTGCAGTTTGACATTGAGTTTTACAACATTCCTACAACGTGTAATTATTACATCTGATTAGTTGGTTGGTGGGTAATTTATATTTAAAAACAAAAGTTTTGATCAGTGGAATATGAGGGAGAGTTAGGCCAAGACACACATGGGATTGTGCCGGGGCTCCCTCTTGTGGGAATATACAGTATGGTTGTTACTGAGCCAGGATTCCTGGCTGTTTTGTCACTGTGCCTGTGTCAATGATAGTTCAGCAACAATCATTTAAACATTATTGCCAACCATTTTCTCTGTCCCCAAGAGTGTAACAGAGGCTGCTCCTGCTTGGCTGGGGAGTGGGACCCTGTGTGCTCAGACAAACTGCATCACCTACAACTTCCCCTGCCTGGCAATCTGCTCCAGCTTTACAGGATACAGCAAGCACACGGTACCACAACTATTAATGTACTGAGTGTACAAAACATTCATGTTACCATGCCCTGTTCAAAAGCACGTAACTATTTTGTCTTGCCCATTAACCCTCTGAATGGCACACATACACAATCCATGTCTCAACTGCCTTACAATATATATTTTTTTACCTGTCTCCTCCTCTTTATCTCCACTGATTTAAGTGGATTTAACAAGTAACATCTGTAAGGGATTATAGCGTTCACCTGGTCAGCATATGTCATGGAAAGAGCAGGTGTTCTTAATGTTTTGTACACTCAGTGTAACTCAATTGCACTGAAATAAGTTATTTTCAACCATTACCTGGTACCTTGTTGGGGCCTTATCTCCCACCCGGGATGAAGAGGACTAAGTAAGTAATTGCTGATTGGCAATAAACTATTATTTTGACATGTGGAAAAAATATGGTGTGCAATTCCTATGTAGAGAAGGTTATCTCTGGTAGTTATTCAATATGACTTCAAGGTTTACAGGGAACTCTTGTAAAATAGATTTTTAATGTCAATGTGACTCCCTGTTTAAATAAAAGTTAAATAAAATTAAAATAAACATCAACACAGGATATGGGGTACGCATGGTATCACATCATTACATACTGCTGCACCTGCATTCCAGCAAAATTCCAGCATCTGGAATAGACTCAACATGTTTGAGGGGGGAAAAAGAAATGTGGGGGAAGAGGTGGCCGTCGAATGCATGATTCTGATATGTACAGGTAAGTTCATTGTGTGTGTGGGGGGGGTGGCGCGCACCAATGTGTGTGTGCATCCATGTTTGTGTGCATACTCTGAGGTGGGTTTGAATATGAATGAGCAGCAGTGTTGTGATGTGTCCTATCCCGTCCTTGCAGAGTGATCTTCCTTTCCCTCATCACATGTCTCGGTGGCTCCTCCTACTTTTCATCATCGCAGTCATTACACTTCGGGAGGGGGACAGCCCCCACACTCATTGCTAAAGATCGAACTTCAGACTCTCCCCAAAACAACTGAACCCCACAACAAACCGAAAGAGATTTAAGGTGCACACCCCTAAAGAGGTAGCCAGAACAGGATATCTCCCTCCAAGCTCACAAAGACACAGGAGGAGGAACTATCCAACACCCAGGGAGAGAGAACGAGTGACCTCAGTCAAACACAGACAGAAAGAAGAGGCGTTAGATAGAGGGTACCCCAGATGCCATTCCTCCTGCTCATGTGAGCAAGGAAAGAGATGACAAGCCTTCTGATCAGGCCAACAGGCAGGCCAAGGGAGAGGTCATAGTGATTCACACCCACAGAGAGAAAGACAACCCACACAACCTATTGGCTGAGATGAACCACACAGAGGTAGAGGCAGAGGGCCTTCAGGGCTAGCCAGTCAGCCAGCCCGCTCTGATCCTCAAGTCAGTTGTATTTAAATTCATGTTCATTAAAGATTTTTATTCAAGATTTGAAAAGTCCCATTTACTTAATGATATCTTTTCACTGTCTGCAACCCTCAAGAACCAGGGTGAGTCTGGGTCACCCTTTTACTGGGCAAACACAACTTGCATATCGTCATAGACTAGGCCAAAATGTTCATCTTTTAACCTTGCTTGAATAAAACATGCATTTTTTTATAGTGCGCGAGAGTTGCGCTTTTTCCTTTTCTATGATGATTAAAGGTTTTGGTTGCACCTCAACTCAACGTTGGTTGAGCTCCCTCCGTTTTTTGTTGTTGTCAAATACTACTTTTTTTGTTTTGTTTACATGTAGTAAGTAAATTATTAAAAGCATTAAAATTGGGATGTTTCCCACTTATTTACACAACCTACTCCACACTTGCAAAGTGAAAGTTTATAGAAATGTTCTGAAATTAAGTAGTAAACAGGAAAAGCAGAATTGAATCCAATTATTATAATGCAAATAATTTAATGGTCTATGGTTCAATCCCATTTCTGAAGGTCTGATGAATAACTAATATTGTTTCTCCTCTTCCTTGTGGCAGGCGCAGCAGCACACTGCCCTCCAAAGCCTGAAAAAAAATCGGCGGACTTTCCCTTTGCATGCAGCTCTGCATGGAACATCCAGTGTCACATCCTTGGTGACGTGTGGGGTGACATTTGGGATGACCACAGCAACATCCTCTGGAAAGGGAGAAAAGAGGGACAGAATGTAAACAAATGCAAACCGTAGGTTCTAAACACTGGCCAGTTGAAAGGTTCTACTAAGATGTCATGACAAACGGCACCTGTCAGTGTTACTCACCTGCTTGGATGTCAGTTGGCAGAGTGGCGAAGACGGCCATCTTGAGAGTCCTTTCTTCAGGTGTGACATCCACAACCTCCAAGAGGGAAGAGATGGGCTCTGCCTCTCTATTAGGGGTGATGTCCACAACATTTAGGTGGAAAGAAGCCGGATCTGCCTCTCTGTTAAGGGTGATGTCCACAACATTCAGGTGGAAAGAAGCCGGATCTGCCTCTCTGTTAAGGGTGATGTCCACAACATTTAGGTGGAAAGAAGCCGGATCTGCCTCTTTGTTACGGGTGATGTTCACAACCTCAAGGTGGGAAGAAGCTGGATCTTGCTGTGTCTTAGGGGTGATGTCCTGAACCTCCAGGTGTGAATTAGCTGGGTCTGCCTCTGCCTTACGTGTTATGTCCACAACCTCCAAGTGGGAAGATGCCGTGTCTGCCTGTGTGTTATGGGTGATGTCCACAACCTCAAGGTGGGAAGAAGCAGAGTCTGCCTGTGTGTTATGGGTGATGTCCACAACCTCAAGGTGGGAAGAAGCAGAGTCTGCCTCTATGTTAGCGGTGATGTCCACAACCTCCAGGTGGGAAGACGCCTGGTCTGCCTCTATGCTAGAGGTGATGTCCACAACCTCCAAGTGGGAAGACGCCTGGTCTGCCTCGATGTTAGCGTTGATATTCACAACCTCCATGTGGGAAGAAGCCGGGTCTGCCTCTGTGTTAGGAGTGACAACAACAATCCTGATGAGCTCTACTACTTCAAGTCACCGAGATGTCATCACAACAGGCATCTGTCAGAGTGCTCTCTATCATTGCTACTCACCTGCTAGGATGTCTGGAGGTGTGGTGGAGATGGCCGCGGCGACGACAGGGAGGACTGGTAAGGTGGCTGCAGGGGGCTGGAAGCAGCTCTGTACCTCGTCAGCCACAAAGGCACAGACAGATCTCACATAAAATGGGCTCTGGAGGTCATCCGTGGAGAAGGACTGACTGATTCTCCCGAGGATTGACCAGACAGATTCAAAAGCCGCAGCGCGGGAGAAAGGGATTTGAGGAGAAGGGGCCTTTAACATGCTGGAGAGCTTCTCCACTACGGCCGCCACCATGCCCACGGCCATCCCGCTTATTAGGATTGGGTGCCCTGAATGGCCTTCCTCTGGCTGAAGCCACAGGGCCAGGAGGAGCCTGGGCACCACCTCCACAACCACCTGGGATGGGCTGAGCAGGTTGCTACGGGGCTCATTGGACAGCTCGCCCATAATGCTCCTTACAGCTCTTTCCACAATGCTGTGGACCTTAGGGTCGCTGAAATCAACAAAAAGGAGAAGACAAAGCTAAACGATGCGCAATGTGCTCACAGAGAACACTGTCTTAGTCTGTTTCTGCATAGTTACAGATGTGTAGATAAATGGATCAAGTCATATGCAGGGCAGTACATGGAACTCACATGTCAGCTGACGAGGTTGGGTGCAAGGAGCGGCGGAGCTTGCAGACAGCCTCGTGCTCTATGTCTATCATTTTTAGGCAAGTGTTGACTTCCCAGGTCTGCCGTAGGAAACAGGAAGTCCGATTAGTGAAATTTCACAACATATCGATTCTGCTGTACTAACTAGTTGTTGAAAGGCTAGTAAAGAGCTCACTGACTTGTAGTATGTGTCTAACTCTCATTGTCTTACCAGCCGAGCAAGGTCATTCCCCTCCTCCAGGGTTTCCTTCCACACCCTTCAAATAAAACACAGAGCAATTAAACTTTCCTGGCTTCTAATTTTTCTGTTGTTTATTTTACCCACACCTCTTGGAGTGCTGCTGGTGACAGGGAATGGCAGTGAAGGTGAGTGATGACGTGGTACTCACCTCTCCCTAAGGAATTTTTTGCCCTGAGACACCAGCCAGCCGCTCATGTGCTCCGTGGTGACATGGTGCGGCACCTGGCCTTGACTCTGGAGCAGCAGATAGTGGACCATGATCTTCTTCTGCAAGATGAGGTAAGGTGTGAGACACTGCCACGAAATACCATATCATGTGCATTCTGAAGGGCCTCTCACAACATTTCACAACTGTTCATGCATCACAATTTGCAAGTGTTATTAAGAACTCTTATGACCATCTTCTCTAAACTGTCTTGAAATACAACTCTCTTTCTGTTGTTTATGGCTTTTTTTGGATGAATCTTACCTGTTTATTGTAATATGTTTCCTCCCAGCAGGCTTGCAGAGTCTGAAAATAAAGGCTGCTTCTACAGAATTCCTTTGAAGAGAATGACAATAATGATGCTTTGTTATGCACATTGTGCACAGGTATTTACAGTATGCTAAAATGAATATCTCCAAAGATTACCTTTGTGGGACCAGAAGTGAACTCCGGAATGCACCAAACCCTATCCATGGTAAAATGGGGTAGAAACGCAGCGCTGTAGATATACGAGATGCTCTAGAGATAACAGGGATAAGTTAAAGTCACGAATGATCAATTACTGTGGAGTCGTCCAATATGCTGCACTTAGAATTGAGTTGTAGGCAATGTTTGGCACGAAATAGAATGTTTACATTCTATTGCTATGGAGAAATGGAATGTGTAGAACCTTTATCAATGGGTATGCTTCTATGTCTTTATGTCGTGAAGATTAAGCTCTTTATTTTGTCATAATGTGCATATATGAGGATTGGAACCTGTTTCGATTCATGACGCGAATATCCAGCTGCATGTTGCTTAGACCTACTAATTCAACCTTGGTTTACAAGTGAAATTAATTGTTTACCAATGCCTATACAAATCTATTAACCGTAACTATTTAAAGCAATGATTGTCAATTGAAAATGTGGTTGTTGTGTTATCCTGTTGTGTCAGTCCTCTTGAGCACGTTATTCCAATATCTCCGAGCTCTGAATTGAGACAAGGTACACTTGCAACGCTAATTGGTTAAAAATAAGAGTAGGAATGACACTAAACGTATGACTTGGATTATATGCATAATAGTTTAGTAAAAAAGTATCGCTCAGCGTGGGAACTTTTGCTGGGTGGGGGAAGTATACTATAAATGTCTCCATGTGCGTAGAGACCATCACTTCGTTGTCTTGTTGGTAATATAAAAATGCATGACAGTCCGCATTGTAATAGTCTAACAGTTGTTTTTCATTTTGTTTCTCACATTAAACAGACATTTGAGAACGGAATTGCTTACAGTTGTACCTATGATGCACAGACACACTAAAGCTGTACAGTGTAGTTTGATTAATCAGTTTAAATTATTTGCAAATGTATTCCCTATTATTTACAAATCGAAAGATGTAACATTTGAAATGAATGTGGCAGAACAGTTTAGCATAGAATTCCTGTGGGAGTCTTTTCCTTCAGTCTTTTTGCCTCCTAGGCCTCGTTTCTCATTAGATGGGATTTCCCCAGTGCCAACTTCACATGAGATGGCCGCTGTCTACTGTCATGTGGTGCTGAATGACAGATTTCGCTTTACCGATTTCGCTGTTGTCCATGGTGCTGAAATATCCAAGTATTTCAGCACCAAGTATCTTGCTAGTTGGATCGAATTCTCCGCGTTAGCTAGCCAGAGAAATGTTGAACAACATTATCCAACTTAGCTGATCAAATAATTGAGTTTATGGTGTGAGAATTAGCTGGGTAATGAAGTCAGACAACTAGCTAACAGGAACGTTACAACATCGTATAAGCTAACGTTAGTAAACGAACCAACTCGCTATAGTATTAACTGGTATACGACTTCTTGCCGTTCCTCAAGTGATATTGTTAACGTAGTTGCTTACTGGACCCTGGCAATCTGTGTGAAATGTTAACGAACTAACTATCTATGAACTAATGTTTTCCCTCTACAGTAACGTGGTGATTCATTTTCAGAATGAGAGAATTGGGTGAAAATCAGGCGTCAAGACATGAGTGTCATATGCAGTAAAGTCATGGCAACAAATAACATTGGATTGCTTTCTACACATTTTTTAGCAGTGAGATAGGTTCACATTAACCAGGTTTTATTTTACACACAGAGACTGATAATATACATCATAGTCTTTGTTGTTTAATTAGTTAAAACCTGCCTTCCCCCTATTGTGGATACTTTAGAATGTTTCACCTTTTTGGGCCCTCACCAGTTTGCATCCCTGAATTACTCAAAAAAATATCTGAATTGGGCTGTCTAAACACAGCCATAGAAACCTGGACATGCTCCAACTGAAATGTTCCCTCCTGTCAGCATTGATGTTGAATTACATTAAATACAACTTTTTGGTTCTCTCCCATTCCCTGTAGGTTTGTTGAACATGAGTGGAAATGAAACTCCAGCACACTGGTAACACTAGATGTGATTATAACTTTTCCTGGTGTGTTGAACCTGCCTGTGGGTGCGGTGGGGATATTCCTGGGCGGTCTACTGAAGAGGTTGAGTTAGAGTTAGACCAAAACACACATGGGATTGTGCCTTGGCTCCCTCTTGTGGGAATATACAGTATGGTTGTTACTGAGCCAGGATTCCTGGCTGTTTTGTCACTGTGACTATGTCAATGATAGTTCAGCAACAATCATTTAAACATTATTGCCAGCCATTTTCTCTGTCCTCCAGGATTCCTGGAATTTAACGAGACTGCCCCTGCTTGGCTTGGGAGTGGGACCCTGTGTGCTCAGACAACGGCATCACCTACACCTCCCCCTGCCTCGCAGTCTGCTGCAGCTTTACAGGATACGGAACAAACACCGTATTATTAATAATGTCCTGAGTGTACAAAACATTCACAGGGATGCTGGCCCATGTTGACTCCAATGCTTCCCACAGTTGTGTCAAGTTGTCTGTGTCTTTTGAGTGGTGCACATTCTTAATACAGACTGGAAACTGTTGAGCATAAAAAAATCAGCAGCGTTGCAGTTCTTGACACAAATTGGTGTCCCTGGCACCTACTACCATGCCCTGTTGAAAGGCACGTAAATATGTTCTCTTTCTTATTCACCCTCTGAATGGCACACATGCACAATCCATGTCTCAATTGTCTCAAGCCTTACAGTAGTTATTTTTTAAACTCTCTTTCCACACTGATTTAACTAGTGACGTCTATAAGGGATTATAGCTTTCATCTGGATTCACCTGGTTGTCATGGAAAGAGCAGGTGTTCTTAATGTTTTATACACTCAGTGTTACTCATTCGCACTGACATAAGTTACTTTCAACCATTAACGTGGGCCTTGTTGGGGCCTTATCTGATTGGCAAAGTATTATTTTTGATGTATGGACATTTTTGTACACAATTCCTATTTAGAGAAGGGTCTCTCTGGTAGTTCAATATGACAATATGACACTCTTGTAAAATAGATGTTTAATCTCAATGTGACTCCCTGTTTAAATAAAGGTTCAATACAAAAACATCAACACAAACACAGGATATGGGGTACGCATGGTATCACATCATTACATACTAGGCCCTTCTGCACCTGCATTCCAGCACCTTTCCAGCATCTGGTATTGACTCAACATGTTTGAGGGGGGGGATCAAGAAATGTTGTGGAAGAGGTGGCCGTTGAATGTATGATTCTGATATGTACAGGTAAGTTCATTGTGTGTGTGGGGGGGGAGCGCGCCAATGAGTGCGTGCATAGTCTATATTGGGTTTGAATATGAATGAGCAGCAGGGTTGTGATGTGTCCTATCCTGTCCTTGCAGAGTGAGTTGACGTCATTTCCGGTCACAACTTGCAGACTTGTTTTCGAGTTGCTGTGCGTTTTGTTGCCAACCTGTTTTACTACCTGACAAATTTACGGTTTTTACTTTTTAATTACCGTTTATATCTTAGTTTTTTTTCCCTCAACTTTTTCACTCCGGACGCTTTATCTGGACACGATTCGTCAGGACCTCCAACAGCCGAAGCTAAGTAGTAACATTAACATGATGCCTTCTAATTGCAGTCGCTGTACTCGCCTTACGGCGAGGATAGCTGTGCTACAAGCCCAGCTTCAGACGCAATCTCTAGGCAAGGGTCATTTCAGTGTAGGAAAGGATGAAACAGCGTCTGTGCCACCAGTAAGTACAGATAGTAGTATAAATCCCCTGGCACAGTCCCCGCAGCCGGACAACTTTCTCACGGTTTCTGGAAGGAAATGCTGTAGGAACGCTCAACCGGTGTCGCTCATTCAGCCGACAGAAACTTCCAACCGGTTTTCCCTATTAAGCAGCGGGTCGGAGTCAGAGGCCGAGTCTTCTCTGGTCTCTACTCCTCCCGTTACGGGGTCTGAGACGCCGAAGCTTCCCACCATTAGCTCTGACAAATTGAAAACTCTAGTCATTGGCGACTCCATTACCCGCAGTATTAGACTTAAAACGAATCATCCAGCGATCATACACTGTTTACCGGTGGGCAGGGCTACCGACGTTAAGGCTAATCTGAAGATGGTGCTGGCTAAAGCTAAAACTGGCGAGTGTAGAGAGTATAGAGATATTGTTATCCACGTCGGCACCAACGATGTTAGGATGAAACAGTCAGAGATCACCAAGCGCAACATAGCTTCTGCGTGTAAATCAGCCAGAAAGATGTGTCGGCATCGAGTAATTGTCTCTGGCCCCCTCCCAGTTAGGGGGCGTGATGAGCTCTACAGTAGTCTCACAACTCAATCGCTGGTTGAAAACTGTTTTATGCCCCTCCCAAAAGATAGAATTTGTAGATAATTGGCCCTCTTTCTGGGACTCACCCACAAACAGGACCAAGCCTGACCTGCTGAGGAGTGACGGACTCCATCCTAGCTGGAGGGGTGCTCTCATTTTATCTACCAACATAGACAGGGCTCTAACTCCTCTAGCTCCACAATGAAATAGGGTGCAGGCCAGGCAGCAGGCTGTTAGCCAGCCTGCCAGCATAGTGGAGTCTGCCACTAGCACAGTCAGTGTAGTCAGCTCAGCTATCACCATTGAGACCGTGTCTGTGCCTCGACCTAGGTTGGGCAAAACTAAACATGGCGGTGTTCGCCTTAGCAATCTCACTAGGATAAAGACCACCTCCATTCCTGTCATTATTGAAAGAGATCATGATACCTCACATCTCAAAATAGGGCTACTTAATGTTAGATCCCTTACTTCAAAGGCAATTATAGTCAATGAACTAATCACTGATCATAATCTTGATGTGATTGGCCTGACTGAAACATGGCTTAAGCCTGATGAATTTACTGTGTTAAATGAGGCCTCACCTCCTGGCTACACTAGTGACCATATCCCCCGTGCATCCCGCAAAGGCGGAGGTGTTGCTAACATTTACGATAGCAAATTTCAATTTACAAAAAAAAAAAATGACGTTTTCGTCTTTTGAGCTTCTAGTCATGAAATCTATGCAGCCTACTCAATCACTTTTTATAGCTACTGTTTACAGGCCTCCTGGGCCATATACAGCGTTCCTCACTGAGTTCCCTGAATTCCTATCAGACCTTGTAGTCATAGCAGATAATATTCTAACCTTTGGTGACTTTAATATTCACATGGAAAAGTCCACAGACCCACTCCAAAAGGCTTTCAGAGCCATCATCGAGTCAGTGGGTTTTGTCCAACATGTCTCTGGACCCACTGACTGTCACAGTCATACGCTGGACCTAGTTTTGTCCCATGGAATAAATGTTGTGGATCTTAATATTTTTCCTCATAATCCTGGACTATCGGACCACCATTTTATTACGTTTGCAATTGCAACAAATAATCTGCTCAGACCCCAACCAAGGATCATCAAAAGTCGTGCTATAAATTCACAGACAACACAAAGATTCCTTGATGTCCTTCCAGATTCCGTCTGTCTACCCAAGGACGCCAGAGGACAAAAATCAGTTAACCACCTAACTAAGGAACTCAATTTAACCTTGCGCAATACCCTAGATGCAGTTGCACCCCTAAAAACTAAAAACATTTCTCATAAGAAACTAGCTCCCTGGTACACAGAAAATACCCGAGCTCTGAAGCAAGCTTCCAGAAAATTGGAACGGAAATGGCGCCACACCAAACTGGAAGTCTTCCGACTAGCTTGGAAAGACAGTACTGTGCAGTACCGAAGAGCCCTTACTGCTGCTCGATCATCCTATTTTTCTAACTTAATTGAGGAAAATAAGAACAATCCGAAATTCCTTTTTGATACTGTCGCAAAGCTAACTAAAAAGCAGCATTCCCCAAGAGAGGATGACTTTCACTTTAGCAGTGATAAATTCATGAACTTCTTTGAGGAAAAGATTATGATTATTAGAAATCAAATTACGGACTCCTCCTTAAATCTGCGTATTCCTTCAAAGCTCAGTTGTCCTGAGTCTGCACAACTCTGCCAGGACCTAGGATCAAGAGAGACGCTCAAGTGTTTTAGTACTATATCTCTTGACACAATGATGAAAATAATCATGGCCTCTAAACCTTCAAGCTGCATACTGGACCCTATTCCAACTAAACTACTGAAAGAGCTGCTTCCTGTGCTTGGCCCTCCTATGTTGAACATAATAAACGGCTCTCTATCCACCGGATGTGTACCAAACTCACTAAAAGTGGCAGTAATAAAGCCTCTCTTGAAAAAGCCAAACCTTGACCCAGAAAATATAAAAAACTATCGGCCTATATCGAATCTTCCATTCCTCTCAACATTTTTAGAAAAGGCTGTTGCGCAACAACTCACTGCCTTCCTGAAGACAAACAATGTATACGAAATGCTTCAGTCTGGTTTTAGACCCCATCATAGCACTGAGACGGCACTTGTGAAGGTGGTAAATTACATTTTAATGGCATCGGACCGAGGCTCTGCATCTGTTCTCGTGCTCCTAGACCTTAGTGCTGCTTTTGATACCATTGATCACCACATTCTTTTGGAGAAATTGGAAACCCAAATTGGTCTACACGGACAAGTTCTGGCCTGGTTTAGATCTTATCTGTCGGAAAGATATCAGTTTGTCTCTGAATGGTTTGTCCTCTGACAAATCAACTGTCAATTTCGGTGTTCCTCAAGGTTCCGTTTTAGGACCACTATTGTTTTCACTATATATTTTACCTATTGGGGATGTTATTCGAAAACATAATGTTAACTTTCACTGCTATGCGGATGACACACAGCTGTACATTTCAATGAAACATGGTGAAGCCCCAAAATTGCCCTTGCTAGAAGCATGTGTTTCAGACATAAGGAAGTGGATGGCTGCAAACTTTCTACTTTTAAACTCGGACAAAACATAGATGCTTGTTCTAGGTCCCAAGAAACAAAGAGATCTTCTGTTGAATCTGACAATTAATCTTAATGGTTGTACAGTCGTCTCAAATAAAACTGTGAAGGACCTCAGCGTTACTCTGGACCCTGATCTCTCTTTTCAAGAACATATCAAGACCATTTCAAGGACAGCTTTTTTCCATCTACGTAACATTGCAAAAATCTGAAACTTTCTGTCCAAAAATGATGCAGAAAAATTGATCCATGCTTTTGTCACTTCTAGGTTGGACTACTCCAATGCTCTACTTTCCGGCTACCCGGATAAAGCACTAAATAAACTTCAGTTAGTGCTAAATACGGCTGCTAGAATCCTGACTAGAACCAAAAAATGTGATCATATTACTCCAGTGCTAGCCTCTCTACACTGGCTTCCTGTCAAAGCAAGGGATGATTTCAAGGTTTTACTGCTAACCTACAAAGCATTACATGGGCTTGCTCCTACCTATCTCTCTGATTTGGTCCTGCCGTACATACCTACACGTACGCTACGGTCACAAGACGCAGGCCTCCTAATTGTCCCTAGAATTTCTAAGCAAACAGCTGGAGGCAGGGCTTTCTCCTATAGAGCTCCATTTTTATGGAACGGTCTGCCTACCCATGTCAGAGACGCAAACTCGGTCTCAACCTTTAAGTCTCTACTGAAGACTCATCTCTTCAGTGGGTCATATGATTGAGTGTAGTCTGGCCCAGGAGTGGGAAGGTGAATGGAAAGGCTCTGGAGCAACGAACTGCCCTTGCTGTCTCTGCCTGGCCGGTTCCCCTCTTTCCACTGGGATTCTCTGCCTCTAACCCAATTACAGGGGCTGAGTCACTGGCTTACTGGGGCTCTCTCATGCCGTCCCTGGAGGGGGTGCGTCACCTGAGTGGGTTGATTCACAGATATGGTCATCCTGTCTGGGTTGGCGCCCCCCCCCCCCCCCCCCCCCTTGGGTTGTGCCGTGGCGGAGGTCTTTGTGGGCTATACTCAGCCTTGTCTCAGGATGGTAAGTTGGTGGTTGAAGATATCCCTCCAGTGGTGTGGGGGCTGCGCTTTGGCAAAGTGGGTGAGGTTATATCCTTCCTGTTTGGCCCTGTCCGGGGGTGTCCTCGGATGGGGCCACAGTGTCTCCTGACCCCTCCTGTCTCAGCCTCCAGTATTTATGCTGCAGTAGTTTGTGTCGGGGGGCTAGGGTCAGTTTGTTAAATCTGGAGTGCTTCTCCTGTCCTATTCGGTGTCCTGTGTGAATCTAAGTGTGCGTTCTCTAATTCTCTCCTTCTCTCTTTCTTTCTCTCTCTCGGAGGACCTGAGCCCTAGGACCATGCCCCAGGACTACCTGACATGATGACTCCTTGCTGTCCCCAGTCCACCTGGCCGCGCTGCTGCTCCAGTTTCAACTGTTCTGCCTTATTATTATTCGACCATGCTGGTCATTTATGAACATTTGAACATCTTGGCCATGTTCTGTTATAATCTCCACCCGGCACAGCCAGAAGAGGACTGGCCACCCCACATAGCCTGGTTCCTCTCTAGGTTTCTTCCTAGGTTTTGGCCTTTCTAGGGAGTTTTTCCTAGCCACCGTGCTTCTACACCTGCATTGCTTACTGTTTGGGGTTTTAGGCTGGGTTTCTGTACAGCACTTTGAGATATCAGCTGATGTACGAAGGGCTATATGAATAAATTTGATTTGATCTTCCTTGCCCTCATCACATGTCTCGGTGGCTCCTCCTACTTTTTCATCATCGCAGTCATTACAGTTTAGGAGGGAGGGGGACACCCCCACAGGACAGCCCCCACACTCATTGCTAGAGATGGAACTTCAGACTCTCCCCAAAACAACTGAACCCCCCAACAAACCGAAAGAGATTTAAGGTGCACACCCCTAAAGAGGTAGCCAGAACAGGATAACTCCCTTCAAGCTCACAAAGACACAGTGGAGGAGGAACTATCCGACACCCAGGGAGAGAGAACGAGTGACCTCAGTCGAACACAGACAGCAGGGAGAGGAGGAGGTTACCCCAGATGCCATTCCTCCTGCTCATGTGAGCAAGGAAAGAGATGACAAGCCTTCCGATCAGGCCAACAGGCAGGCCAAGGGAGAGGTCATAGTGATTCACACCCACAGAGAGAAAGACAACCCACACAACCTATTGGCTGAGATGAACCACACAGAGTTAGAGGCAGAGGGCTTTCAGGGCTAGCCAGTCAGCCAGCCCGCTCTGATCCTCAAGTCGGTTGTATTTAAATTCATGTTCATTAAATATTTTTATTCAAGATTTGAAAAGTCCCATTTACTTAATGATATATTTTCACTGTCTGCAACCCTCAAGAACCAGGGTGAGTCGGTCACCCTTTTACTGGGCAAACACAACTTGCATATCGTCATAGACTAGGCCAAAATGTTCATCTTTTAACCTTGCTTGAATAAAAAATGCATTTTTATAGTGCGCAAGAGTTGCGCTTTTTCCTTTTCTATGATGATTAAAGGTTTTGGTTGCACCTCAACTCAACGTTGGTTGAGCTCCCTCCGTTTTTTGTTGTTGTCAAATACTACTTTTTTTGTTTTGTTTACATGTAGTAAGTAAATTATTAAAAGCATTAAAATTGGGATGTTTCCCACTTATTTACACAACCTACTCCACACTTGCAAAGTGAAAGTTCATAGAAATGTTCTGAAATTAAGTAGTAAACAGGAAAAGCAGAATTGAATCCAATTATTATAATGCAAATAATTTAATGGTCTATGGTTCAATCCCATTTCTGAAGGTCTGATGAATAACTAATGTTGTTCCTCCTCTTCCTTGTGGCAGGCGCAGCAGCACACTGCCCTCCAAAGCCTGAAAAAAAGTCGGCGGACATTCCCTTTGCATGCAGCTCTGCATGGAACATCCAGTGTCACATCCTTGGTGACATGTGGGGTGACATCTGGGATGACCACAGCAACATCCTCTGGAAAGGGAGAAAAGAGGGACAAAATGTAAACAAATGCAAACTGTAGGTTCTAAACACTGGCCAGTTGAAAGGTTCTACTAAGATGTCATGACAAACGGCACGTGTCAGTGTTACTCACCTGCTTGGATGTCAGTTGGCAGAGTGGCGAAGACGGCCATCTTGAGAGTCCTTTCTTCAGGTGTGACATCCACAACCTCCAAGAGGGAAGAGATGGGCTCTGCCTCTCTATTAGGGGTGATGTCCACAACATTTAGGTGGAAAGAAGCCGGATCTGCCTCTTTGTTATGGGTGATGTTCGCAACCTCAAGATGGGAAGAAGCCGGATCTTGCTGTGTCTTAGGGGTGATGTCCTGAACCTCCAGGTGTGAATTAGGGGGGATTTCCACAACCTCCAATTTGGAACAAGCTCTGTCTGCCTCTGTTTTAGGGCCGATGTCCGCAACTTCCAGGTGGGAACAGGCCGGGTCTGCATCTGTCTTACATGTTATGTCCACAACCTCCAGGTTGGAATATGCCGTGTCTGCCTGTGTGTTATGGGTGATGTCCACAACCTCCAGGTGGGAAGAAGCCGGGTCTGCCTCTATGCTAGAGGTGATGTCCACAACCTCAAGGTGGGAAGACGCCGAGTCTGCATCTGTGTTAATGGTGATGTCCACAACCTCCAGGTGGGAAGAAGCCGGGTCTGCCTCTGTGTTAGCGGTGATGTCCACAACCTCCATGTGGGAAGAAGCCGGGTCTGCCTCTGTTAGGAGTGGCAACAACAATCCTGATGAGCTCTACTACTACAAGTCACCGAGATGTCATCACAACAGGTATCTGTCAGAGTGCTCTCTATCATTGCTACTCACCTGCTAGGATGTCTGGAGGTGTGGTGGAGATGGCCGCGGCGACGACAGGGAGGACTGGTAAGGTGGCTGCAGGGGTCTGGAAGCAGCTCTGTACCTCGTCAGCCACAAAGGCACAGACAGATCTCACATAAAATGGGCTCTGGAGGTCATCCGTGGAGAAGGACTGACTGATTCTCCCGAGGATTGACCAGACAGATTCAAAAGCCGCAGCGCGGGAGAAAGGGATTTGAGGAGAAGGGGCCTTTAACATGCTGGAGAGCTTCTCCACTACGGCCGCCACCATGCCCACGGCCATCCCGCTTATTAGGATTGGGTGCCCTGAATGGCCTTCCTTTGGCTGAAGCCACAGGGCCAGGAGGAGCCTGGGCACCACCTCCACAACCACCTGGGATGGGCTGAGCAGGTTGCTACGGGGCTCATTGGACAGCTCGCCCATAATGCTCCTTACTGCTCTTTCCACAATGCTGTGGACCTTAGGGTCGCTGAAATCAACAAAAAGGAGAAGACAAAGCTAAACGATGCGCAATGTGCTCACAGAGAACACTGTCTTAGTCTGTTTCTGCATAGTTACAGATGTGTAGATAAATGGATCAAGTCATATGCAGGGCAGTACATGGAACTCACATGTCAGCTGGCGAGGTGGAGTGCAAGGAGCGGCGGAGCTTGCAGACAGCCTCGTGCTCTATGTCTATCATTTTTAGGCAAGTGTTGACTTCCCAGGTCTGCCGTAGGAAACAGGAAGTCTGATTAGTGAAATTTCACAACATATCTATTCTGCTGTACTAACTAGTTGTTGAAATACTAGTAAAGAGCTCACTGACTTGTAATATGTGTCTAACTCTCATTGTCTTACCAGCCGAGCGAGGTCATTCCCCTCCTCCAGGGTTTCCTTCCACACCCTTCAAATAAAACACAGAGCAATTCAACTTTCCTGGCTTCCGATTTTTCTGTTGTGTATTTTACCCACACCTCTTGGAGTGCTGCTGGTGGCAGGGAATGGCAGTGAAGGTGAGTGTTGACGTGGTACTCACCTCTCCCTAAGGGATTTTTTGCCCTGAGACACCAGCCAGCCGCTCATGTGCTCCGTGGTGACATGGTGTGGCACCTGGCCTTGACTCTGGAGCAGCAGATAGTGGACCATGAGCTTCTTCTGCAAGATGAGGTAAGGTGTGAGACAGTGCCATGAAATACCATATCATGTGCATTCTGAAGGGCCTCTCACAACATTTCACAACTGTTCATAGATCACAATTTGCGAGTGTTATTAAGAACTCTTATGACCATCTTCTCTAAACTGTCTTGAAATACAACTCTCTTTCTGTTGTTTATGTTTTTTAGGGGGGTGAATCTTACCTGTTTATTGTAATATGTTTCCTCCCAGCAGGCCTGCAGAGTCTGGAAATAAAGGCTGCTTCTGCAGAATTGCTTTGAAGAGAATGACAATAATGATGCTTTGTTATGCACATTGTGCACAGGCTTTTACAGTATGCTAAAATGAATATCTCCAAAGATTACCTTTGTGGGACCATAAGTGAACTCCGGAATGCACCAAACCATATCCATGGTAAAATGGGGTAGAAACGCAGCGCTGTAGATATACGGGATGCTCTAGAGATAACAGGGATACGTTAAAGTCGCGAATGATCAATTACTGTGGAGTCGTCCAATATGCTGCACTTAGAGTTGAGTTGTAGGCAATGTTTGGCACGAAATAGAATGTTTACATTCTATTGCTATGGAGAAATGGAATGTGTAGAACCTTTATAAATGGGTATGCTTCTATGTCTTTATGTCTTGAAAGATTAAGCTCTTTATTTAGTCATAATGTGTATATATGAGGATTGGAACCTGTTTCGATTCATGACGGGAGTATCCAGCTGCATGTTGCTTAGACCTACTTATCCAACCTTGGTTTACAAGTGAAATTAATTGTTTACCAATGCCTATACAAATCTATTAACCTCATATATTTAAAGCAATGATTGTCAATTGAAAATGTGGTTGTTGTCTTATCCTGTTGTGTCAGTCCTCAAGCACGTTATTCCAATATTTCCGAGCTCTGAATTGAGATAAGGTACACTTGCAACGCTAATTGGTTAAAAATAAGAGTAGGAATGACACTAAACGTATGACTTGGATTATATGCATAATAGTGTAGTAAATAATATCGCTCAGCGGGGGAACTTTTGGTGTGGGGGAAGTCTCCGTTATGTCTCCATGGCGCGTAAAGACCATCACTTCGTTGTCTTGTTGGTAATATACAAATGCATGACAGTCCGCATTGTAATAGTCTAACAGTTTTTTTTCATTTTGTTTCTCACATTAAACAGACATTTGAGAACGGAATTGCTTACAGTTGTACGTATGATGCACAGACACACTAAAGCTGTACAGTGTAGTTTGATAAATCAGTTTAAATTATTTGCAAATGGGTTCCCTATTATTTACAAATCGAAAGATGTAACATTTGAAATGAATGTGGCACAACAGTTTAGCATAGAATTCCTGTGGGAGTCTTTTCCTTCAGTCTTTTTGCCTCCTAGGCCTCGTTTCTCATTAGATGGGATTTCCCCAGTGCCAACTTCACATGAGATGGCCGCTGTCTACTGTTATGTGGTGCTGAATGACAGATTTCGCTTTACCGATTTCGCTGTTGTCCATGGTGCTGAAATATCCAAGTATTTCAGCACCAAGTATCTTGCTAGTTGGATCGAATTCTCCGCGTTAGCTAGCCAGAGAAATGTTGAACAACATTATCCAACTTAGCTGATCAAATAATTGAGTTTATGGTGTGAGAATTAGCTGGGTAATGAAGTCAGACAACTAGCTAACAGGAACGTTACAACATCGTATAAGCTAACGTTAGTAAACGAACCAACTCGCTATAGTATTAACTGGTATACGACTTCTTGCCGTTCCTCAAGTGATATTGTTAACGTAGTTGCTTACTGGACCCTGGCAATCTGTGTGAAATGTTAACGAACTTACCATCTATGAACTAATGTTTTCCCTCTACAGTAACGTTGTGGTTCATTTTCAGAATGAGAGAATTGGGTGAAAATGAGGCGTCAAGACTTACATTCACATTAACCAGGTTTTATTTTACACACAGAGACTGATAATGTAGATCATAGTCTTTGTTGTTTAATTAGTTAAAACCTGCCTTCTCCCTATTGTGGATACTTTAGAATGTTTCACCTTTTTGGGCCCTCACCAGTTTGCATCCCTGAATTACTCAAAAAAGATCTGAATTGGGCTGTCTAAACACAGCCATAGAAACCTGGACATGCTCCAACTGAAATGTTCCCTCCTGTCAGCATTGATGTTGAATTACATTAAATACCACTTTTTGGTTCTCTCCCATTCCCTGTAGGTTTGTTGAACATGAGTGGAAATGAAACTCCAGCACACTGGTAACACTAGATGTGATTATAACTTCTCCTGGTGTATTGAACCTGCCTGTGGGTGCGGTGGAGATATTCCTGGGAGGTCTACTGAAGAGGTTGAGTTAGAGTTAGACCAAAACACACATGGGATTGTGCCTACCATTGTCACTGTGCCTCTTGTGGGAATATACAGTATGGTTGTTCCTGAGCCAGGATTCCTGGCTGTTTTGTCACTGTGCCTATGTCAATGATAGTTCAGCAACAATCATTTAAACATTATTGCCAGCCATTTTCTCTGTCCTCCAGGATCCCTGGAATTTAACGAGACTGCCCCTGCTTGGCTTGGGAGTGGGACCCTGTGTGCTCAGACAACGGCATCACCTACACCTCCCCCTGCCTCGCAGTCTGCTGCAGCTTTACTGGATACGGAACGAACACCGTATTATTAATAATGTCCTGAGTGTACAAAACATTCACAGGGATGCTGGCCCATGTTGACTCCAATGCTTCCCACAGTTGTGTCAAGTTGGCTGTGTTTTTTGAGTGGTGCACATTCTTAATACAGACTGGAAACTGTTGAGCATAAAAAATCAGCAGCTTTGCAGTCAGTTCTTGACACAAATTGGTGCCCCTGGCACCTACTACCATGCCCTGTTGAAAGGCACGTAAATATTTTATCTTTCTTATTCACCCTCTGAATGGCACACATACACAATCCATGTCTCAATTGTCTCAAGCCTTACAGTATTTATTTTTTAAACTATCTCTATCTACACTGATTTAACTAGTGACGTCTATAAGGGATTATAGCTTTCATCTGGATTCACCTGGTCGTCATGGAAAGAGCAGGTGTTCTTAATGTTTTATACACTCAGTGTTACTCATTCGCACTGACATAAGTTACTTTCAACCATTAACGTGGGCCTTGTTGGGGCCTTATCTGATTGGCAAAGTATTATTTTTGATGTATGGACATTTTTGTACACAATTCCTATTTAGAGAAGGGTCTCTCTGGTAGTTCAATATGACAATATGACACTCTTGTAAAATAGATGTTTAATCTCAATGTGACTCCCTGTTTAAATAAAGGTTCAATACAAAAACATCAACACAAACACAGGATATGGGGTACGCATGGTATCACATCATTACATACTAGGCCCTTCTGCACCTGCATTCCAGCACCTTTCCAGCATCTGGTATTGACTCAACATGTTTGAGGTGGGGGATCAAGAAATGTTGTGGAAGAGGTGGCCGTTGAATGTATGATTCTGATATGTACAGGTAAGTTCATTGTGTGTGTGTGGGGGGGAGCGCGCCAATGAGTGCATGCATAGTCTATAGTTGGTTTGAATATGAATGAGCAGCAGTGTTGTGATGTGTCCTATCCTGTCCTTGCAGAGTGATCTTCCTTGCCCTCATCACATGTCTCGGTGGCACCTCCTACTTTTTCATCATCGCAGTCATTACAGTTTAGGAGGGAGGGGGACACCCCCACAGGACAGCCCCCACACTCATTGCTAGAGATCGAACTTCAGACTCTCCCCAAAACAACTGAACCCCCCAACAAACCGAAAGAGATTTAAGGTGCACACCCCTAAAGAGGTAGCCAGAACAGGATAACTCCCTTCAAGCTCACAAAGACACAGTGGAGGAGGAACTATCCAACACAGTGGAGGAGGAATTATCCAACACCCAGGGAGAGAGAACGAGTGACCTCAGTCGAACACAGACAGTAGGGAGAGGTGGGAGAGAAGGAGGTTACCCCAGATGCCATTCCTCCTGCTCATGTGAGCAAGGAAAGAGATGACAAGCCTTCTGATCAGGCCAACGGGCAGGCCAAGGGAGTAGTCATACTGATTCACACCCACAGAGAAAGACAACCCACGCAACCTCTTGGCTGAGATGAACCACACAGTGGTAGGGGCAGAGGGTTTTCAGGGCTAGCCAGTCAGCCAGCCTGCTCTGATCCTCAAGTCAGTTGTATTTAAATTCATGTTCATTAAAGATTTTTATTCAAGATTTGAAAAGTCCCATTTACTTAATGATATCTTTTCACTGTCTGCAACCCTCAAGAACCAGGGTGAGTCTGGGTCACCCTTTTCCTGGGCTAACTCAACTTGCATATTGTCATAGATTAGGTCAAAATGTTCATCTTTTAAACTTGCTTGAATAAAAAATGCATTTTTTTATAGTACGCAAGAGTTGCGCTTTTTCCTTTTCTATGATGATTAAAGGTTTTGGTTGCACCTCAACTCAACGTTGGTTGAGCTCCCTCCGTTTTTTGTTGTTGTCAAATACTACTTTTTATTTTACATGTAGTAAGTAAATTATTAAAAGCATTAAAATTGGGATGTTTCCCACTTATTTACACAACCTACTCCACACTTGCAAAGTGAAAGTTCATAGAAATGTTCTGAAATTAAGTAGTAAACAGGAAAAGCAGAATTGAATCCAATTATTATAATGCAAATAATTTAATGGTCTATGGTTCAATCCCATTTCTGAAGGTCTGATGAATAACTAATATTGTTCCTCCTCTTCCTTGTGGCAGGCGCAGCAGCACACTGCCCTCCAAAGCCTGAAAAAAAATCGGCGGACTTTCCCTTTGCATGCAGCTCTGCATGGAACATCCAGTGTCACATCCTTGGTGACGTGTGGGGTGACATCTGGGATGACCACAGCAACATCCTCTGGAAAGGGAGAAAAGAGGGACAAAATGTAAACAAATGCAAACCGTAGGTTCTAAACACTGGCCAGTTGAAAGGTTCTACTAAGATGTCATGACAAACGGCACCTGTCAGTGTTACTCACCTGCTTGGATGTCAGTTGGCAGAGTGGCGAAGACGGCCATCTTGAGAGTCCTTTCTTCAGGTGTGACATCCACAACCTCCAAGAGGGAAGAGATGGGCTCTGCCTCTCTATTAGGGGTGATGTCCACAACATTTAGGTGGAAAGAAGCTGGATCTGCCTCTTTGTTACGGGTGATGTTCGCAACCTCAAGGTGGGAAGAAGCCGGATCTTGCTGTGTCTTAGGGGTGATGTCCTGAACCTCCAGGTGTGAATTAGGGGGGATTTCCACAACCTCCAATTTGGAACAAGCTCTGTCTGCCTCTGTTTTAGGGCCGATGTCCGCAACTTCCAGGTGGGAACAGGCCGGGTCTGCATCTGTCTTACATGTTATGTCCACAACCTCCAGGTTGGAATATGCCGTGTCTGCCTGTGTGTTATGGGTGATGTCCACAACCTCCAGGTGGGAAGAAGCCGGGTCTGCCTCTATGCTAGAGGTGATGTCCACAACCTCAAGGTGGGAAGACGCCGAGTCTGCATCTGTGTTAATGGTGATGTCCACAACCTCCAGGTGGGAAGAAGCCGGGTCTGCCTCTGTGTTAGCGGTGATGTCCACAACCTCCAAGTGGGAAGAAGCCGGGTCTGCCTCTGTTAGGAGTGGCAACAACAATCCTGATGAGCTCTACTACTACAAGTCACCGAGATGTCATCACAACAGGTATCTGTCAGAGTGCTCTCTATCATTGCTACTCACCTGCTAGGATGTCTGGAGGTGTGGTGGAGATGGCCGCGGCGACGACAGGGAGGATTGGTAAGGTGGCTGCAGGGGGCTGGAAGCAGCTCTGTACCTCGTCAGCCACAAAGGCACAGACAGATCTCACATAAAATGGGCTCTGGAGGTCATCCGTGGAGAAGGACTGACTGATTCTCCCGAGGATTGACCAGACAGATTCAAAAGCTGCAGCGCGGGAGAAAGGGATTTGAGGAGAAGGGGCCTTTAACATGCTGGAGAGCTTCTCCACTACGGCCGCCACCATGCCCACGGCCATCCCGCTTATTAGGATTGGGTGCCCTGAATGGCCTTCCTTTGGCTGAAGCCACAGGGCCAGGAGGAGCCTGGGCACCACCTCCACAACCACCTGGGATGGGCTGAGCAGGTTGCTACGGGGCTCATTGGACAGCTCGCCCATAATGCTCCTTACTGCTCTTTCCACAATGCTGTGGACCTTAGGGTCGCTGAAATCAACAAAAAGGAGAAGACAAAGCTAAACGATGCGCAATGTGCTCACAGAGAACACTGTCTTAGTCTGTTTCTGCATAGTTACAGATGTGTAGATAAATGGATCAAGTCATATGCAGGGCAGTACATGGAACTCACATGTCAGCTGGCGAGGTGGAGTGCAAGGAGCGGCGGAGCTTGCAGACAGCCTCGTGCTCTATATCTATCATTTTTAGGCAAGTGTTGACTTCCCAGGTCTGCCGTAGGAAACAGGAAGTCCGATTAGTGAAATTTCACAACATATCTATTCTGCTGTACTAACTAGTTGTTGAAAGGCTAGTAAAGAGCTCACTGACTTGTAGTATGTGTCTAACTCTCATTGTCTTACCAGCCGAGCGAGGTCATTCCCCTCCTCCAGGGTTTCCTTCCACACCCTTCAAATAAAACACACAGCAATTCAACTTTCCTGGCTTCTGATTTTTCTGTTGTTTATTTTACCCACACCTCTTGGAGTGCTGCTGGTGGCAGGGAATGGCAGTGAAGGTGAGTGATGACGTGGTACTCACCTCTCCCTAAGGGATTTTTTGCCCTGAGACACCAGCCAGTCGCTCATGTGCTCCGTGGTGACATGGTGCGGGACCTGGCCTTGACTCTGGAGCAGCAGATAGTGGACCATGAGCTTCTTCTGCAAGATGAGGTAAGGTGTGAGACAGTGCCACGAAATACCATATCATGTGCATTCTGAAGGGCCTCTCACAACATTTCACAACTGTTCATGCATCACAATTTGTGAGTGTTATTAAGAACTCTTACGACCATCTTCTCTAAACTGTCTTGAAATACAACTCTCTTTCTGTTGTTTATGTTTTTTAGGGGGGTGAATCTTACCTGTTTATTGTAATATGTTTCCTCCCAGCAGGCCTGCAGAGTCTGGAAATAAAGGCTGCTTCTGCAGAATTCCTTTGAAGAGAATGACAATAATGATGCTTTGTTATGCACATTGTGCACAGGCTTTTACAGTATGCTAAAATGAATATCTCCAAAGATTACCTTTGTGGGACCATAAGTGAACTCCGGAATGCACAAAACCCTATCCATGGTAAGATGGGGTAGAAACGCAGCGCTATAGATATACGAGATGCTCTAGAGATAACAGGAATAAGTTAAAGTCACGAATGATCAATTACTGTGGAGTCGTCCAATATGCTGCCTCTTAGAATTGAGTTGTAGGCAGTGTTTGGCACGAAATAGAATGTTTACACTCTATTGCTATGGAGAAATGGAATGTGTAGAACCTTTATAAATGGGTATGCTTCTATGTCTTCATGTCGTGAAGATTAAGCTCTTTATTTTGTCATAATGTGTATATATGAGGATTGGAACCTGTTTCGATTCATGACGCGGGTATCCAGCTGCATGTTGCTTAGACCTACTAATCCAACCTTGGTTTACAAGTGAAATTAATTGTTTACCAATGCCTACACAAATCTATTAACCGTAACTATTTAAAGCAATGATTGTCAATTGAAAATATGGTTGTTGTGTATTCTTGTTGTGCGCCTAAAGTGTCAGAGTCCTCTTAAGCACGTTATTCCAATATTTCCGAGCTCTGAATTGACATAAGGTACACTTTTGCAAAGCTAATCGGTTAAAAATAAAAGTATGAATGACAATAAACGTATGACTTGAATTATATGCATAATGGTGTAGTTAACAATATCGCTCAGCGTGGGAACTTTTGCTGGGTGGGGGAAGTATACTATAAATGTCTCCATGTCGGGTATAGACCATCACTTCGTTGTCTTGTTGCTAATATAAAAATGCATGACAGTCCGCATTGTAATAGTCTAACAGTTGTTTTTCATTTTGTTTCTCACAAACAGATATTTGAGAGGGGAGTTTCGTGCAGTTGTACCTATGATGCACAGACACACTAAAGCTGTACAGTGTAGTTTGAAAAGTCAGTTTATATTATTTGCAGATCGAAATATGTAACATTTTAAATGAATGTGGCAGAACAGTTTAGCATAAGGTTCCTGTGGGAGTTTTCTCCTTCAGTCTTTTTGCCTCCTAAGCCTCGTTTCCCATTAGATGGGATTTTCCCAGTGCCAACTTCACATGAGATGGCCGCTGTCTACTGCCATGTGGTGCTGAATGGCAGATCTCGCTATTCCGATTTCCCTGCTGTCCATGGTGCTGAAATATCCAATCTCGGCTATTTGCAAATGTATGACCAGCCAAACTTTTGTGGTATTCCCTATAGCGTGAATTTGACTGGAGCATGATCAGATTGCTTTGTTTAAGCCAGAATGGAGATTTGGTCTGAGAAACAATGCCCAATATAGCATGATAGCTGTGAAGAAGAAAAAAATAAGACAATGTTTATATGACCCCCTTTCAAAGAGTCACTCATTTATCATTTCCTTGTAGATATACAGTGCCTTCAGAAAGTGTTCATACCGCTTAACTTATTCCACATTTTGTTTTCTTACAGCCTGAATTCAAAATGGATGAAATTATAATTGTTTATCCTTTCCAGCTACACACAATACACCATAATGACAAATTGAAAACATGTTTGACATTTTTGCAAATGTACTGAAAATGAAATACAGAAATATCTAATTTACATGTTTTCACAATACATGTTAGAATCACCTTTGGCTTTGAGCCTTTCTAAGTAAGTCTCCAAGAGCTTTGCACACTTGGATTGTACCATATTTGCAATATACAATATATACATAACCAGTCAAATGTTTGGACACATCTACTCTTTCAAGGGTTTTTCTTTATTTTTACTATTTTTAACATTGTACAATAATAGTGAAGACATCAAAACTATGAAATAACACATATGGAATCATGTAGTAACCAAACAAAGGTTAAAGTAATGATGGACGGCCGTTTCTCGTTGCTTATTTGAGTTGTTCTTGCCAAAATATGGACTTGGTCTTTTACCAAATAGGGCTATCTTCTGTATACCACCCCTACCTTGTCACAACACAACTGATTGGCTCAAACGCATTAAGAAGAAAAGAAATTCCACAAATGAACTTTTAACAAAGCACACCTGTACATTGAAATTCATTCCAGGTGACTACCTCATGAAGCTGGTTAAGAGAATGCCAAGACTGTGCAAAGCTGTCACCAAGGCAAAGGGTGGCTACTTTGAAGAATATCAAATATAAAATATATTTTTGATTTGTTTAAACAGCATGATCATTACATAGGTGCACCTTGTGCTGGGGGACAATAAAAGGCCTCTCTAAAATGTGCAGTTTTGTCACACAACACAATGCCACAGATGTTTCAAGTTTTGAGGTAGAATGCAAATGACTGTTGCCAGATAATTTCATGTTAATTTCTCTACCATAAGCCGAGGCGGCTTTAGAGAATTTGGCAGGACGTCCAACTGGCCTCACAACTGCAGACCACATGTAAGGCAACGTGTGGACGAGCGATTTGCTGATGTCAACTTTGTGAATAGAATTCCCCATGGTGGCAGTTGGGTTATGGTATGGGCTGGCATAAGCCATGGACAGGGAACACAATTGCATTTTATCAATGACAATTTGAATGCACAGAGATACTGTGACGAGTCATGTCAATTGTCATGCCACTCATCCGCCGCCATCACCTCATGTTTCAGCATGATAATCCACGGCCTGCAAGGATCTGTACAGAAATCCTGAAAGCTGAAATGGCCTGCATACTTACCAGACATGTCAGAAAAATCAATTAAGCATAATGATTACGGCTCTAGATTGCAGGAAAAATCAGTTTGTTGCTAAGCAGGCCAGCGGTGTCGTAAACTGTCCCTTCACGCCTGTCCACTGATTAGTTGCTAGGAGTCATGGTCGCCAGGGGGTCAGCAAATCACAGGCAGTCAGCTTGTGTCCCAGATCCCCAACTCCTGCCTCTCCTCCCAGTCTCCCTCAAGCAGAGACAGAGATCAACCTCTCTATCTCTGCCCATCAACTGGACTCGTGGTATAGTGTGCGTGCACAAAGTGTGTGTGAAATGTGTATCATTCTTGCTTGTTGTTCTTTATAGTTACTTCTATTGCCTATTGTAAGTTACTTCTCTGTGTTTACTTTGTTGTGTAATACTCTGCAGGTAGCTATGCCACTTATACAATCCTTCCTTTGTTAACAGTGTTGTTGCTCTACTTGTGCTATCAGTTATTGTGTATATTCATCACCCCTGTTTTCTGTCCGTTACTGAACCACTACCTTTCCATGTCCATTTCATTAGTGTGTGTCAATAATGTATCATTGAATGTAACTCAGAGGTTGTCTTCTTACCAGCCGGGGGAGGTGCTAGTGCAACCTGGTCTCAGAGCATTTCGTATTATTCTGTATGTATATCAGAGACACCGCATTTAGTATGATATGTTGTGTTTGGTATGTATTCATTTGTGAATGTCTATCACCCATTTTTTATAACATGTTACGAATTACAATTCATATTATACTGTATGTTATGAATTTGCTAAATGTACAATAAGTTACAAATTTGCGAAACGTATGATAAGAATTCTAGCTAGGTGGCTAATGTTAGCTAGTTAGCTAACATTAGTTAGGTTAGGGTGTAGGGTTATGTTTAGGAGTTAGGTTACAGGGTAAAGGTTAGGGTTAGGGGAAGGATTAGCTAAAAGGGTTAAGGTTAGTGTTAGGTGAAGGGATTAGCTAACATGCTAAGTATTTGAAAAAATAGCTACAAATTAGTTAGTTAAAAAGTTTCTAGTTAGCTAAAATTCTCAAGTTGGCCGTGATGAGATTCAAACTCGCAACCTTTGGGTTGCTAGACATTCGTCTTATATGCCAACCCATCCACCCTGACGAACCACCCGTCTTTCATTTTTATCTTAAGTAACTATTATATATCCATACCAAACATAACATATAATACGAAATCGTAGTGTCTCGGTCCCCAGATTTACATTTTCTATGTTACATCTAGTCAATGAGACCAGGCTGGAGTCTGGAGTCCAATTGGAGTCTCTCTTTCACTCTTAGGTGTGGTGCTGGCTCTGGATGCATGTGCCTGCGTGCTACTGGGCCTTGTCATTCTGATGATCAAAAGGAAGCTTCAGGGAGACCAGGAGTCAGCTGAGGGTGTGGAGCTTAAAAAACACCCAGCCATGGGGCTCTATAAACAGGGTAAAACAGACTTGGTGAGTTTGGTTGCAGCTGCACTCTGTTTAGAACTTAAGAACTACTCAAGATTCCCAGGAGATGTTCCATCTAAGAGGACACTGCTGGAGAGTTCCATGGTCATCTCCATAGTGATTGGCTTGCGGTGGTTCCTGTGGTGCGTTCCGAGTTCGTCGACCCAGCTCTATCCATTTTAGGGGCATCTCAAATGACATTTGTCGATTGCAGCACTACTTTTAACAATAACCATCTGCTAAGTGAAAGGTTATTTGTCTCAACAACTGTTGTTTTAAGGAGTTGGTGTTGTTGTTTTCCTGTATTGGCATTATTATTGTGATGACGATTCTAACTATTATTGTAATGAACATTAGTCCCCACTTGGTGACAGCACAGAGCTGATGTGGTCATGTCTGTCAAGCGATTTTATCAAAAAGAGCCTCACACACCTTTATTTGGCAAAAGACTAATTGTTACATGAGACATTCAGAATGTGCCTGGTGTCCTTGTTCATGTTTGCAAGCCTGTCTCTTTCCTCAGTTCTTGTTTCAAGAACTAAGTATGAACGCCATATTGTTAGCTCATCACAACTTTTGATAGACTCATGAAATTATACAATACAAGCATTTTTCCTCTTCGCTCTGTCATCATTGTCTCTCCACCTCCCACTCGTTCACATCCCAGACTCCTTCATCTCCATTTTCTCTCCTTATCCAATCTCCTTAATTAACCCACCATTTCACTGTCTCTCAATTCCCCAGATCGTCAGTAACACTCAACAGTCTCATTTTAATCTATGAGGCATAAGAAACACTATAACCATGATGTATTATCTTATAATAAAACATACAGTACCAGCCAAAAGTTTAAAGGGTTTTTCTTTATTTTTTTACTATTTTCTACATTGTAGAATAATAGTGAAGACATTAAAATGATGAAATAATACATGGAATCATGTAGTAACCAAAAAAGTTTTAAACAAATCCAAATATATTTTAGATTCTTCAAAGTAGCCACCCTTTGACTTGATGATAGCTTTGAATGCTCTTGGCATAAAGAAAAACCCTGGAATTAGTAGGTGTGTCCAAACACTGGTACTGTATCTAATGTAAAATTGTCTGAGAGAGGAATCAAATTATCTCATGCAACTTTGGAATTAAATGAAGTATATCATGGTAGAACTCTGACATTTGGGTCAATCGCTTCCATAAATGGGGTGAGTGTGTGTTGAGGATCACTGGGGAGGCTGGGGGAGAATCCTGCATCCAGCAGGCCTAGCTAAACCACAGGTGGGTGTCAGTCACGTCTCCCCTAACTCAGGCCTATGGGTAAAACTCTTCACTTAACGACTGTAGGAGCCTTTCTTTGTAAGTCTCTGTCTGCAGGCCCCCTATGGGGCCTGTCGGTGGTGGTGTAGGCAGAGTCTCTAAGGAGAGGACTCTCGGTAATCAGGGTGTATCTGAGCGCAAACGACCTCAGAGCCAGTCATGCTAGCAACTTCCATGGAGTTTGACTTGAACTATACTGAACAAAAATATAAATGCAACATTCAACAATTTCAATGGTTTTACTGAGTTACAGTTCAAATAAGGAAATCAGTCAATTAAATGAATTCAATAGGCCCTAATCTATGGATTTCACATGACTGGGCAGGGGTGCAGCCACAGGTGGGCCTGGGAGGGCATAGACGCACACACTGGGGAGCCAGGCCCAGCCAATCAGAATTAGTTTTTCCCCACAAAAGGGTTTTATTACAGACAGAAATACTCCTCAGTTTCATCAGCTGTCCGGGTGGCTGGTCTCAGACGACCCTGCTGGTGAAGAAGCCGGATGTGGAGGTCATTGGCTGGAGTGGTTACACTTGGTCCCCGGTTGTGAGGCTGGTTGGATGTACTGTCAAACATTGTGGGAGGCTTATGTTAGAAAAATTAACATTACATTCTCTGGCAACAGCTCTGGTAGACATTCCTGCAGTCAGCATGCCAATTGCACATTCCCTCAAAACTTGAGGGACATCTGTGGTATTGTGTTGTGTGACAAAACTGCATATTTTAGAGTGGCTTTTTTTTGTCTCCAGCACAAGGTGCACCTGTGTAATGATCATGCTGTTTAATCATCTTCTTGATATGCCCCACCTGTCAGGTGGATGGATTATCTTGGCAAAGGAGAAATGCTAACAAGGATGTAAACAAATTTCTGCATAAAACATGAGAGAAATAAGCTTTTTGTGCGTATGGAAAACTTCTGGGATCTTTCAATTCAGCTCATGAAACATGGGACCAACACTTCACATGTTGCGTTTACATTTTTGTTCAGTGTAGCTACTGTGGAATTCCCTTTTCCTACTAACTTAATTTCACCTCTTTTCACCAGACGAGTGGGTTGTGGCGCGTGTGGACTAGGTACTGGAGACTAGGTAGTGGGATGGAGGAGAAGTGGGTGACATGATGTGATATGTACAGGTAAGTTCATTGTGTGTGTGTGGGGGCGTGAGCCAATGAGTGTGTGCATCCATGTTTGTGTGCATAGTCTGAGGTGGGTTTGAATATGAATGAGCAGCAGTGTTGTGATGTGTCCTATCCCGTCCTTGCAGAGTGATCTTCCTTGCCCTCATCACATGTCTCGGTGGCTCCTCCTACTTTTCATCATTGCAGTCATTACACTTCGGGAGGGGGACAGCCCCCACACTCATTGCTAAAGATCGAACTTCAGACTCTCCCCAAAACAACCGAACCCCACAACAAACCGAAAGAGATTTAAGGTGCACACCCCTAAAGAGGTAGCCAGAACAGGATATCTCCCTCCAAGCTCACAAAGACACAGGAGGAGGAACTATCCAACACCCAGGGAGAGCGAACGAGTGACCTCAGTCAAACACAGACAGAAAGAAGAGGCGTTAGATAGAGGAGGTTACCCCAGATGCCATTCCTCCTGCTCATGTGAGCAAGGAAAGAGATGACAAGCCTTCTGATCAGGCCAACGGGCAGGCCAAGGGAGTAGTCATAGTGATTCACACCCACAGAGAAAGACAACCCACACAACCTCTTGGCTGAGATGAACCACACAGTGGTAGGGGCAGAGGGCTTTCAGGGCTAGCCAGTCAGCCAGCCTGCTCTGATCCTCAAGTCAGTTGTATTTAAATTCATGTTCATTATAGATTTTTATTCAAGATTTGAAAAGTCCCATTTACTTAATGATATCTTTTCACTGTCTGCAACCCTCAAGAACCAGGGTGAGTCTGGGTCACCCTTTTCCTGGGCAAACACAACTTGCATATTGTCATAGATTAGGTCAAAATGTTCATCTTTTAACCTTGTTGAATAAAACAATGCATTTTTTATTGTGCGCAAGAGTTGCGCTTTTTCCTTTTCTATGATGATTAAAGGTTTTGGTTGCACCTCAACTCAACGTTGGTTGAGCTCCCTCCGTTTTTTGTTGTTGTCAAATACTACTTTATTTTTTTACATATAGTAAGTAAATTATTAAAAGCATTAAAATTGGGATGTTTCCCACTTATTTACACAACCTACTCCACACTTGCAAAGTGAAAGTTCATAGAAATGTTCTGAAATTAAGTAGTAAACAGGAAAAGCAGAATTGAATCCAATTATTATAATGTGAATAATTTAATGGTCTATGGTTCAATCCCATTTCTGAAGGTCTGATGAATAACTAATATTGTTCCTCCTCTTCCTTGTGGCAGGCGCAGCAGCACACTGCCCTCCAAAGCCTGAAGAAAAATTGCCGGACTTTCCCTTTGCATGCAGCTCTGCATGGAACATCCAGTGTCACATCCTTGGTGACGTGTGGGGTGACATCTGGGGTGACCACAGCAACATCCTCTGGAAAGGGAGAAAAGAGGGACAGAATGTAAACAAATGCAAACCGTAGGTTCTAAACACTGGCCAGTTGAAAGGTTCTACTAAGATGTCATGACAAACGGCACCTGTCAGTGTTACTCACCTGCTTGGATGTCAGTTGGCAGAGTGGCGAAGACGGCCATCTTGAGAGTCCTTTCTTCAGGTGTGACATCCACAACCTCCAAGAGGGAAGAGATGGGCTCTGCCTCCCTATTAGGGGTGATGTCCACAACATTCAGGTGGAAAGATGCCGGATCTGCCTCTCTGTTAAGGGTGATGTTCACAACCTCAAGGTGGGAAGAAGCTGGATCTTGCTGTGTCTTTGGGGTGATGTCCTGAACCTCCAGGTGTGAATTAGCTGGGTCTGCCTCTGTGTTAGGGGTGATTTCCACAACCTTCAAGTGGGAACAAGCTCTGTCTGCCTCTGTTTTAGGGCCGATGTCCGCAACTTCCAGATGGGAACTGTCCGGGTCTGCCTCTGCCTTACGTGTTATGTCCACAACCACCAGGTTGGAAGATGCCGTGTCTGCCTGTGTGTTATGGGTGATGTCCACAACCTCAAGGTGGGAAGAAGCAGAGTCTGCCTCTATGCTAGAGGTGATGTCCACAACCTCCAAGTGGGCTGAATCCTGGTCTGCCTCTGTGTTAGCGATGATATTCACAACCTCCATGTCGGAAGAAGCCGGGTCTGCCTCTGTGTTAGGAGTGACAACAACAATCCTGATGAGCTCTACTACTACAAGTCACCGAGATGTCATCACAACAGGCATCTGTCAGAGTGCTCTCTATCATTGCTACTCACCTGCTAGGATGTCTGGAGGTGTGGTGGAGATGGCCGCGGCGACGACAGGGAGGACTGGTAAGGTGGCTGCAGGGGGCTGGAAGCAGCTCTGTACCTCGTCAGCCACAAAGGCACAGACAGATCTCACATAAAATGGGCTCTGGAGGTCATCCGTGGAGAAGGACTGACTGATTCTCCCGAGGATTGACCAGACAGATTCAAAAGCCGCAGTGCGGGAGAAAGGGATTTGAGGAGAAGGGGCCTTTAACATGCTGGAGAGCTTCTCCACTACGGCCGCCACCATGCCCACGGCCATCCCGCTTATTAGGATTGGGTGCCCTGAATGGCCTTCCTTTGGCTGAAGCCACAGGGCCAGGAGGAGCCTGGGCACCACCTCCACAACCACCTGGGATGGGCTGAGCAGGTTGTTACGGGGCTCATTGGACAGCTCGCCCATAATGCTCCTTACAGCTCTTTCCACAATGCTGTGGACCTTAGGGTCGCTGAAATCAACAAAAAGGAGAAGACAAAGCTAAACGATGCGCAATGTGCTCACAGAGAACACTGTCTTAGTCTGTTTCTGCATAGTTACAGATGTGTAGATAAATGGATCAAGTCATATGCAGGGCAGTACATGGAACTCACATGTCAGCTGGCGAGGTGGAGTGCAAGGAGCGGCGGAGCTTGCAGACAGCCTCGTGCTCTATGTCTATCATTTTTAGGCAAGTGTTGACTTCCCAGGTCTGCCGTAGGAAACAGGAAGTCCGATTAGTGAAATTTCACAACATATCTATTCTGCTGTACTAACTAGTTGTTGAAATGCTAGTAAAGAGCTCACTGACTTGTAGTATGCGTCTAACTCTCATTGTCTTACCAGCCGAGCGAGGTCATTCCCCTCCTCCAGGGTTTCCTTCCACACCCTTCAAATAAAACACAGAGCAATTAAACTTTCCTGGCTTCTAATTTTTCTGTTGTTTATTTTACCCACACCTCTTGGAGTGCTGCTGGTGGCAGGGAATGGCAGTGAAGGTGAGTGATGACGTGGTACTCACCTCTCCCTAAGGGATTTTTTGCCCTGAGACACCAGCCAGCCGCTCATGTGCTCCGTGGTGACATGGTGCGGCACCTGGCCTTGACTCTGGAGCAGCAGATAGTGGACCATGAGCTTCTTCTGCAAGATGAGGTAAGGTGTGAGACAGTGCCACGAAATACCATATCATGTGCATTCTGAAGGGCCTCTCACAACATTTCACAACTGTTCATGCATCACAATTTGCAAGTGTTATTAAGAACTTTTTGACCATCTTCTCTAAACTGTCTTGAAATACAACTCTCTTTCTGTTGTTTATGGCTTTTTTTGGATGAATCTTACCTGTTTATTGTAATATGTTTCCTCCCAGCAGGCCTGCAGAGTCTGGAAATAAAGGCTGCTTCTACAGAATTCCTTTGAAGAGAATGACAATAATGATGCTTTGTTATGCACATTGTGCACAGGCATTTACAGTATGCTAAAATGAATATCTCCAAAGATTACCTTTGTGGGACCATAAGTGAACTCCGGAATGCACCAAACCCTATCCATGGTAAGATGGGGTAGAAACGCAGCGCTATAGATATACGGGATGCTCTAGAGATAACAGGGATAAGTTAAAGTCACGAATGATCAATTACTGTGGAGTCGTCCAATATGCTGCACTTAGAATTGAGTTGTAGGCAATGTTTGGCATAAAATAGAATGTTTACATTCTATTGCTATGGAGAAATGGAATGTGTAGAACCTTTATAAATGGGTATGCTTCTATGTCTTTATGTCTTGAAAGATTAAGCTCTTTATTTTGTCATAATGTGTATATATGAGGATTGGAACCTGTTTCGATTCATGACGCGGGTATCCAGCTGCATGTTGCTTAGACCTACTAATCCAACCTTGGTTTACAAGTGAAATGAATTGTTTACCAATGCCTACACAAATCTAGTAACCGTAACTATTTAAAGCAATGATTGTCAATTGAAAATGTGGTTGTTGTGTTATCCTGTTGTGTCAGTCCTCTTAAGCACGTTATTCCAATATTTCCGAGCTCTGAATTGAGATAAGGTACACTTGCAACGCTAATTGGTTAAAAATAAGAGTAGGAATGACACTAAACGTATGACTTGGATTATATGCATAATAGTTTAGTAAAAAAGTATCGCTCAGCGTGGGAGCTTTTGCTGGCTGGGAAGAATCATAAAACACGGGACGAGATGTTAAAAACTGTCCATTGTGCCAATAGATGGAATGCACTCTAATGAGATTTGCCGTGATGTTGACAGAGTGGCATGGGAGGTTTATTTCTTAGACTGGGTTAAGATGTCAATTTTGGGACACATCCTCAGTAGTGTGCCTTCGAATCAGTGGGTGTTTCGGCCTTTAATCACTAAACACTCTCATCAAAGGTGGCCAGCTAAAGGGTGATCAAGCCTTAGCTTGTGTCCCATGCCCAATTAAGATGTCCCACGGGACTATGCAAGGCAGGGGCGTCCTCTTCCCTGAGCCAGTCCTACAGCTGACCGCATACCTCATATGCCCTCCTCAAGTTGGAGGGATCTGAATTGGGTTCTCAGGTGGGGGTGGGGGGTCATGAAGTTATAGCCCAGCAAGGGTCCTTCCGTTTGATCCAGATCCACTGGCTGCCTCTTTCAGCTGCTTGAGAAACTGCTCTGACGGTCTGCCGCAGAGCCTGTCCATGGATTCCAAGTTCTTTCAGCAACCTGATGGTGGAAGAAGCCACGAATCCTCTGCATCCCACTTCAACTGGCCAGACTTTTACATTCCAGCCACGCTGAGTTGCGTCTGCTGCCAACTCTGTGTAACGCAGTTTCTTAAGCTCGTAGGCCTCTTCAACAGAGTTTTCCCACGGGACTGTGAGCTCTATGATGTACACAGCCTTTCGCGAAGGGGACCAGAGTACCATGTCTGGCCTAAGGTTGGTAGAAGCAATCTCAGGTGGAAAAATTTGTTGCTGGCCAATATCGACAAGCATCTTCCAGTCCCGGGCCATGGCTAGGTGTCCAGTTGCTGGCTTTGTAGGAGGATACTTGGGCCTTTTCTGTCCCTCCCGGATGAATGTTGTTGTTTTGACGAGATTGCTTGTTTTTGGAGGTAATGAATTGGTTGCACTCCTCTTGCTCTCAAGTGCTGCAGCCAGGCTCTTGAGGACCTAATTGTGCCTCCAGTTGTAGTGGCCTTGTGAGAGGCTGGTGTTGCAACCTGTCATTATATGCCTGAGAGTCGCTGGAGCTGGGCAGAGGGGGTAGGTCGAGTCCTCGCCATACCATTGATGTAGATTTTTTGGTGATGGAAGCACATCATAAACAGCTCTTATGATGAAGCTGATGTTGCTTACTTCCATTTGCATACTATAAATGTCTCCATGGCGCGTATAGACCATCACTTCGTTGTCTTGTTGGTAATATAAAAATGCATGACAGTCCGTATTGTAATAGTCTAACATTTGTTTTTCATTTTGTTTCTCACATTAAACAGACATTTGAGAACGTAATTGCTTACAGTTGTATCTATGATGCACAGACACACTAAAGCTGTACAGTGTAGTTTGATAAATCAGTTTAAATTATTTGCAAATGTATTCCCTATTATTTACAAATCGAAAGATGTAACATTTGAAATGAATGTGGCAGAACAGTTTAGCATAGAATTCCTGTGGGTATCTTTTCCTTCAGTCTTTTTGCCTCCTAGGCCTCGTTTCTCATTAGATGGGATTTCCCCAGTGCCAACTTCACATGAGATGGCCGCTGTCTACTGTCATGTGGTGCTGAATGACAGATCTCGCTTTAACGATTTCGCTGTTGTCCATGGTGCTGAAATATCCAAGTATTTCATTACCAAGTATCTTGCTAGTTGGATCGAATTCTCCGCGTTAGCTAGCCAGAGAAATGTTGAGCAACACTATCCAACTTAGCTGATCAAATAATTGAGTTGATGGTGTGAGAATTAGCTGGGTAATGAAGTCAGACAACTAGCTAACAGGAACGTTACAACATCGGATAAGCTAACGTTAGTAAACGAACCAACTCGCTATAGTATTAATTGGTATACGACTTCTTGCCGTTCCTCAAGTTATATTGTTAACGTAGTTGCTTACTGGACCCTGGCAATCTGTGTGAAATGTTATCGAACTAACTATCTATGAACTAATGTTTTCCCTCTACAGTAACGTTGTGATTAATTTTCAGAATGAGAGAATTGGGTGAAAATGAGGCGTCAAGACTTGAGTGTCTTATGCAGTAAAGTCTTGGCAACAAATAACATTGGATTGCTTTCTACACATTTTTTAGCAGTGAGATAGGTTCACATTAACCACGTTTTATTTTACACACAGAGACTGATAATGTAGATCATAGTCTTTGTTGTTTAATTAGTTAAAACCTGCCTTCCCCCTATTGTGGATGCTTTAGAATGTTTCACCTTTTTGGGCCCTCACCAGTTTGCATCCCTGAATTACTCAAAAAAAGATCTGAATTGGGCTGTCTAAACACAGCCATAGAAACCTGGACATGCTCCAACTGAAATGTTCCCTCCTGTCAGCATTGATGTTGAATTACATTAAATACAACTTTTTGGTTCTCTCCCATTCCCTGTAGGTTTGTTGAACATGAGTGGAAATGAAACTCCAGCACACTGGTAACACTAGATGTGATTATAACTTTTCCTGGTGTGTTGAACCTGCCTGTGGGTGCGGTGGGGATATTCCTGGGAGGTCTACTGAAGAGGTTGAGTTAGAGTTAGACCAAAACACACATGGGATTGTGCCTTGGCTCCCTCTTGTGGGAATATACAGTATGGTTGTTACTGAGCCAGGATTCCTGGCTGTTATGTCACTGGGCCTATGTCAATGATAGTTCAGCAACAATCATTTAAACATTATTGCCAGCCATTTTCTCTGTCCTCCAGGATCCCTGGAATTTAGCGAGACTGCCCCTGCTTGGCTTGGGAGTGGGACCCTGTATGCTCAGACAACGGCATCACCTATACCTCCCCCTGCATCGCAGTCTGCTGCAGCTTTACAGGATACGGAACGAACACCGTATTATTAATAATGTCCTGAGTGTACAAAACATTCACAGGGATGCTGGCCCATGTTGACTACAATGCTTCCCACAGTTGTGTCAAGTTGTCTGTGTCTTTTGAGTGGTGCACATTCTTAATACAGACTGGAAACTGTTGAGCATAAAAAAATCACAGCGTTGCAGTTCTTGACACAAATTGGTGTCCCTGGCACCTACTACCATGCCCTGTTGAAAGGCACGTGAATATTTTCTCTTTCTTATTCACCCTCTGAATGGCACACATACACAATCCATGTCTCAATTGTCTCAAGCCTTACAGTAGTTATTTTTTAAACTATCTCTATCTACACTGATTTAACTAGTGACGTCTCTAAGGGATTATAGCTTTCATCTGGATTCACCTGGTCGTCATGGAAAGAGCAGGTGTTCTTAATGTTTTATACACTCAGTGTTACTCATTCGCACTGACATAAGTTACTTTCAACCATTAACGTGGGCCTTGTTGGGGCCTTATCTGATTGGCAAAGTATTATTTTTGATGTATGGAAATTTTTGTACACAATTCCTATGTAGAGAAGGGTCTCTCTGGTAGTTCAATATGACAATATGATACTCTTGTAAAATAGATGTTTAATCTCAATGTGACTCCCTGTTTAAATAAAGGTTCAATACAAAAACATCAACACAAACACAGGATATGGGGTACGCATGGTATCACATCATTACATACTAGGCCCTTCTGCACCTGCATTCCAGCACCTTTCCAGCATCTGGTATTGACTCAACATGTTTGAGGGGGGGGATCAAGAAATGTTGTGGAAGAGGTGGCCGTTGAATGTATGATTCTGATATGTACAGGTAAGTTCATTGTGTGTGTGTGGGGGGGAGCGCGCCAATGAGTGCATGCATAGTCTATAGTGGGTTTGAATATGAATGAGCAGCAGTGTTGTGATGTGTCCTATCCTGTCGTTGCAGAGTGATCTTCCTTGCCCTCATCGCATGTCTCGGTGGCTCTTCCTACTTTTTCATCATCACAGTCATTGCAGTTTAGGAGGGATGGGGACACCCCCACAGGTAGCCCCCACACTCATTGCTAGAGATCGAACTTCAGACTCTCCCCAAAACAACTGAACCCCCAAACAAACCGAAAGAGATTTAAGGTGCACACCCCTAAAGAGGTAGCCAGAACAGGATAACTCCCTTCAAGCTCACAAAGACACAGTGGAGGAGGAACTATCCGACACAGTGGAGGAGGAATTATCCAACACCCAGGGAGAGAGAACGAGTGACCTCAGTCGAACACAGACAGTAGGGAGAGGAGGGAGAGGAGGAGGTTACCCCAGATGCCATTCCTCCTGCTCATGTGAGCAAGGAAAGAGATGACAAGACTTCTGATCAGGCCAACGGGCAGGACTAAGGAGAGGTCATAATGATTCACACCCACAGAGAAAGACAACCCACACAACCTATTGGCTGAGATGAACCACACAGAGGTAGAGGCAGAGGGCCTTCAGGGCTAGCCAGTCAGCCAGCCTGCTCTGATCCTCAAGTCAGTTGTATTTACATTTATGTTACTTTTAAAAAATGATTCAAGATTTGAAAAGTCCCATTTACTTAATGATATCTTTTCACTGTCTGCAACCCTCAAGAACCAGGGTGAGTCTGGGTCACCCTTTTACTGGGCAAACACAACTTGCATATCGTCATAGACTAGGCCAAAATGTTCATCTTTTAACCTTGCTTGAATAAAACAATGCATTTTTTATAGTGCGCAAGAGTTGCGCTTTTTCCTTTTCTATGATGATTAAAGGTTTTGGTTGCACCTCAACTCAACGTTGGTTGAGCTCCCTCCGTTTTTTGTTGTTGTCAAATACTACTTTTTTTGTTTTGTTTACATGTAGTAAGTAAATGATTAAAAGCATTAAAATTGGGATGTTTCCCACTTATTTACACAACCTACTCCACACTTGCAAAGTGAAAGTTTATAGAAATGTTCTGAAATTAAGTAGTAAACAGGAAACGCAGAATTGAATCCAATTATTATAATGTCAATAATTTAATGGTCTATGGTTCAATCCCATTTCTGAAGGTCTGATGAATAACTAATATTGTTCCTCCTCTTCCTTGTGGCAGGCGCAGCAGCACACTGCCCTCATGACAAACGTCACCTGTCAGTGTTACTCACCTGCTTGGATGTCAGTTGGCAGAGTGGCGAAGACGGCCATCTTGAGAGTCCTTTCTTCAGGTGTGACATCGACAACCTCTAAGAGGGAAGAGATGGGCTCTGCATCTCTATTAGGGGTGATGTCCACAACATTTAGGTGGAAAGAAGCCGGATCTGCTTCTCTGTTAAGGGTGATGTTCACAGCCTCAAAGTGGGAAGAAGCTGGATCTTGTGTCTTCGGGGTGATGTCCTGAACCTCCAGGTGGGAATTAGCCGGGTCTGCCTCTGTCTTAGGGGTGATTTCCACAACCTTCAAGTGGGAACAAGCTCTGTCTGCCTCTGTTTTAGGGCCGATGTCCGCAACTTCCAGGTGGGAACAGGTCGGGTCTGCCTCTGTCTTACGTGTTATGTCCACAACCACCAGGTGGGAAGATGCCATGTCTGCCTGTGTGTTAGAGGTGATGTCCACTACCTCCAGGTGGGATGAAGACGTGTCTGCCTCTGTGTTAGTGGTGATGTCAACAATCTCCAAGATGGAAGAAGCCGAGTCTGCATCTGTGTTAGCTGTGATGTCCACAACCTCCAGGTGAGAAGAAGCCTGGTCTGCCTCTGTGTTAGCTGTGATATTCACAACTTCCATGTGGGAAGAAGCCGGGTCTGCCTCTGTGTTAGGGGTGACAACAACAATCCTGATGAGATCTACAACTACAAGTCACCGGGACACATAAGGTACACTTTTGCAAAGCTAATCGGTTAAAAATAAGAGTATGAATGCCAATAAACGTATGTCTTGGATTGTATCCATAATAGTGTAGTAAACAATATCGCTCAGCGTGGGAACTCTTGGTGTGGGGGAAGTCTCTGTTATGTCTCCATGTCGCGTAAAGACCATCACTTCGTTGTCTTGTTGGTAATATAAAAATGCATGACAGTCCGCATTGTAATAGTCTAACAGTTGCTTTTCATTTTGTTTCTCACATTAAACAGACTATTACGGATACAGGTATCCTGTGTGTATCCTCTGCGTGTGTATTTTCTTTCCTTCGACCCTATTCAATGTCATCTACAAAATAGCTTCCAATACTCTACTCAGCAAACTGGATGCAGTTTATCACAGTGCCATCCGTTTTGTTACTAAAGCACCTTATACCACCCACCACTGCGACCTGTATGCTCTAGTCGCCAGACCCACTGGCTCCAGGTCATCTACAAGTCCATGCTAGGTAAAGCTCCACCTTATCTCAGTTCACTGGTCACGATGGCAACACCCACCCGTAACACGCGCTCCAGCAGGTGTATCTCACTGATCATCCCTAAAGCCAACACCTCATTTGGCCGCCTTTCGTTCCAGTTCTCTGCTGCCTGTGACTTGAACGAATTGCAAAAATCGCTGAAGTTGGAGACTTTTATCTCCCTCACCAACTTCAAACATCTGCTATCTGAGCAGTTAACCGATCGCTGCAGCTGTACATAGTCTATCGGTAAATAGCCCACCCAATTTTACCTACCTCATCCCCATACTGTTTATATTTATTTACTTTTCTGCTCTTTTGCACACCAGTATCTCTACCTGTACATGACCATCTGATCATTTATCACTCCAGTCTTAATCTGCAAAATTGTAATTATTCGCCTACCTCATGCCTTTTGCACACAATGTATATAGACTCTTTTTATTTCTACTGTGTTATTGACTTGATAATTGTTTACTCCATGTGTAACTCTGTGTTGTCTATTCACACTGCTATACTTTATCTTGGCCAGGTCGCAGTTGTAAATGAGAACTTGTTCTCAACTAGCCTACCTGGTTAAATAAAGGTGAAATAAAAAAAATAAAAATAAAAATTCACAGGTGCCGCCAATCAGTCATCAATCTGAAGACACACCTCCTGTTTCCATTACCCAATCACATCCCCTTTCCCTTGGTTTAAAACCCCATTCTGTTGTTTTCCCCCAGGTCTCTCTCTCTTTGTATGCAGAGAGCTGCCGTTTGTTTTTGCAACTACATGTCACTGTGTCCGTTATCCTATGAGTATTGTTCTGTAATGGCGTTTGACTGTTAGTTTGATGGTGGGAAAAGGGGGTACCAAGACAAGTCGCCCATTGGCCTACATTACACGTAGGAATACTTTGTCTAAATACCCTAGTTATAACTGGGTGGACCATCCGCTGTATTTCATTGGTTAGGTAGTTGTATTGAAGCAGGCTAGTCTAGGTGTTTTTGGATATTTGTTTCTTTCCTTGGGTCCAGCTCAGCCCCTTTTCCCACCCCCCTTTACCGTGTGTTTACAAATAAACCAATAGTGTTTGGCGGTTGATTTAATTTGTCTGTGGTTATTAGTTCTCACTGTTATAATGTGCATGAGATATGTTACGGGTCTCGTTTCCACCCCCCTAGACTGCAGGGCCGAAGGGATTTGTAACAGACATTTGAGAACGTAATTGCCTACAGTTGTACCTATGCTGCACACACACTAAAGCTGTACGGTGTAGTTTGATAAATCAGTTTAAATTGTTTGCAGATGTATTCCCTATTATTTACACATCAAAAGATGTAACATTTGAATTGAATGTGGCAGAACAGTTTAGCACAGAATTCCTGTGGGAGTCTTCTCCATCAGTCCTTTTGCAGCCTCGGCCTCGTTTCTCATCACATGGGATTTTCCCAGTGCCAACTTCACATGAGATGGCTGCCTGACCACGGAGACTGGGGTGAGAGGGTGTTGAAGCGTACTTCATGACCTGTAACCGAAAAACAATGGCCTTTTTGGAAAGCTTGAGGTGAGGGAGCAAGTGTGGTAGAACAATAATTGTTAGCATTGTATCTTGCTAGCTGGATCGAATTCTCTGCTTTAGCTAGCCAGAGAAATGTTGAGCAACATTATCCAACTTAGCTGATCAACTAATTGTGTTATGGTGTGAAAATTAGCTGGATAATGAAGTCAGCCGGCTGGCTAGCTAGCATGAACGTTACATCGGATAAGCTAACGTTAGGAAACGAACCAGCTCGCTATAGTATTAACTGGTATTCGACTTCTTGCCGTTCCTCAAGTTATATTGTTAACGTAGTTGCTTACTGGACCCTGGCAATCTGTGTGAAATGTTAACTAGCTAACGAACGAACTACTGTGAGGGTTGAAAAGGGAGGGGGACACCCCCACAGGACAGCCCCCACACTCATTGCTAGAGATCGAACTTCAGACTCTCCCCAAAACAACTGAACCCCCCAACAAACCGAAAGAGATTCAAGGTACACACCCCTAAAGAGGTAGCCAGAACAGGATAACTCCCTTCAAGCTCACAAAGACACAGTGGAGGAGGAATTATCCAACACAGTGGAGGAGGAATTATCCAACACCCAGGGAGAGAGAACGAGTGACCTCAGTCGAACACAGACAGTAGGGAGAGGAGGAGGTTACCCCAGATGCCATTCCTCCTGCTCATGTGAGCAAGGAAAGAGATGACAAGCCTTCTGATCAGGCCAACAGGCAGGCCAAGGGAGAGGTCATAGTGATTCACACCCACAGAGAGAAAGACAACCCACACAACCTCTTGGCTGAGATGAACCACACAGAGTTAGAGGCAGAAGGCTTTCAGGGCTAGCCAGTCAAACAGCCTGCTCTGATCCTCAAGTCAGTTGTATTTAAATTCATGTTCATTAAAGATTTTTATTCAAGATTTGAAAAGTCCCATTTACTTAATGATATATTTTCACTGTCTGCAACCCTCAAGAACCAGGGTGAGTCTGGGTCACCCTTTTCCTGGGCAAACACAACTTGCATATCGTCATAGACTAGGCCAAAATGTTCATCTTTTAACCTTGCTTGAATAAAACAATGCATTTTTTGTAGTGCACAAGAGTTGCGCTTTTTCTATGATGATTAAAGGTTTTGGTTGCACCTCAACTCAACGTTGGTTGAGCTCCCTCCGTTTTTTGTTGTTGTCAAACACTACTTTTTTTGTTTTGTTTACATGTAGTAAGTAAATGATTAAAAGCATTAAAATTGGGATGTTTCCCACTTATTTACACAACCTACTCCACACTTTCAAAGTGAAAGTTCATAGAAATGTTCTGAAATTAAGTAGTAAACAGGAAAAGCAGAATTGAATCCAATTATTATAATGCAAATAATTTAATGGTCTATGGTTCAATCCCATTTCTGAAGGTCTGATGAATAACTAATATTGTTCCTCCTCTTCCTTGTGGCAGGCGCAGCAGCACACTGCCCTCCAAAGCCTGAAAAAAAATCGGCGGACTTTCCCTTTGCATGCAGCTCTGCATGGAACATCCAGTGTCACATCCTTGGTGACGTGTGGGGTGACATCTGGGATGACCACAGCAACATCCTCTGGAAAGGGAGAAAAGAGGGACAAAATGTAAACAAATGCAAACCGTAGGTTCTAAACACTGGCCAGTTGAAAGGTTCTACTAAGATGTCATGACAAACGGCACCTGTCAGTGTTACTCACCTGCTTGGATGTCAGTTGGCAGAGTGGCGAAGACGGCCATCTTGAGAGTCCTTTCTTCAGGTGTGACATCCACAACCTCCAAGAGGGAAGAGATGGGCTCTGCCTCTCTATTAGGGGTGATGTCCACAACATTTAGGTGGAAAGAAGCCGGATCTGCCTCTTTGTTACGGGTGATGTTCGCAATCTCAAGGTGGGAAGAAGCCGGATCTTGCTGTGTCTTAGGGGTGATGTCCTGAACCTCCAGGTGTGAATTAGGGGGGATTTCCACAACCTCCAATTTGGAACAAGCTCTGTCTGCCTCTGTTTTAGGGCCGATGTCCGCAACCTCCAGGTTGGAATATGCCGTGTCTGCCTGTGTGTTATGGGTGATGTCCACAACCTCCAGGTGGGAAGAAGCCGGGTCTGCCTCTATGCTAGAGGTGATGTCCACAACCTCAAGGTGGGAAGACGCCGAGTCTGCATCTGTGTTAATGGTGATGTCCACAACCTCCAGGTGGGAAGAAGCCGGGTCTGCCTCTGTGTTAGCGGTGATGTCCACAACCTCCATGTGGGAAGAAGCCGGGTCTGCCTCTGTTAGGAGTGGCAACAACAATCCTGATGAGCTCTACTACTACAAGTCACCGAGATGTCATCACAACAGGTATCTGTCAGAGTGCTCTCTATCATTGCTACTCACCTGCTAGGATGTCTGGAGGTGTGGTGGAGATGGCCGCGGCGACGACAGGGAGGACTGGTAAGGTGGCTGCAGGGGGCTGGAAGCAGCTCTGTACCTCGTCAGCCACAAAGGCACAGACAGATCTCACATAAAATGGGCTCTGGAGGTCATCCGTGGAGAAGGACTGACTGATTCTCCCGAGGATTGACCAGACAGATTCAAAAGCCGCAGCGCGGGAGAAAGGGATTTGAGGAGAAGGGGCCTTTAACATGCTGGAGAGCTTCTCCACTACGGCCGCCACCATGCCCACGGCCATCCCGCTTATTAGGATTGGGTGCCCTGAATGGCCTTCCTTTGGCTGAAGCCACAGGGCCAGGAGGAGCCTGGGCACCACCTCCACAACCACCTGGGATGGGCTGAGCAGGTTGCTACGGGGCTCATTGGACAGCTCGCCCATAATGCTCCTTACTGCTCTTTCCACAATGCTGTGGACCTTAGGGTCGCTGAAATCAACAAAAAGGAGAAGACAAAGCTAAACGATGCGCAATGTGCTCACAGAGAACACTGTCTTAGTCTGTTTCTGCATAGTTACAGATGTGTAGATAAATGGATCAAGTCATATGCAGGGCAGTACATGGAACTCACATGTCAGCTGGCGAGGTGGAGTGCAAGGAGCGGCGGAGCTTGCAGACAGCCTCGTGCTCTATGTCTATCATTTTTAGGCAAGTGTTGACTTCCCAGGTCTGCCGTAGGAAACAGGAAGTCCGATTAGTGAAATTTCACAACATATCTATTCTGCTGTACTAACTAGTTGTTGAAATACTAGTAAAGAGCTCACTGACTTGTAATATGTGTCTAACTCTCATTGTCTTACCAGCCGAGCGAGGTCATTCCCCTCCTCCAGGGTTTCCTTCCACACCCTTCAAATAAAACACAGAGCAATTCAACTTTCCTGGCTTCCGATTTTTCTGTTGTTTATTTTACCCACACCTCTTGGAGTGCTGCTGGTGGCAGGGAATGGCAGTGAAGGTGAGTGATGACGTGGTACTCACCTCTCCCTAAGGGATTTTTTGCCCTGAGACACCAGCCAGCCGCTCATGTGCTCCGTGGTGACATGGTGTGGCACCTGGCCTTGACTCTGGAGCAGCAGATAGTGGACCATGAGCTTCTTCTGCAAGATGAGGTAAGGTGTGAGACCATATCATGTGCATTCTGAAGGGCCTCTCACAACATTTCACAACTGTTCATGCATCACAATTTGCGAGTGTTATTAAGAACTCTTATGACCATCTTCTCTAAACTGTCTTGAAATACAACTCTCTTTCTGTTGTTTATGTTTTTTGGGGGATGAATCTTACCTGTTTATTGTAATATGTTTCCTCCCAGCAGGCCTGCAGAGTCTGGAAATAAAGGCTGCTTCTGCAGAATTGCTTTGAAGAGAATGACAATAATGATGCTTTGTTATGCACATTGTGCACAGGCTTTTACAGTATGCTAAAATGAATATCTCCAAAGATTACCTTTGTGGGACCATAAGTGAACTCCGGAATGCACCAAATCATATCCATGGTAAAATGGGGTAGAAACGCAGCGCTATAGATATACGGGATGCTCTAGAGATAACAGGGATACGTTAAAGTCGCGAATGATCAATTACTGTGGAGTCGTCCAATATGCTGCACTTAGAGTTGAGTTGTAGGCAATGTTTGGCACGAAATAGAATGTTTACATTCTATTGCTATGGAGAAATGGAATGTGTAGAACCTTTTATAAATGGGTATGCTTCTATGTCTTTATGTCTTGAAAGATTAAGCTCTTTATTTAGTCATAATGTGTATATATGAGGATTGGAACCTGTGTCGATTCATGACGGGAGTATCCAGCTGCATGTTGCTTAGACCTACTTATCCAACCTTGGTTTACAAGTGAAATTAATTGTTTATATATGCCTATACAAATCTATTAACCATATATATTTAAAGCAATGATTGTCAATTGAAAATGTGGTTGTTGTCTTATCCTGTTGTGTCAGTCCTCAAGCACGTTATTCCAATATTTCCGAGCTCTGAATTGAGATAAGGTACACTTGCAACGCTAATTGGTTAAAAATAAGAGTAGGAATGACACTAAACGTATGACTTGGATTATATGCATAATAGTGTAGTAAATAATATCGCTCAGCGGGGGAACTTTTGGTGTGGGGGAAGTCTCCGTTATGTCTCCATGGCGCGTAAAGACCATCACTTCGTTGTCTTGTTGGTAATATACAAATGCATGACAGTCCGCATTGTAATAGTCTAACAGTTGTTTTTCATTTTGTTTCTCACATTAAACAGACATTTGAGAACGGAATTGCTTACAGTTGTACGTATGCTGCACACACACTAAAGCTGTACAGTGTAGTTTGATTAATCAGTTTAAATTGTTTGCAGATGTATTCCCTATTATTTACACATCAAAAGATGTAACATTTGAATTGAATGTGGCAGAACAGTTTAGCATAGAATTCCTGTGGGAGTCTTTTCCTTCAATCTTTTTGCCTCCTAGGCCTCGTTTCTCATTAGATGGGATTTCCCCAGTGCCAACTTCACATGAGATGGCCGCTGTCTACTGTCATGTGGTGCTGAATGACAGATTTCGCTTTACCGATTTCGCTGTTGTCCATGGTGCTGAAATATCCAAGAATTTCAGCACCAAGTATCTTGCTAGTTGGATCGAATTCTCCGCGTTAGCTAGCCAGAGAAATGTTGAACAACATTATCCAACTTAGCTGATCAAATACAGTAACGTTGTGGTTCATTTTCAGAATGAGAGAATTGGGTGAAAATGAGGCGTCAAGACTTACATTCACATTAACCAGGTTTTATTTTACACACAGAGACACACTGATAACACACTGATAATGTAGATCATAGTCTTTGTTGTTTAATTAGTTAAAACCTGCCTTCCCCCTATTGTGGATACTTTAGAATGTTTCACCTTTTTGGGCCCTCACCAGTTTGCATCCCTGAATTACTCAAAAAAAGATCTGAATTGGGCTGTCTAAACACAGCCATAGAAACCTGGACATGCTCCAACTGAAATGTTCCCTCCTGTCAGCATTGATGTTGAATTACATTAAATACAACTTTTTGGTTCTCTCCCATTCCCTGTAGGTTTGTTGAACATGAGTGGAAATGAAACTCCAGCACACTGGTAACACTAGATGTGATTATAACTTCTCCTGGTGTATTGAACCTGCCTGTGGGTGCGGTGGAGATATTCCTGGGAGGTCTACTGAAGAGGTTGAGTTAGAGTTAGACCAAAACACACATGGGATTGTGCCTACCATTGTCACTGTGCCTCTTGTGGGAATATACAGTATGGTTGTTACTGAGCCAGGATTCCTGGCTGTTTTGTCACTGTGCCTATGTCAATGATAGTTCAGCAACAATCATTTAAACATTATTGCCAGCCATTTTCTCTGTCCTCCAGGATCCCTGGAATTTAACGAGACTGCCCCTGCTTGGCTTGGGAGTGGGACCCTGTGTGCTCAGACAACGGCATCACCTACACCACCCCCTGCCTCGCAGTCTGCTGCAGCTTTACAGGATACGGAACGAACACCGTATTATTAATAATGTCCTGAGTGTACAAAACATTCACAGGGATGCTGGCCCATGTTGACTCCAATGCTTCCCACAGTTGTGTCAAGTTGGCTGTGTCTTTTGAGTGGTGCACATTCTTAATACAGACTGGAAACTGTTGAGCATAAAAAATCAGCAGCTTTGCAGTCAGTTCTTGACACAAATTGGTGCCCCTGGCACCTACTACCATGCCCTGTTGAAAGGCACGTAAATATTTTATCTTTCTTATTCACCCTCTGAATGGCACGCATACACAATCCATGTCTCAATTGTCTCAAGCCTTACAATATTTATTTTTTAAACTATCTCTATCTACACTGATTTAACTAGTGATGTCTATAAGGGATTATAGCTTTCATCTGGATTCACCTGGTCGTCATGGAAAGAGCAGGTGTTCTTAATGTTTTATACACTCAGTGTTACTCATTCGCACTGACATAAGTTACTTTCAACCATTAACGTGGGCCTTGTTGGGGCCTTATCTGATTGGCAAAGTATTATTTTTGATGTATGGACATTTTTGTACACAATTCCTATGTAGAGAAGGGTCTCTCTGGTAGTTCAATATGACAATATGATACTCTTGTAAAATAGATGTTTAATCTCAATGTGACTCCCTGTTTAAATAAAGGTTCAATACAAAAACATCAACACAAACACAGGATATGGGGTACGCATGGTATCACATCATTACATACTAGGCCCTTCTGCACCTGCATTCCAGCACCTTTCCAGCATCTGGTATTGACTCAACATGTTTGAGGTGGGGGATCAAGAAATGTTGTGGAAGAGGTGGCCGTTGAATGTATGATTCTGATATGTACAGGTAAGTTCATTGTGTGTGTGGGGGGGGGAGCGCGCCAATGAGTCCATGCATAGTCTATAGTGGGTTTGAATATGAATGAGCAGCAGTGTTGTGATGTGTCCTATCCTGTCGTTGCAGAGTGATCTTCCTTGCCCTCATCACATGTATCGGTGGCTCCTCCTACTTTTTCATCATCGCAGTCATTACAGTTTAGGAGTGATTGGGACACCCCCACAGGACAGCCCCCACACTCATTGCTAGAGATCGAATTTCAGACTCTCCCCAAAACAACTGAACCCCCCCAACAAACCGAAAAAGATTTAAGGTACACACCCCTAAAGAGGTAGCCAGAACAGGATAACTCCCTTCAAGCTCACAAAGACACAGTGGAGGAGGAACTATCCGACACCCAGGGAGAGAGAACGAGTGACCTCAGTCGAACACAGACAGTAGGGAGAGGTGGGAGAGGAGGAGGTTACCCCAGATGCCATTCTTCCTGCTCATGTGAGCAAGGAAAGAGATGACAAGCCTTCTGATCAGGCCAACTGGCAGGCTGAGGGAGAGGTCATAGTGATTCACACCCACAGAGAGAAAGACAACCCACACAACCTCTTGGCTGAGATGAACCACACAGAGGTAGAGGCAGAAGGCTTTCAGGGATAGCCAGTCAGCCAGCCTGCTCTGATCCTCAAGTCAGTTGTATTTAAATTCATGTTCATTAAAGATTTTTATTCAAGATTTGAAAAGTCCCATTTACTTAATGATATCTTTTCACTGTCTGCAAACCTCAAGAACCAGGGTGAGTCTGGGTCACCCTTTTCCTGGGAAAACTCAACATGCATATTGTCATAGATTAGGTCAAAATGTTCATCTTTTAACCTTGTTGAATAAAAAATGCATTTTTTATAGTGCGCAAGAGTTGCGCTTTTTCCTTTTCTATGATGATTAAAGGTTTTGGTTGCACCTCAACTCAACGTTGGTTGAGCTCCCTCTGTTTTTTTTGTTGTCAAATACTACTTTTTTTGTTTTGTTTACATGTAGTAAGTAAATTATTAGAAGCATTAAAATTGGGATGTTTCCAAATTATTTACACAACCTACTCCACACTTGCAAAGTGAAAGTTCATAGAAATGTTCTGAAATTAAGTAGTAAACAGGAAAAGCAGAATTGAATCCAAATAATTTAATGGTCTATGGTTCAATCCCATTTCTGAAGGTCTGATGAATAACTAGTATTGTTCCTCCTCTTCCTCGTGGCAGGCGCAGCAGCACACTGCCCTCCAAAGCCTGAAAAAAAATTGGCGGACTTTCCCTTTGCATGCAGCTCTGCATGGAACATCCAGTGTCACATCCTTGGTGACGTGTGGGGTGACATCTGGGATGACCACAGCAACATCCTCTGGAAAGGGAGAAAAGAGGGACAGAATGTAAACAAATGCAAACCGTAGGTTCTAAACACTGGCCAGTTGAAAGGTTCTACTAAGATGTCATGACAAACGTCACCTGTCAGTGTTACTCACCTGCTTGGATGTCAGTTGGCAGAGTGGCTAAGACGGCCATCTTGAGAGTCCTTTCTTCAGGTGTGACATCCACAACCTCCAAGAGGGAAGAGATGGGCTCTGCCTCCCTATTAGGGGTGATGTCCACAACATTTAGGTGGAAAGAAGCCGGATCTGCCTCTCTGTTAAGGGTGATTTCCACAACATTCAGGTGGAAAGAAGCCGGATCTGCCTCTTTGTTACGGGTGATGTTCACAACCTCAAGGTGGGAAGAAGCTGGATCTTGCTGTGTCTTAGGGGTGATGTCCACAACCTCCAGGTGTGAATTAGCCGGGTCTGCCTCTGTCTTAGGAGTGATTTCCACAACCTCCAAGTGGGAACAGGCCGGGTCTGCCTCTGTCTTACGTGTTATGTCCACATCCTCCAGGTTGGAAGATGCCGTGTCTGCCTGTGTGTTATGGGTGATGTCCACAACCTCAAGATGGGAAGAAGCAGAGTCTACCTCTATGTTAGCGGTGATGTCCACAACCTCCAGGTGGGAAGACGCCTGGTCTGCCTCTATGCTAGCGGTGATGTCCACAACCTCCAAGTGGGAAGACGCCTGGTCTGCCTCTATGTTAGCGGTGATGTCCACAACCTCTAGGTGGGAAGACGCCTGGTCTGCCTCTATGTTAGCGGTGATGTCCACAACCTCCAGGTGGGAAGACGCCTGGTCTGCCTCTGTGTTAGCGTTGATAATCACAACCTCCATGTAGGAAGAAGCCGGGTCTGCCTCTGTGTTAGCGGTGATGTCCGCAACCTCCAGGTGGGAAGAATCCTGGTCTGCCTCTGTGTTAGTGTTGATATTCTCAACCTCCATGTAGGAAGAAGCCGGGTCTGTCTCTGTGTTAGGAGTGACAACAGCAATCCTGATGAGCTCTACTACTACAAGTCACCGAGATGTCATCACAACAGGCATCTGTCAAAGGGCTCTCTATCATTGCTACTCACCTGCTAGGATGTCTGGAGGTGCGGTGGAGACGGCCGCAGCGACGACAGGGAGGACTGGTAAGGTGGCTGCAGGGGGCTGGAAGCAGCTCTGTACCTCGTCAGCCACGAAGGCACAGACAGATCTCACATAAAATGGGCTCTGGAGGTCATCCGTGGAGAAGGACTGACTGATTCTCCCGAGGATTGACCACACAGATTCAAAAGCCGCAGCGCGAGAGAAAGGGATTTGAGGGGAAGGGGCCTTTAACATGCTGGAGAGCTTTTCCACTACGGCCGCCACCATGCCCACGGCCATCCCGCTTATTAGGATTGGGTGCCCTGAATTGCCTTCCTTTGGCTGAAGCCACAGGGCCAGGAGGAGCCTGGGCACCACCTCCACAACCACCTGGGATGGGCTGAGCAGGTTGCTACGGGGCTCATTGGACAGCTCGCCCATAATGCTCCTTACAGCTCTTTCCACAATGCTGTGGGCCTTAGGGTCGCTGAAATCAACAAAAAGGAGAAGACAAAGCTAAACGATGCGCAATGTGCTCACAGAGAACACTGTCTTAGTCTGTTCCTGCATAGTTACAGATGTGTAGATAAATGGATCAAGTCATATGCAGGGCAGTACATGGAACTCACATGTCAGCTGGCGAGGTAGAGTGCAAGGAGCGGCGGAGCTTGCAGACAGCCTCGTGCTCTATGTCTATCATTTTTAGGCAAGTGTTGACTTCCCAGGTCTGCCGTAGGAAACAGGAAGTCCGATTAGTGAAATTTCACAACATATCTATTCTGCTGTACTAACTAGTTGTTGAAAGGCTAGTAAAGAGCTCACTGACTTGTAATATGTGTCTAACTCTCATATGTGTCTAACTCTCATCTAACTCCCATTGCCGAGCGAGGTCATTCCCCTCCTCCAGGGTTTCCTTCCACACCCTTAAAATAAAACACAGAGCAATTCAACTTTCCTGGCTTCCGATTTTTCTGTTGTTTATTTTACCCACACCTCTTGGAGTGCTGCTGGTGGCAGGGAATGGCAGTGAAGGTGAGTGATGACGTGGTACTCACCTCTCCCTAAGGGATTTTTTGCCCTGAGACACCAGCCAGCCGCTCATGTGCGCCGTGGTGACATGGTGCGGCACCTGGCCTTGACTCTGGAGCAGCAGATAGTGGACCATGATCTTCTTCTGCAAGATGAGGTAAGGTGTGAGACAGTGCCACGAAATACCATATCATGTGCATTCTGAAGGGCCTCTCACAACATTTCACAACTGTTCATGCATCACAATTTGCAAGTGTTATTAAGAACTCTTATGACCATCTTCTCTAAACTGTCTTGAAATACAACTCTCTTTCTGTTGTTTATGTTTTTTGGGATGAATCTTACCTGTTTATTGTAATATGTTTCCTCCCAGCAGGCCTGCAGAGTCTGGAAATAAAGGCTGCTTCTGCAGAATTGCTTTGAAGAGAATGACAATAATGATGCTTTGTTATGCACATTGTGCACAGGTATTTACAGTATGCTAAAATGAATATCTCCAAAGATTACCTTTGTGGGACCATAAGTGAACTCCGGAATGCACCAAACCCTATCCATGGTAAAATGGGGTAGAAACGCAGCGCTATAGATATACGAGATGCTGTAGAGATAACAGGGATAAGTTAAAGTCGCGAATTATCAATTACTGTGGAGTCGTTCAATATGCTGCACTTAGAATTGAGTTATTGGCCATGTTTGGCACGAAATAGAATGTTTACATTCTATTGCTATGGAGAAATGGAATGTGTAGAACCTTTATAAATGGGTATGCTTCTATGTCTTTATGTCGTGAAGATTAAGCTCTTTATTTAGTCATAATGTGTATATATGAGGATTGGAACCTGTTTCGATTCATGACGGGGGTATCCACTTACATGTTGCTTAGACCTATTAATCCAACCTTGGTTTACAAGTGAAATGAATTGTTTACCAATGCCTATACAAATCTAGTAACCGTAACTATTTAAAGAAATGATTGTCAATTGAAAGTGTGGTTGTTGTGTTATCCTGTTGTGTCAGTCCTCTTAAGCACGTTATTCCTATATTTCCTAGCTCTGAATTGAGATAAGGTACACTTGCAACGCTAATTGGTTAAAAATAAGAGTATCAATGACATTAAACGTATGACTTGGATTATATGCATAATAGTTTAGTAAAAATATATCGCTCAGCGTGGGAAATTTTGCTGGCTGGGAAGTATACTATAACTGTCTCCATGGCGCGTAAAGACCATCACTTCGTTGTCTTGTTGGTAATATAAAAATGCATGACAGTCCGCATTGTAATAGTCCAACAGTTATTGAATCAGTTTAAATTATTTGCAAATGTATTCCCTATTATTTACAAATCGAAAGATGTAACATTTGAAATGAATGTGGCACAACAGTTTAGCATAGAATTCCTGTGGGAGTCTTTTCCTTCAGTCTTTTTGCCTCCTAGGCCTCGTTTCTCATTACATGGGATTTCCCCAGTGCCAACTTCACATAAGACATTACTTGTTGGTTATTACTGCATTGTCGGAACTAGAAGCACAAGCATTTCGCTACACTCGCATTAACATCTGCTAACCATGTGTATGTGACAAATAAAATTTGATTTGATTGATTTGAGATTGCCGCTGTCTACTGTCATGTGGTGCTGAATGACAGATCTCGCTTAGCCGATTTCGCTGTTGTCCATGGTGCTGAAATAACCAAGTATTTCAGCACCAAGTATCTTGCTAGTTGGATAGAATTCTCCGCGTTAGCTAGCCAGAGAAATGTTGAGCAACACTATCCAATTTAGCTGATCAAATAATTGAGTTTATGGTGTGAGAATTAGCTGGGTAATGAAGTCAGACAACTAGCTAACAGGAACCTTACAACATCGGATAAGCTAACGTTAGTAAACGAACCAACTCGCTATAGTATTAACTGGTATACGACTTCTTGCCGTTCCTCAAGAAATGTTAACGTAGTTGCTTACTGGACCCTGGCAATCTGTGTGAAATGTTAACGAACTATCTATCTATGAACTAATGTTTTCCCTCTACAGTAACGTTGTGGTTAATTTTCAGAATGAGAGAATTGGGTGAAAATGAGGCGTCAAGACTTGAGTGTCAAGTCTTGGCAACAAATAACATTGGATTGCTTTCTTCACATTTTTTAGCAGTGAGATCGGTTCACATTAACCACGTTTTATTTTACACACAGAGACTGATAATGTACATCATAGTCTTTGTTGTTTAATTAGTTAAAACATGCCTTCTCCCTATTGTGGATACTTTAGAATGTTTCACCTTTTTGGGCCCTCACCAGTTTGCATCCTTGAATTACTCAAAAAAAAGATCTGAATTGGGCTGTCTAAACACAGCCATAGAAACCTGGACATGCTCCAACTGAAATGTTCCCTCCTGTCAGCATTGATGTTGAATTACATTAAATACAACTTTTTGGTTCTCTCCCATTCCCTGTAGGTTTGTTGAACATGAGTGGAAATGAAACTCCAGCACACTGGTAACACTAGATGTGATTATAACTTCTCCTGGTGTATTGAACCTGCCTGTGGGTGCGGTGGGGATATTCCTGGGAGGTCTACTGATGAAGTATGAGGTTGGCGTTGTTTCTGGAGCCCAGCTGTCTTTCGTCTCCTCCTTCATGGCCTACCTCCTCCTACATCTGTAGTGTGACAATGTTACTACAACGGGTAAATATGACATCTGATTGGTTGGTGGGTCGATAAAAACAAAAGTTTTGATCAGTGGAATATGAATGAGCAGCAGTGTTGTGATGTGTACTATCATGTCCTTGTGTGACAGGTTAAAGGAAATATCCACAGCCTGTTATACATTAAAAGGTATTAATAAGTTAATAGAATGTGAGGATCTTAAAACATCTAAGTTTAAAAAGATGCATTCAGTATTAGTTGATAGAGATTGATAACATTCATATAATTGTGTTAAAGTTAAAAATCCGTCAAGCATACAAAGGGTACGAATTGTGAGTAATGTGTAAACGTTATATTGATTACTTTATTTTGTGACGCCTAAAAGTGTTAATATGTGATCTACGAAATGCTCTTAATCTATGAGCCTGAGATCGATTGCTCTGGTCTCCACCCATATTCCTGGGGAAATCGCGGTCTTTTCTCATTGAACTAAAAATTGAATTGAGAAAACAACACCTTATCACTCTCGTGATTATTTCTCCCCTGTTTTCAGGTACTTTATTGATGATAAAATTGTTTAAAAATGCTTAAATGTTATAACTCGCTAACATGTCAAGAGTGTTTAAGGTGTGTCTTAGTAACATCTTGAGGAAGTTAGAGTTAAGTTTGCAGAGAGTAATATTAGCCCTGCTCGGTTGTAGCAGAGAATAGCATCGTACTGAGAGTAGCTGCCATTTTATTTAGATTGTGAATGAACATGTGCGTTGTTAATAAGATATTTTGCTGTGTTATTTGTATAATGGATTTTCTGTTGTTTTGGAATGTGTTACTTCTGTGAAATGATTGAACTAAAAGTTGAATTGAGAAAACAACACCGCATCACTCTCGTGATTATTTCTCCCCTGTTTTCAGGGGCGTAACATTTTCGGAGGCTCCGCTGAGATTGCTGCTCAGATGTCCAGTTTCCACATCCTGGTCGCTGAATTCCGAGCCAGCTAAATCTCCACATAACAACTCAGGCAGGCTGCAGTGAGGAAAGTGTTGCTGTTCGAGGGAAGCTGGAAGTTAGTGGTTAAGTACGTGTCAACTGAGGCCATTGATCGACCATCAGAGACAGTAAGGACCATCTAATTCAGAGTCAACTCCTGCACAGTAAAAGTTCCTCCTGTTCTGTCAACATGACAACCGCCTTGGAAGAACTACAGGAAGAGGTAGTAGGAGAATTGCACACCCTGACTAAAGACAAATTACTAGAGATATGTGATTTCCTTGAAATATCAGGCGAACAGAGAAGAGATGTTCAAAACAAATCCCGCATATCATTGATGACTCACATTATGATGTTCCTTGAAAGAGAGGAAGTTGCAGAGTTGGAAGATGGCGGCATGTCGGAATTGTTGCTACTTAAAGACAAAATGACAGAGATGATCAGTGGCATAGATAACAAAACAGGGCAAATTGACCATGATATTGAACCAGCCAGAACACATCACAGAATAGAGGAACTGAGAACTGTAACCCCACAACAAGGGGTGGGAACTGAGCAGATTACTGCAGCCAAAGCCAGTGATTCTCTGCGTCAGCCCCAACCCCATGCCAATCTTCAGGGGAGCGTGCCGCTCTCACCAAATGCACAGCCCAGCTCATACTGGCGCAAAGAGTTTAAAATTTCTGGTCAGATAGGTGAACCGGGCCAGAAAGAAAAACTGATTTTTTCCAGCCTTGCCCATCAGATCGAAAATGGACTTAACAGAGGCTATCCTGAGGTAGAAATAGTAGACGCAATAGTCAAGGCTATTTCTCCAGGCTCACAGCTAGGCAGCTACTTGGAAGGTAAACCCCAGCTAACTCTTCCCACACTTAGATGTATCCTGCATTCCCACTTCCAAGAGAAGAGTGCAACAGAGCTTTATAAACAGCTGGCTTCAGAAGCACAGCATAGCAAGGAGACCCCTCAAAGCTTCCTGATGCGCGTTTTAGATTTGAGGCAAAAAGTACTGTTTGCATCCCAGGAGTCAGAATCAGGGCTTAAGTATGACCCTGCTCTAGTCCAGAGCATGTGTGGGAGTGGAGTGGAGATGTGGGAGTGGAGAACATTTTCAAGCTGGATGTAAAATCCGGGGAGCAAGACCATCAAGGGAGGCCTCTTTAAATGGAAACGGGTTACCGCTGAGGGACGAGTGTTAACCGTAGCTACCAAAAAGTCCCAGAAATGTGCAAATTGTGCCAGAGAAGATTCATTTGAGAACCTGAAACGATGTTCATCATGTAAAGAGACACTGTACTGTTCCAAAGTATGTCAAAACCAACATTGGACTAAACATAAGGAAAAATGCACTCACCTGAAAATTGACTCTACCAGTGAAAGTTTTTCCTGCACAGAGGAAAATGCCCACTCCTTACTATCCATAGCTCAAGGTTGCCACCCCCGTAAGGTCACTTCGCTAGTCGGCCGACAGTGCCTTATTGAGTGTCACCTGAATCGCCACCACCTCTAAGCTCTATGGGACACAGGATCTCAGGTATCGGTCATTGATGAACAATGGAAAGAGGAATCTCTCCCAAACGCAAGGCTGAGAGATGTTTCAGAAATCTTGGACTCACCTGATGATCTAAGGTTGACTGCAGCAAATGGGACTGAAATGCCGTACCTGGGATGGATTGAAACAACTTTTCGGCTCGCCTCTGAAACTGACCAAACAAAGGAACTGATCATCCCGGTGCTGGTAATGAAAGGCTGTCACCTATCTCATCCCATCATTGGTTTCAATGTTGTCGAGCACATCCTGACAATGACCAAAAAGACTAAACGATACAGTACAGTAAAAACAGCTTTCTCAAGCCTCAAAAGAAACAAGGTAAGAGCTTTTATACAGGCTGTTAGCGCAGAACAGACAGATGAATACGCAGTGAAAACCAAGAAAGAGAAGGTTGCTGTACCAAAACACAGTAGCATTCAGATTGAGTGCCGTGTAGCTTCCCAGCCTTTCAAAGATGACATGACAATGCTTTTCCAGACAGATCTGAACCCGCAGTGGCCAGATGACCTTGAGTTCTTTGACACACTAGTCAGAGTCAGGAAATGTGTTTTTCCAGTTATCCTGCTTGATGTCTCTAACCCCACTGACCACGACATTGCCCTGCTAGGACGCACAATAATCGGTACAGTACAAACCATTATGACTGTGTTACCTGCCCAAGTCTTTGAAAAAACTGTCACCCCAGCCACAGTGAATCACACCAGCGTTTCGAACCCCATGTACTGCTACTGAACAGTGGGATCCACCAGTAGGTTTAACTCACCTAACCGAAGAGCAGAGAGAGGTTGTTAGGCAAATGCTTAGAGAAGAGTGTCACTCCTTCTCCAGATCAATGACATTGGCTGCATTGAATGATTGAAAATGACTATTTCTCTAAAGGACTCTGAACCAGTAAAGCGCACATACATGTCAGTGCCCAGGCCACTGTATCAGGAGATGAAGGGTTACATTTATGACCTCATAGTCCAGGGCTGGGTTAGGAAGTCAAACTCTTCATATTCTTCACCTGTCGTGTGCATTCGTAAGAAGGACGGGACCCTCCGGTTGTGTATAGATTACAGAGATCTGAACAGAAAGACACATCCCGACCGCCAGCCCATCCTTCGGGTCCAAGACATCATGGACAGTTTATGTGGTAATTCCTGGTTCTCCCTCTTAGATCAGGGAAAAGCGTATCACCAGGGGTTCATCTCTGAAGAAAGCAGACCACTGACAGCATTTGTGACACCGTGGGGACTCTATGAGTGGATACGTATGCCATTCGGCCTCATGAACGCTCCTGCAGCTTTTCAGCGGTGTATGGAGGAGTGTTTGGAAGGGCTCCGGGATAACATCTGCATTCCTTATCTGGACGACACGCTAGTTTTCAGTAAAACATTCGACAGCCATGTGAATGATGTGCGAAAAGTTTTGCAGCGTCTCAGAGAGTATGGCATTAAACTCAAACCAAGTAAGTGTGATCTCTTTAAACCCCAGGTCCGTTATTTGGGCAGAATAGTGTCTGCAGAGGGCAGCCGAGTTGACCCAGCCGATTTTGAAGCAGTAAGAGCATTGAAAGAAATCAGACCAGAGACTGTAGGCCAGCTCAGAAAGATGCTTGGTTTACTCACTACAGACAGTACATCGAATACTTTTCTAGGAGTGCCAGCTGCCTGTATGACCTCCTGAAAGCAGATTCAGAGAAAATACCTGACCACCCACGGAAAACAAAAACAAAGAAAGTAAGCCATGTGGTGCCCTCAAACAAGCCAATCCTGTGGACTGACCAGCATCAACAGGCACTGGAACAGCTGATTGTTTGCTTCACCCACCAGTTTTAGGTTTCCCTGATTTCACTCAGCCATTTGTTGTACACACTGATGCGTCACACCAAGGCTTGGGAGCAGTTCTTTATCAAAAGCAAGATGGGAAGCTTAGGGTCATTGCTTATGGCTCTCGAACCTTGACAGCAGCGGAGAAGAACTATCACTACCACTCGAGCAAGCTAGAATTTCTAGCTCTAAAATGGGCAATCACCGATAAGTTCCATGATTATTTGTACTATGCTCCAACCTTCACTGTATACAGCGGTAATAACCCGCTCTGCTACATTCTGTCTACTGCAAAACTGAACGCAACCACTTCCAGGTGGGTTGCAGACTTGGCTGATTTCCACTTTACAATAAAGTACAGGCCAGGCAGAGAGAACGGTGATGCAGATGCTTTGTCAAGGATACCACTGGATGTAGAGTCACTGATGAGAGAATGTTCTGAGGAGCTTCCACCAGACACCATTGCCGCCACGATACAAGCAGTTGAGGTACAGAAAGAGGCTGTTGTACCTTGGTCACTTTCAGCTGCATCTATGTCAGTATCAGCTGAAGGTGAGACAACCACTGCAACAACCAGCTCGATCCCAAAAGATGGGATAAGAGAAGCACAAGAATCTGATCCGGTCATTCGTCCTGTGCTCAATTTCAAACTGTCTGGTTCCAAACCGCCAGTTAAAGAGCAAAAGAAATTCAGTCCCAAGACAAAATGCCTATTCAGAGAATGAGACAAATTGACAATAGACAGTGATGGCATTCTGTACAGAATCACTACAGCCCGCAAGCAGTTAGTTCTACCAGAGCAGTACAAAGGTAAAGTGATGGAAGAGTTGCACAATAACATGGGACACCAAGGTACTGACCGCACTGTATCACTAGTACGTGACCGCTTCTTCTGGCCGTATATGCAATCTGACATCGAGCACTATGTGACTAAAACTTGTAGCTGTGTCAAGCAGAAAAAGCCAGCCCATGAAACAAGAGCTCCTCTGACAAACATTGTGACAACACAGCCATTTGAACTGCTATGTATAGACTTCCTTCATCTCGACAGATGCAAAGGGGGATATGAGTACATCCTCGTGATTGTTGATCATTTTACACGTTTCACTCAAGCCTACGCCACCACATCAAAGTCAGGTAAAACTGCTGCAAATCTCATCTTCAATGACTTTGCCCTGAAGTTTGGGTTCCCGTCCCGCATCCACCATGACCAAGGGGGAGAATTTGAAAATCAGTTGTTCCATCAGTTAAAGAAACTCAGTGGCATGGCGGGGTCCAGGACAACACCCTATCACCCGATGGGAAACGGTCAAGTGGAACACATGAACAGAACATTGTTGCAAATGTTAAAGACACAAAAGTCAAATTGGAAGGAGTCTCTGAACAAACTGGTTCATGCCTATAACTGAAGCCGTTGCGAAGAAAACAACACCGTATCGCTCTCGTGATTATTTCTCCCCTGTTTTCAGGGGCGTAACACTTGCAGAGTGATCTTCCTTGCCCTCATCACATATCTCGGTGGCTCCTCCTACTTTTTAATAATCGCAGTCATTACACTTTAGGAGGGAGGGGGACAGCCCCCACGCTCATTGCTAAAGATCGAACTTCACTCTCCCCAAAACAAACTGAAAGAGATTTAAGGTGCACACCCCTAAAGAGGTAGCCAGAACAGGATATCTCCCTCCAAGCTCACAAAGACACAGGAGGAGGAACTATCCAACACCCAGGGAGAGCGAACGAGTGACCTCAGTCAAACACAGACAGAAAGAAGAGGCGTTAGATAGAGGAGGTTACCCCAGATACAATTCCTCCTGCTCATGTGAGCAAGGAAAGAGATGACAAGCCTTCTGATCAGGCCAACGGGCAGGCTGAGGGAGAGGTCATGGTGATTCACACCCACAGAGAAAGACAACCCACACAAACTCTTGGCTGAGATGAACCACACAGAGGTAGAGGCAGAGGGCCTTCAGGGCTAGCCAGTCAGCCTGCCTGCTCTGATCCTCAAGTCAGTTGTATTTAAATTCATGTTCATTAAAGATTTTTATTCAAGATTTGAAAAGTCCCATTTACTTAATGATATCTTTTCACTGTCTGCAACCCTCAAGAACCAGGGTGAGTCTGGGTCACCCTTTTCCTGGGCAAACACAACTTGCATATTGTCATAGATTAGGTCAAAATGTTCATCTTTTAACCTTGTTGAATGAAACAATGCATTTTTTGTAGTGCACAAGAGTTGCGCTTTTTCTATGATGATTAAAGGTTTTGGTTGCACCTCAACTCAACGTTGGTTGAGCTCCCTCCGTTTTTTGTTGTAGTCAAATACTACTTTTTTTGTTTTGTTTACATGTAGTAAGTAAATGATTAAAAGCATTAAAATTGGGATGTTTCCCACTTATTTACACAACCTACTCCACACTTTCAAAGTGAAAGTTTATAGAAATGTTCTGAAATTAAGTAGTAAACAGGAAAAGCAGAATTGAATCCAATTATTATAATGCAAATAATTTAATGGTCTATGGTTCAATCCCATTTCTGAAGGTCTGATGAATAACTAATATTGTTCCTCCTCTTCCTTGTGACAGGCGCAGCAGCACACTGCCCTCCAAAGCCTGAAGAAAAATCGCCGGACTTTCCCTTTGCATGCAGCTCTGCATGGAACATCCAGTGTCACATCCTTGGTGACATGTAGGGTGACATCTGGGATGACCACAGCAACATCCTCTGGAAAGGGAGAAAAGAGGGACAGAATGTAAACAAATGCAAACCGTAGGTTCTAAACACTGGCCAGTTGAAAGGTTCTACTAAGATGTCATGACAAACGGCACCTGTCAGTGTTACTCACCTGCTTGGATGTCAGTTGGCAGAGTGGCGAAGACGGCCATCTTGAGAGTCCTTTCTTCAGGTGTGACATCCACAACCTCCAAGAGGGAAGAGATGGGCTCTGCCTCCCTATTAGGGGTGATGTCCACAACATTTAGGTGGAAAGAAGCCGGATCTGCCTCTTTGTTACGGGTGATGTTCACAACATTCAGGTGGAAAGATGCCGGATCTGCCTCTCTGTTAAGGGTGATGTTCACAACCTCAAGGTGGGAAGAAGCTGGATCTTGCTGTGTCTTTGGGCCGATGTCCGCAACTTCCAGGTGTGAATTAGCTGGGTCTGCCTCTGTGTTAGGGGTGATTTCCACAACCTTCAAGTGGGAACAAGCTCTGTCTGCCTCTGTTTTAGGGCCGATGTCCGCAACTTCCAGATGGGAACTGTCCGGGTCTGCCTCTGCCTTACGTGTTATGTCCACAACCACCAGGTTGGAAGATGCCGTGTCTGCCTGTGTGTTATGGGTGATGTCCACAACCTCAAGGTGGGAAGAAGCAGAGTCTGCCTGTGTGTTATGGGTGATGTCCACAACCTCAAGGTGGGAAGAAGCAGAGTCTGCCTCTATGTTAGTGGTGATGTCCACAACCTCCAGGTGGGAAGACGCCTGGTCTGCCTCTATGCTAGAGGTGATGTCCACAACCTCCAAGTGGGAAGACGCCTGGTCTGCCTCTATGTTAGCGGTGATGTCCACAACCTCCAGGTGGGCTGAATCCTGGTCTGCCTCTGTGTTAGCGTTGATATTCACAACCTCCATGTCGGAAGAAGCCGGGTCTGCCTCTGTGTTAGGAGTGACAACAACAATCCTGATGAGCTCTACTACTACAAGTCACCGAGATGTCATCACAACAGGCATCTGTCAGAGTGCTCTCTATCATTGCTACTCACCTGCTAGGATGTCTGGAGGTGTGGTGGAGATGGCTGCGGCGACGACAGGGAGGACTGGTAAGGTGGCTGCAGGGGGCTGGAAGCAGCTCTGTACCTCGTCAGCCACAAAGGCACAGACAGATCTGACATAAAATGGGCTCTGGAGGTCATCCGTTGAGAAGGACTGACTGATTCTCCCGAGGATTGACCAGACAGATTCAAAAGCCGCAGTGCGGGAGAAAGGGATTTGAGGAGAAGGGGCCTTTAACATGCTGGAGAGCTTCTCCACTACGGCCGCCACCATGCCCACGGCCATCCCGCTTATTAGGATTGGGTGCCCTGAATGGCCTTCCTTTGGCTGAAGCCACAGGGCCAGGAGGAGCCTGGGCACCACCTCCACAACCACCTGGGATGGGCTGAGCAGGTTGCTACGGGGCTCATTGGACAGCTCGCCCATAATGCTCCTTACAGCTCTTTCCACGAGGCTGTGGACCTTAGGGTCGCTGAAATCAACAAAAAGGAGAAGACAAAGCTAAACGATGCGCAATGTGCTCACAGAGAACACTGTCTCAGTCTGTTTCTGCATAGTTACAGATGTGTAGATAAATGGATCAAGTCATATGCAGGGCAGTACATGGAACTCACATGTCAGCTGGCGAGGTGGAGTGCAAGGAGCGGCGGAGCTTGCAGACAGCCTCGTGCTCTATGTCTATCATTTTTAGGCAAGTGTTGACTTCCCAGGTCTGCCGTAGGAAACAGGAAGTCCGATTAGTGAAATTTCACAACATATCTATTCTGCTGTACTAACTAGTTGTTGAAATGCTAGTAAAGAGCTCACTGACTTGTAATATGTGTCTAACTCTCATTGTCTTACCAGCCGAGCGAGGTCATTCCCCTCCTCCAGGGTTTCCTTCCACACCCTTCAAATAAAACACAGAGCAATTCAACTTTCCTGGCGTCCGATTTTTCTGTTGTTTATTTTACCCACACCTCTTGGAGTGCTGCTGGTGGCAGGGAATGGCAGTGAAGGTGAGTGATGACGTGGTACTCACCTCTCCCTAAGGGATTTTTTGCCCTGAGACACCAGCCAGCCGCTCATGTGCTCCGTGGTGACATGGTGTGGCACCTGGCCTTGACTCTGGAGCAGCAGATAGTGGACCATGAGCTTCTTCTGCAAGATGAGGTAAGGTGTGAGACCATATCATGTGCATTCTGAAGGGCCTCTCACAACATTTCACAACTGTTCATGCATCACAATTTGCGAGTGTTATTAAGAACTCTTATGACCATCTTCTCTAAACTGTCTTGAAATACAACTCTCTTTCTGTTGTTTATGTTTTTTGGGGGATGAATCTTACCTGTTTATTGTAATATGTTTCCTCCCAGCAGGCCTGCAGAGTCTGGAAATAAAGGCTGCTTCTGCAGAATTGCTTTGAAGAGAATGACAATAATGATGCTTTGTTATGCACATTGTGCACAGGCTTTTACAGTATGCTAAAATGAATATCTCCAAAGATTACCTTTGTGGGACCATAAGTGAACTCCGGAATGCACCAAATCATATCCATGGTAAAATGGGGTAGAAACGCAGCGCTATAGATATACGGGATGCTCTAGAGATAACAGGGATACGTTAAAGTCGCGAATGATCAATTACTGTGGAGTCGTCCAATATGCTGCACTTAGAGTTGAGTTGTAGGCAATGTTTGGCACGAAATAGAATGTTTACATTCTATTGCTATGGAGAAATGGAATGTGTAGAACCTTTTATAAATGGGTATGCTTCTATGTCTTTATGTCTTGAAAGATTAATCTCTTTATTTAGTCATAATGTGTATATATGAGGATTGGAACCTGTGTCGATTCATGACGGGAGTATCCAGCTGCATGTTGCTTAGACCTACTTATCCAACCTTGGTTTACAAGTGAAATTAATTGTTTATATATGCCTATACAAATCTATTAACCATATATATTTAAAGCAATGATTGTCAATTGAAAATGTGGTTGTTGTCTTATCCTGTTGTGTCAGTCCTCAAGCACGTTATTCCAATATTTCCGAGCTCTGAATTGAGATAAGGTACACTTGCAACGCTAATTGGTTAAAAATAAGAGTAGGAATGACACTAAACGTATGACTTGGATTATATGCATAATAGTGTAGTAAATAATATCGCTCAGCGGGGGAACTTTTGGTGTGGGGGAAGTCTCCGTTATGTCTCCATGGCGCGTAAAGACCATCACTTCGTTGTCTTGTTGGTAATATACAAATGCATGACAGTCCGCATTGTAATAGTCTAACAGTTGTTTTTCATTTTGTTTCTCACATTAAACAGACATTTGAGAACGGAATTGCTTACAGTTGTACGTATGATGCACAGACACACTAAAGCTGTACAGTGTAGTTTGATAAATCAGTTTAAATTATTTGCAAATGGATTCCCTATTATTTACAAATCGAAAGATGTAACATTTTAAATGAATGTGGCAGAACAGTTTAGCATAGAATTCCTGTGGGAGTCTTTTCCTTCAGTCTTTTTGCCTCCTAGGCCTCGTTTCTCATTAGATGGGATTTCCCCAGTGCCAACTTCACATGAGATGGCCGCTGTCTACTGTCATGTGGTGCTGAATGACAGATTTCGCTTTACCGATTTCGCTGTTGTCCATGGTGCTGAAATATCCAAGAATTTCAGCACCAAGTATCTTGCTAGTTGGATCGAATTCTCCGCGTTAGCTAGCCAGAGAAATGTTGAACAACATTATCCAACTTAGCTGATCAAATAATTGAGTTTATGGTGTGAGAATTAGCTGGGTAATGAAGTCAGACAACTAGCTAACAGGAACGTTACAACATCGTATAAGCTAACGTTAGTAAACGAACCAACTCGCTATAGTATTAACTGGTATACGACTTCTTGCCGTTCCTCAAGTTATATTGTTAACGTAGTTGCTTACTGGACCCTGGCAATCTGTGTGAAATGTTAACGAACTTACCATCTATGAACTAATGTTTTCCCTCTACAGTAACGTTGTGGTTCATTTTCAGAATGAGAGAATTGGGTGAAAATGAGGCGTCAAGACTTACATTCACATTAACCAGGTTTTATTTTACACACAGAGACACACTGATAACACACTGATAATGTAGATCATAGTCTTTGTTGTTTAATTAGTTAAAACCTGCCTTCCCCCTATTGTGGATACTTTAGAATGTTTCACCTTTTTGGGCCCTCACCAGTTTGCATCCCTGAATTACTCAAAAAAATATCTGAATTGGGCTGTCTAAACACAGCCATAGAAACCTGGACATGCTCCAACTGAAATGTTCCCTCCTGTCAGCATTGATGTTGAATTACATTAAATACAACTTTTTGGTTCTCTCCCATTCCCTGTAGGTTTGTTGAACATGAGTGGAAATGAAACTCCAGCACACTGGTAACACTAGATGTGATTATAACTTCTCCTGGTGTATTGAACCTGCCTGTGGGTGCGGTGGAGATATTCCTGGGAGGTCTACTGAAGAGGTTGAGTTAGAGTTAGACCAAAACACACATGGGATTGTGCCTACCATTGTCACTGTGCCTCTTGTGGGAATATACAGTATGGTTGTTACTGAGCCAGGATTCCTGGCTGTTTTGTCACTGTGCCTATGTCAATGATAGTTCAGCAACAATCATTTAAACATTATTGCCAGCCATTTTCTCTGTCCTCCAGGATCCCTGGAATTTAACGAGACTGCCCCTGCTTGGCTTGGGAGTGGGACCCTGTGTGCTCAGACAACGGCATCACCTACACCTTCCCCTGCCTCGCAGTCTGCTGCAGCTTTACAGGATACGGAACGAACACTGTATTATTAATAATGTCCTGAGTGTACAAAACATTCACAGGGATGCTGGCCCATGTTGACTCCAATGCTTCCCACAGTTGTGTCAAGTTGGCTGTGTCTTTTGAGTGGTGCACATTCTTAATACAGACTGGAAACTGTTGAGCATAAAAAATCAGCAGCTTTGCAGTCAGTTCTTGACACAAATTGGTGCCCCTGGCACCTACTACCATGCCCTGTTGAAAGGCACGTAAATATTTTCTCTTTCTTATTCACCCTCTGAATGGCACACATACACAATCCATGTCTCAATTGTCTCAAGCCTTACAGTATTTATTTTTTAAACTATCTCTATCTACACTGATTTAACTAGTGACGTCTCTAAGGGATTATAGCTTTCATCTGGATTCACCTGGTCGTCATGGAAAGAGCAGGTGTTCTTAATGTTTTATACACTCAGTGTTACTCATTCGCACTGACATAAGTTACTTTCAACCATTAACGTGGGCCTTGTTGGGGCCTTATCTGATTGGCAAAGTATTATTTTTGATGTATGGAAATTTTTGTACACAATTCCTATGTAGAGAAGGGTCTCTCTGGTAGTTCAATATGACAATATGATACTCTTGTAAAATAGATGTTTAATCTCAATGTGACTCCCTGTTTAAATAAAGGTTCAATACAAAAACATCAACACAAACACAGGATATGGGGTACGCATGGTATCACATCATTACATACTAGGCCCTTCTGCACCTGCATTCCAGCACCTTTCCAGCATCTGGTATTGACTCAACATGTTTGAGGTGGGGGATCAAGAAATGTTGTGGAAGAGGTGGCCGTTGAATGTATGATTCTGATATGTACAGGTAAGTTCATTGTGTGTGTGTGGGGGGGAGCGCGCCAATGAGTGCATGCATAGTCTATAGTTGGTTTGAATATGAATGAGCAGCAGTGTTGTGATGTGTCCTATCCTGTCCTTGCAGAGTGATCTTCCTTGCCCTCATCACATGTCTCGGTGGCACCTCCTACTTTTTCATCATCGCAGTCATTACAGTTTAGGAGGGAGGGGGACACCCCCACAGGACAGCCCCCACACTCATTGCTAGAGATCGAACTTCAGACTCTCCCCAAAACAACTGAACCCCCCAACAAACCGAAAGAGATTTAAGGTGCACACCCCTAAAGAGGTAACCAGAACAGGATAACTCCCTTCAAGCTCACAAAGACACAGTGGAGGAGGAACTATCCGACACAGTGGAGGAGGAATTATCCAACACCCAGGGAGAGAGAACGAGTGACCTCAGTCGAACACAGACAGTAGGGAGAGGTGGGAGAGGAGGAGGTTACCCCAGATGCCATTCCTCCTGCTCATGTGAGCAAGGAAAGAGATGACAAGCCCATTTACTTAATGATATATTTTCACTGTCTGCAACCCTCAAGAACCAGGGTGAGTCTGGGTCACCCTTTTCCTGGGAAAACTCAACATGCATATTATCATAGATTAGGTCAAAATGTTCATCTTTTAAACTTGCTTGAATAAAACAATGCATTTTTTATAGTGCGCAAGAGTTGCGCTTTTTCCTTTTCTATGATGATTAAAGGTTTTGGTTGCACCTCAACTCAACGTTGGTTGAGCTCCCTCCGTTTTTTGTTGTTGTCAAATACTACTTTTTTGTTTACATGTAGTAAGTAAATGATTAAAAGCATTAAAATTGGGATGTTTCCCACTTATTTACACAACCTACTCCACACTTGCAAAGTGAAAGTTTATAGAAATGTTCTGAAATTATGTAGCAAACAGGAAAAGCAGAATTGAATCCAATTATTATAATGTGAATAATTTAATGGTCTATGGTTCAATCCCATTTCTGAAGGTCTGATGAATAACTAATATTGTTTCTCCTCTTCCTTGTGGCAGGCGCAGCAGCACACTGCCCTCCAAAGCCTGAAAAACCGGACTTTCCCTTTGCATGCAGCTCTGCATGGAACATCCAGTGTCACATCCTTGGTGACGTGTGGGGTGACATTTGGGATGACCACAGCAACACCCTCTGGAAAGGGAGAAAAGAGGGACAGAATGTAAACAAATGCAAACCGTAGGTTCTAAACACTGGCCAGTTGAAAGGTTCTACTAAGATGTCATGACAAACGGCACCTGTCAGTGTTACTCACCTGCTTGGATGTCAGTTGGCAGAGTGGCGAAGACGGCCATCTTGAGAGTCCTTTCTTCAGGTGTGACATCGACAACCTCTAAGAGGGAAGAGATGGGCTCTCCCTCTCTATTAGGGGTGATGTCCACAACATTTAGGTGGAAAGAAGCCGGATCTGCTTCTCTGTTAAGGGTTATGTTCACAGCCTCAAAGTGGGAAGAAGCTGGATCTTGTGTCTTCGGGGTGATGTCCTGAACCTCCAGGTGGGAATTAGCCGGGTCTGCCTCTGTCTTAGAGGTGATTTCCACAACCTTCAAGTGGGAACAAGCTCTGTCTGCCTCTGTTTTAGGGCCGATGTCCGCAACTTCCAGGTGGGAACAGGTCGGGTCTGCCTCTGTCTTACGTGTTATGTCCACAACCACCAGGTGGGAAGATGCCATGTCTGCCTGTGTGTTAGAGGTGATGTCCACTACCTCCAGGTGGGACGAAGACGTGTCTGCCTCTGTGTTAGTGGTGATGTCAACAATCTCCAAGATGGAAGAAGCCGAGTCTGCATCTGTGTTAGCGGTGATGTCCACAACCTCCAGGTGAGAAGAAGCCTGGTCTGCCTCTGTGTTAGCTGTGATATTCACAACTTCCATGTGGGAAGAAGCCGGGTCTGCCTCTGTGTTAGGGGTGACAACAACAATCCTGATGAGATCTACAACTACAAGTCACCGGGACACATAAGGTACACTTTTGCAAAGCTAATCGGTTAAAAATAAGAGTATGAATGCCAATAAACGTATGTCTTGGATTGTATCCATAATAGTGTAGTAAACAATATCGCTCAGCGTGGGAACTCTTGGTGTGGGGGAAGTCTCTGTTATGTCTCCATGTCGCGTAAAGACCATCACTTCGTTGTCTTGTTGGTAATATAAAAATGCATGACAGTCCGCATTGTAATAGTCTAACAGTTGCTTTTCATTTTGTTTCTCACATTAAACAGACTATTACGGATACAGGTATCCTGTGTGTATCCTCTGCGTGTGTATTTTCTTTCCTTCGACCCTATTCAATGTCATCTACAAAATAGCTTCCAATACTCTACTCAGCAAACTGGATGCAGTTTATCACAGTGCCATCCGTTTTGTTACTAAAGCACCTTATACCACCCACCACTGCGACCTGTATGCTCTAGTCGCCAGACCCACTGGCTCCAGGTCATCTACAAGTCCATGCTAGGTAAAGCTCCACCTTATCTCAGTTCACTGGTCACGATGGCAACACCCACCCGTAGCACGCGCTCCAGCAGGTGTATCTCACTGATCATCCCTAAAGCCAACACCTCATTTGGCCGCCTTTCGTTCCAGTTCTCTGCTGCCTGTGACTTGAACGAATTGCAAAAATCGCTGAAGTTGGAGACTTTTATCTCCCTCACCAACTTCAAACATCTGCTATCTGAGCAGTTAACCGATCGCTGCAGCTGTACATAGTCTATCGGTAAATAGCCCACCCAATTTTACCTACCTCATCCCCATACTGTTTATATTTATTTACTTTTCTGCTCTTTTGCACACCAGTATCTCTACCTGTACATGACCATCTGATCATTTATCACTCCAGTCTTAATCTGCAAAATTGTAATTATTCGCCTACCTCATGCCTTTTGCACACAATGTATATAGACTCTTTTTATTTCTACTGTGTTATTGACTTGATAATTGTTTACTCCATGTGTAACTCTGTGTTGTCTATTCACACTGCTATACTTTATCTTGGCCAGGTCGCAGTTGTAAATGAGAACTTGTTCTCAACTAGCCTACCTGGTTAAATAAAGGTGAAATAAAAAAAAATAAAAAATAAATTCACAGGTGCCGCCAATCAGTCATCAATCTGAAGACACACCTCCTGTTTCCATTACCCAATCACATCCCCTTTCCCTTGGTTTAAAACCCCATTCTGTTGTTTTCCCCCAGGTCTCTCTCTCTTTGTATGCAGAGAGCTGCCGTTTGTTTTTGCAACTACATGTCACTGTGTCCGTTATCCTATGAGTATTGTTCTGTAATGGCGTTTGACTGTTAGTTTGATGGTGGGAAAAGGGGGTACCAAGACAAGTCGCCCATTGGCCTACATTACACGTAGGAATACTTTGTCTAAATACCCTAGTTATAACTGGGTGGACCATCCGCTGTATTTCATTGGTTAGGTAGTTGTATTGAAGCAGGCTAGTCTAGTTTCGGGGTGTTTTTGGATATTTGTTTCTTTCCTTGGGTCCAGCTCAGCCCCTTTTCCCACCCCCCTTTACCGTGTGTTTACAAATAAACCAATACTGTTTGGCGGTTGATTTAATTTGTCTGTGGTTATTAGTTCTCACTGTTATAATGTGCATGAGATATGTTACGGGTCTCGTTTCCACCCCCCTAGACTGCAGGGCCGAATGGATTTGTAACAGACATTTGAGAACGTAATTGCCTACAGTTGTACCTATGCTGCACACACACTAAAGCTGTACGGTGTAGTTTGATAAATCAGTTTAAATTGTTTGCAGATGTATTCCCTATTATTTACACATCAAAAGATGTAACATTTGAATTGAATGTGGCAGAACAGTTTAGCACAGAATTCCTGTGGGAGTCTTCTCCATCAGTCCTTTTGCAGCCTCGGCCTCGTTTCTCATCACATGGGATTTTCCCAGTGCCAACTTCACATGAGATGGCTGCCTGACCACGGAGACTGGGGTGAGAGGGTGTTGAAGCGTACTTCATGACCTGTAACCGAAAAACAATGGCCTTTTTGGAAAGCTTGAGGTGAGGGAGCAAGTGTGGTAGAACAATAATTGTTAGCATTGTATCTTGCTAGCTGGATCGAATTCTAAACAGGAAAAGCAGAATTGAATCCAATTATTATAATGCAAATAATTTAATGGTCTATGGTTCAATCCCATTTCTGAAGGTCTGATGAATAACTAATATTGTTCCTCCTCTTCCTTGTGGCAGGCGCAGCAGCACACTGCCCTCCAAAGCCTGAAAAAAAATCGGCGGACTTTCCCTTTGCATGCAGCTCTGCATGGAACATCCAGTGTCACATCCTTGGTGACGTGTGGGGTGACATCTGGGATGACCACAGCAACATCCTCTGGAAAGGGAGAAAAGAGGGACAAAATGTAAACAAATGCAAACCGTAGGTTCTAAACACTGGCCAGTTGAAAGGTTCTACTAAGATGTCATGACAAACGGCACCTGTCAGTGTTACTCACCTGCTTGGATGTCAGTTGGCAGAGTGGCGAAGACGGCCATCTTGAGAGTCCTTTCTTCAGGTGTGACATCCACAACCTCCAAGAGAGAAGAGATGGGCTCTGCCTCTCTATTAGGGGTGATGTCCACAACATTTAGGTGGAAAGAAGCCGGATCTGCCTCTTTGTTACGGGTGATGTTCGCAACCTCAAGGTGGGAAGAAGCCGGATCTTGCTGTGTCTTAGGGGTGATGTCCTGAACCTCCAGGTGTGAATTAGGGGGGATTTCCACAACCTCCAATTTGGAACAAGCTCTGTCTGCCTCTGTTTTAGGGCCGATGTCCGCAACTTCCAGGTGGGAACAGGCCGGGTCTGCATCTGTCTTACATGTTATGTCCACAACCTCCAGGTTGGAATATGCCGTGTCTGCCTGTGTGTTATGGGTGATGTCCACAACCTCCAGGTGGGAAGAAGCCGGGTCTGCCTCTATGCTAGAGGTGATGTCCACAACCTCAAGGTGGGAAGACGCCGAGTCTGCATCTGTGTTAATGGTGATGTCCACAACCTCCAGGTGGGAAGAAGCCGGGTCTGCCTCTGTGTTAGCGGTGATGTCCACAACCTCCATGTGGGAAGAAGCCGGGTCTGCCTCTGTTAGGAGTGGCAACAACAATCCTGATGAGCTCTACTACTACAAGTCACCGAGATGTCATCACAACAGGTATCTGTCAGAGTGCTCTCTATCATTGCTACTCACCTGCTAGGATGTCTGGAGGTGTGGTGGAGATGGCCGCGGCGACGACAGGGAGGACTGGTAAGGTGGCTGCAGGGGGCTGGAAGCAGCTCTGTACCTCGTCAGCCACAAAGGCACAGACAGATCTCACATAAAATGGGCTCTGGAGGTCATCCGTGGAGAAGGACTGACTGATTCTCCCGAGGATTGACCAGACAGATTCAAAAGCCGCAGCGCGGGAGAAAGGGATTTGAGGAGAAGGGGCCTTTAACATGCTGGAGAGCTTCTCCACTACGGCCGCCACCATGCCCACGGCCATCCCGCTTATTAGGATTGGGTGCCCTGAATGGCCTTCCTTTGGCTGAAGCCACAGGGCCAGGAGGAGCCTGGGCACCACCTCCACAACCACCTGGGATGGGCTGAGCAGGTTGCTACGGGGCTCATTGGACAGCTCGCCCATAATGCTCCTTACTGCTCTTTCCACAATGCTGTGGACCTTAGGGTCGCTGAAATCAACAAAAAGGAGAAGACAAAGCTAAACGATGCGCAATGTGCTCACAGAGAACACTGTCTTAGTCTGTTTCTGCATAGTTACAGATGTGTAGATAAATGGATCAAGTCATATGCAGGGCAGTACATGGAACTCACATGTCAGCTGGCGAGGTGGAGTGCAAGGAGCGGCGGAGCTTGCAGACAGCCTCGTGCTCTATGTCTATCATTTTTAGGCAAGTGTTGACTTCCCAGGTCTGCCGTAGGAAACAGGAAGTCCGATTAGTGAAATTTCACAACATATCTATTCTGCTGTACTAACTAGTTGTTGAAATACTAGTAAAGAGCTCACTGACTTGTAATATGTGTCTAACTCTCATTGTCTTACCAGCCGAGCGAGGTCATTCCCCTCCTCCAGGGTTTCCTTCCACACCCTTCAAATAAAACACAGAGCAATTCAACTTTCCTGGCTTCCGATTTTTCTGTTGTTTATTTTACCCACACCTCTTGGAGTGCTGCTGGTGGCAGGGAATGGCAGTGAAGGTGAGTGATGACGTGGTACTCACCTCTCCCTAAGGGATTTTTTGCCCTGAGACACCAGCCAGCCGCTCATGTGCTCCGTGGTGACATGGTGTGGCACCTGGCCTTGACTCTGGAGCAGCAGATAGTGGACCATGAGCTTCTTCTGCAAGATGAGGTAAGGTGTGAGACAGTGCCATGAAATACCATATCATGTGCATTCTGAAGGGCCTCTCACAACATTTCACAACTGTTCATGCATCACAATTTGCGAGTGTTATTAAGAACTCGTATGACCATCTTCTCTAAACTGTCTTGAAATACAACTCTCTTTCTGTTGTTTATGTTTTTTGGGGGATGAATCTTACCTGTTTATTGTAATATGTTTCCTCCCAGCAGGCCTGCAGAGTCTGGAAATAAAGGCTGCTTCTGCAGAATTGCTTTGAAGAGAATGACAATAATGATGCTTTGTTATGCACATTGTGCACAGGCTTTTACAGTATGCTAAAATGAATATCTCCAAAGATTACCTTTGTGGGACCATAAGTGAACTCCGGAATGCACCAAATCATATCCATGGTAAAATGGGGTAGAAACGCAGCGCTATAGATATACGGGATGCTCTAGAGATAACAGGGATACGTTAAAGTCGCGAATGATCAATTACTGTGGAGTCGTCCAATATGCTGCACTTAGAGTTGAGTTGTAGGCAATGTTTGGCACGAAATAGAATGTTTACATTATATTGCTATGGAGAAATGGAATGTGTAGAACCTTTTATAAATGGGTATGCTTCTATGTCTTTATGTCTTGAAAGATTAAGCTCTTTATTTAGTCATAATGTGTATATATGAGGATTGGAACCTGTGTCGATTCATGACGGGAGTATCCAGCTGCATGTTGCTTAGACCTACTTATCCAACCTTGGTTTACAAGTGAAATTAATTGTTTATATATGCCTATACAAATCTATTAACCGTAACTATTTAAAGCAATGATTGTCAATTGAAAATGTGGTTGTTGGGTTATCCTGTTGTGTTTGTCCTCAAGCACGTTATTCCAATATTTCCGAGCTCTGAATTGAGATAAGGTACACTTGCAACGCTAATTGGTTAAAAATAAGAGTAGGAATGACACTAAACGTATGACTTGGATTATATGCATAATAGTGTAGTAAATAATATCGCTCAGCGGGGGAACTTTTGGTGTGGGGGAAGTCTCCGTTATGTCTCCATGGCGCGTAAAGACCATCACTTCGTTGTCTTGTTGGTAATATACAAATGCATGACAGTCCGCATTGTAATAGTCTAACAGTTGTTTTTCATTTTGTTTCTCACATTAAACAGACATTTGAGAACGGAATTGCTTACAGTTGTACGTATGATGCACAGACACACTAAAGCTGTACAGTGTAGTTTGATAAATCAGTTAAAATTATTTGCAAATGGATTCCCTATTATTTACAAATCGAAAGATGTAACATTTTAAATGAATGTGGCAGAACAGTTTAGCATAGAATTCCTGTGGGAGTCTTTTCCTTCAGTCTTTTTGCCTCCTAGGCCTCGTTTCTCATTAGATGGGATTTCCCCAGTGCCAACTTCACATGAGATGGCCGCTGTCTACTGTCATGTGGTGCTGAATGACAGATTTCGCTTTACCGATTTCGCTGTTGTCCATGGTGCTGAAATATCCAAGTATTTCAGCACCAAGTATCTTGCTAGTTGGATCGAATTCTCCGCGTTAGCTAGCCAGAGAAATGTTGAACAACATTATCCAACTTAGCTGATCAAATAATTGAGTTTATGGTGTGAGAATTAGCTGGGTAATGAAGTCAGACAACTAGCTAACAGGAACGTTACAACATCGTATAAGCTAACGTTAGTAAACGAACCAACTCGCTATAGTATTAACTGGTATACGACTTCTTGCCGTTCCTCAAGTTATATTGTTAACGTAGTTGCTTACTGGACCCTGGCAATCTGTGTGAAATGTTAACGAACTTACCATCTATGAACTAATGTTTCCCTCTACAGTAACGTTGTGGTTCATTTTCAGAATGAGAGAATTGGGTGAAAATGAGGCGTCAAGACTTACATTCACATTAACCAGGTTTTATTTTACACACAGAGACACACTGATAACACACTGATAATGTAGATCATAGTCTTTGTTGTTTAATTAGTTAAAACCTGCCTTCCCCCTATTGTGGATACTTTAGAATGTTTCACCTTTTTGGGCCCTCACCAGTTTGCATCCCTGAATTACTCAAAAAAATATCTGAATTGGGCTGTCTAAACACAGCCATAGAAACCTGGACATGCTCCAACTGAAATGTTTCCTCCTGTCAGCATTGATGTTGAATTACATTAAATACAACTTTTTGGTTATCTCCCATTCCCTGTAGGTTTGTTGAACATGAGTGGAAATGAAACTCCAGCACACTGGTAACACTAGATGTTCTCTCTCCAATACACTTCTCCTGGTGTATTGAACCTGCCTGTGGGTGCGGTGGAGATATTCCTGGGAGGTCTACTGAAGAGGTTGAGTTAGAGTTAGACCAAAACACACATGGGATTGTGCCTACCATTGTCACTGTGCCTCTTGTGGGAATATACAGTATGGTTGTTACTGAGCCAGGATTCCTGGCTGTTTTGTCACTGTGCCTATGTCAATGATAGTTCAGCAACAATCATTTAAACATTATTGCCAGCCATTTTCTCTGTCCTCCAGGATCCCTGGAATTTAACGAGACTGCCCCTGCTTGGCTTGGGAGTGGGACCCTGTGTGCTCAGACAACGGCATCACCTACACCTTCCCCTGCCTCGCAGTCTGCTGCAGCTTTACAGGATACGGAACGAACACCGTATTATTAATAATGTCCTGAGTGTACAAAACATTCACAGGGATGCTGGCCCATGTTGACTCCAATGCTTCCCACAGTTGTGTCAAGTTGGCTGTGTCTTTTGAGTGGTGCACATTCTTAATACAGACTGGAAACTGTTGAGCATAAAAAATCAGCAGCTTTGCAGTCAGTTCTTGACACAAATTGGTGCCCCTGGCACCTACTACCATGCCCTGTTGAAAGGCACGTAAATATTTTCTCTTTCTTATTCACCCTCTGAATGGCACACATACACAATCCATGTCTCAATTGTCTCAAGCCTTACAGTATTTATTTTTTAAACTATCTCTATCTACACTGATTTAACTAGTGACGTCTCTAAGGGATTATAGCTTTCATCTGGATTCACCTGGTCGTCATGGAAAGAGCAGGTGTTCTTAATGTTTTATACACTCAGTGTTACTCATTCGCACTGACATAAGTTACTTTCAACCATTAACGTGGGCCTTGTTGGGGCCTTATCTGATTGGCAAAGTATTATTTTTGATGTATGGAAATTTTTGTACACAATTCCTATGTAGAGAAGGGTCTCTCTGGTAGTTCAATATGACAATATGATACTCTTGTAAAATAGATGTTTAATCTCAATGTGACTCCCTGTTTAAATAAAGGTTCAATACAAAAACATCAACACAAACACAGGATATGGGGTACGCATGGTATCACATCATTACATACTAGGCCCTTCTGCACCTGCATTCCAGCACCTTTCCAGCATCTGGTATTGACTCAACATGTTTGAGGTGGGGGATCAAGAAATGTTGTGGAAGAGGTGGCCGTTGAATGTATGATTCTGATATGTACAGGTAAGTTCATTGTGTGTGTGTGGGGGGGAGCGCGCCAATGAGTGCATGCATAGTCTATAGTTGGTTTGAATATGAATGAGCAGCAGTGTTGTGATGTGTCCTATCCTGTCCTTGCAGAGTGATCTTCCTTGCCCTCATCACATGTCTCGGTGGCACCTCCTACTTTTTCATCATCGCAGTCATTACAGTTTAGGAGGGAGGGGGACACCCCCACAGGACAGCCCCCACACTCATTGCTAGAGATCGAACTTCAGACTCTCCCCAAAACAACTGAACCCCCCAACAAACCGAAAGAGATTTAAGGTGCACACCCCTAAAGAGGTAACCAGAACAGGATAACTCCCTTCAAGCTCACAAAGACACAGTGGAGGAGGAACTATCCGACACAGTGGAGGAGGAATTATCCAACACCCAGGGAGAGAGAACGAGTGACCTCAGTCGAACACAGACAGTAGGGAGAGGTGGGAGAGGAGGAGGTTACCCCAGATGCCATTCTTCCTGCTCATGTGAGCAAGGAAAGAGATGACAAGCCTTCTGATCAGGCCAACTGGCAGGCTGAGGGAGAGGTCATAGTGATTCACACCCACAGAGAGAAAGACAACCCACACAACCTCTTGGCTGAGATGAACCACACAGTGGTAGGGGCAGAGGGCTTTCAGGGCTAGCCAGTCAAACAGCCTGCTCTGATCTTCAAGTCAGTTGTATTTAAATTCATGTTCATTAAAGATTTTTATTCAAGATTTGAAAAGTCCCATTTACTTAATGATATCTTTTCACTGTCTGCAACCCTCAAGAACCAGGGTGAGTCTGGGTCACCCTTTTCCTGGGCTAACTCAACTTGCATATTGTCATAGATTAGGTCAAAATGTTCATCTTTTAACCTTGCTTGAATAAAACAATGCATTTTTTATAGTGCGCAAGAGTTGCGCTTTTTCCTTTTCTATGATGATTAAAGGTTTTGGTTGCACCTCAACTCAACGTTGGTTGAGCTCCCTCCGTTTTTTGTTGTTGTCAAATACTACTTTTTTTGTTTTGTTTACATGTAGTAAGTAAATGATTAAAAGCATTAAAATTGGGATGTTTCCCACTTATTTACACAACCTACTCCACACTTGCAAAGTTAAAGTTTATAGAAATGTTCTGAAATTAAGTAGTAAACAGGAAAAGCAGAATTGAATCCAATTATTATAATGTGAATAATTTAATGGTCTATGGTTCAATCCCATTTCTGAAGGTCTGATGAATAACTAATATTGTTCCTCCTCTTCCTTGTGGCAGGCGCAGCAGCACACTGCCCTCCAAAGCCTGAAAAAAAATTGGCGGACTTTCCCTTTGCATGCAGCTCTGCATGGAACATCCAGTGTCACATCCTTGGTGACATGTGGGGTGACATCTGGGATGACCACAGCAACATCCTCTGGAAAGGGAGAAAAGAGGGACAGAATGTAAACAAATGCAAACCGTAGGTTCTAAACACTGGCCAGTTGAAAGGTTCTACTAAGATGTCATGACAAACGGCACCTGTCAGTGTTACTCACCTGCTTGGATGTCAGTTGGCAGAGTGGTGAAGACGGCCATCTTGAGAGTCCTTTCTTCAGGTGTGATATCCACAACCTCCAAGAGGGAAGAGATGGGCTCTGCCTCTCTATTAGGGGTGATGTCCACAACATTTAGGTGGAAAGAAGCCGGATCTGCCTCTTTGTTACGGGTGATGTTCACAACCTCAAGGTGGGAAGAAGCTGGATCTTGCTGTGTCTTAGGGGTGATGTCCTGAACCTCCAGGTGTGAATTAGCTGGGTCTGCCTCTGTCTTAGGGGTGATTTCCACAACCTCCAAGTGGGAACAAGCTCTGTCTGCCTCTGTTTTAGGGCCGATGTCCGCAACTTCCAGATAGGAACAGGCCGGGTCTGCCTCTGCCTTACGTGTTATGTCCACAACCTCCAAGTGGGAAGATGCCGTGTCTGCCTGTGTGTTATGGGTGATGTCCACAACCTCAAGGTGGGAAGAAGCAGAGTCTGCCTGTGTGTTATGGGTGATGTCCACAACCTCAAGGTGGGAAGAAGCAGAGTCTGCCTCTATGTTAGCGGTGATGTCCACAACCTCCAGGTGGGAAGACGCCTGGTCTGCCTCTATGTTAGCGGTGATGTCCACAACCTCCAAGTGGGCTGAATCCTGGTCTGCCTCTGTGTTAGCGTTGATATTCACAACCTCCATGTCGGAAGAAGCCGGGTCTGCCTCTGTGTTAGGAGTGACAACAACAATCCTGATGAGCTCTACTACTACAAGTCACCGAGATGTCATCACAACAGGCATCTGTCAGAGTGCTCTCTATCATTGCTACTCACCTGCTAGGATGTCTGGAGGTGTGGTGGAGATGGCCGCGGCGACGACAGGGAGGACTGGTAAGGTGGCTGCAGGGGGCTGGAAGCAGCTCTGTACCTCGTCAGCCACAAAGGCACAGACAGATCTCACATAAAATGGGCTCTGGAGGTCATCCGTGGAGAAGGACTGACTGATTCTCCCGAGGATTGACCAGACAGATTCAAAAGCCGCAGCGCGGGAGAAAGGGATTTGAGGAGAAGGGGCCTTTAACATGCTGGAGAGCTTCTCCACTACGGCCGCCACCATGCCCACGGCCATCCCGCTTATTAGGATTGGGTGCCCTGAATGGCCTTCCTTTGGCTGAAGCCACAGGGCCAGGAGGAGCCTGGGCACCACCTCCACAACCACCTGGGATGGGCTGAGCAGGTTGCTACGGGGCTCATTGGACAGCTCGCCCATAATGCTCCTTACAGCTCTTTCCACAATGCTGTGGACCTTAGGGTCGCTGAAATCAACAAAAAGGAGAAGACAAAGCTAAACGATGCGCAATGTGCTCACAGAGAACACTGTCTTAGTCTGTTTCTGCATAGTTACAGATGTGTAGATAAATGGATCAAGTCATATGCAGGGCAGTACATGGAACTCACATGTCAGCTGGCGAGGTGGAGTGCAAGGAGCGGCGGAGCTTGCAGACAGCCTCGTGCTCTATGTCTATCATTTTTAGGCAAGTGTTGACTTCCCAGGTCTGCCGTAGGAAACAGGAAGTCCGATTAGTGAAATTTCACAACATATCTATTCTGCTGTACTAACTAGTTGTTGAAATGCTAGTAAAGAGCTCACTGACTTGTAATATGTGTCTAACTCTCATTGTCTTACCAGCCGAGCGCGGTCATTCCCCTCCTCCAGGGTTTCCTTCCACACCCTTAAAATAAAACACAGAGCAATTCAACTTTCCTGGCTTCCGATTTTTCTGTTGTTTATTTTACCCACACCTCTTGGAGTGCTGCTGGTGGCAGGGAATGGCAGTGAAGGTGAGTGATGACGTGGTACTCACCTCTCCCTAAGGGATTTTTTGCCCTGAGACACCAGCCAGCCGCTCATGTGCTCCGTGGTGACATGGTGTGGCACCTGGCCTTGACTCTGGAGCAGCAGATAGTGGACCATGAGCTTCTTCTGCAAGATGAGGTAAGGTGTGAGACAGTGCCATGAAATACCATATCATGTGCATTCTGAAGGGCCTCTCACAACATTTCACAACTGTTCATGCATCACAATTTGCGAGTGTTATTAAGAACTCGTATGACCATCTTCTCTAAACTGTCTTGAAATACAACTCTCTTTCTGTTGTTTATGTTTTTTGGGGGATGAATCTTACCTGTTTATTGTAATATGTTTCCTCCCAGCAGGCCTGCAGAGTCTGGAAATAAAGGCTGCTTCTGCAGAATTGCTTTGAAGAGAATGACAATAATGATGCTTTGTTATGCATATTGTGCACAGGTATTTACAGTATGCTAAAATGAATATCTCCAAAGATTACCTTTGTGGGACCATAATTGAACTCCGGAATGCACCAAACCCTATCCATGGTAAAATGGGGTAGAAACGCAGCGCTATAGATATACGAGATGCTCTAGAGATAACAGGGATAAGTTAAAGTCACGAATGATCAATTACTGTGGAGTCGTCCAATATCCTGCACTTAGAATTGAGTTGTAGGCAATGTTTGGCACGAAATAGAATGTTTACATTCTATTGCTATGGAGAAATGGAATGTGTAGAACCTTTATAAATAGATTAAGCTCTTTATTTTGTCATAATGTGTATATATGAGGATTGGAACCTATTTCGATTCATGACGCGAGTATCCAGCTACATGTTGCTTAGACCTACTTATCCAACCTTGGTTTACAAGTGAAATTAATTGTTTACCAATGCCTATACAAATCTATTAACTGTAACTATTTAAAGCAATGATTGTCAATTGAAAATGTGGTTGTTGTGTTATCCTGTTGTGTCAGTCCTCTTAAGCACGTTATTCCAATATTTCCTAGCTCTGAACTGAGATAAGGTACACTTGCAACGCTAATTGGTTAAAAATAAGAGTATCAATGACACTAAACGTATGACTTGGATTATATGCATAATAGTTTAGTAAAAAAGTATCGCTCAGCGTGGGAACTTTTGCTGGTGTGGGGGAAGTATACTATAAATGTCTCCATGTGCGTATAGACCATCACTTCGTTGTCTTGTTGGTAATATAAAAATGCATGACAGTCCGTATTGTAATAGTCTAACAGTTGTTTTTCATTTTGTTTCTCACATTAAACAGACATTTGAGAACGGAATTGCTTACAGTTGTACCTATGATGCACAGACACACTAAAGCTGTACAGTGTAGTTTGATAAATCAGTTTAACTTATCTGCAAATGTATTCCCTATTATTTACAAATCGAAAGATGTAACATTTGAAATGAATGTGGCAGAAACAGTTTAGCATAGAATTTCTGTGGGAGTCTTTTCCTTCAGTCTTTTTGCCTCCTAGGCCTCGTTTCTCATTAGATGGGATTTCCCCAGTGCCAACTTCACATGAGATGGCCGCTGTCTACTGCCCATGTGGTGCTGAATGACAGATCTCGCTAGTCCGATTTCGCTGCTGTCCCTTGGTGCTGAAATATGCAATCTCGGCTATTTGCAAATGTATGACCAGCCAAACTTGACCCCACACATACACACACGTTAATGGTAATCTCTCACACACTTTTGAACATTGCACAAGTGTGTTTGTTTTAATAAAGATGCGAAGAATTAAATCAATGTGTGGATGTTGATTGGACAATGTATAGGTGCTTTACAGAAGCCATTTTGTGGCATTCCCTGTAGCGTGAATTTGACTGGAGCATGATCAGATTGCTTTGTTTAAGCCAGAAAGGAGATTTGGTCTGAAAAACGATGCTCAGCAGGCCTAGCTAGTTAGCTAACATTAGTTAGGTTAGGGTGTAGGGTTACGTTTAGGAGTTAGGTTACAGGGTAAAGGTTAGGGTTAGGGGAAGGATTAGCTAAAAGGGTTAAGGTTAGTGTTAGGGGAAGGGATTAGCTAACATGCTAAGTATTTGAAAAAATAGCTAAAAATTAGTAAGCAGTTAAAAAGTTTCTAGTTAGCTAAAATTCTCAAATTGGCCGTGATGAGATTGGAACCCGCAACCTTTGGGTTGCTAGACATTCGTGTTATATGCCAGCCCATCCACCCTGACGAAACACCCTTCTTTCATTTTTGTCTTAAGTAACTATCTGTCTTATATATCCATACCAAACGTAACATATAATACGAAATCGTAGTGTCTCGGTCCTCAGATTTACATTTTCTATGTTACATCTAGTCAATGAGACCAGGCTGGAGTCTGGAGTCCAATTGGAGTCTCTCTTTCACTCTTAGGTGTTGTGCTGGCTCTGGATGCAGGTGCCTACGTGCTACTGGGCCTTGTCGTCCTGCTGATCAAGAGGAAGCTTCAGGGAGACCAGGAGGCAGCTGAGGGTGTGGAGCTTAAAAAACACCCAGCCATGGGGCTCTATAAGTAGGGTAAAACAGACTTGGTGAGTTTGGTTGCAGCTGCACTCTGTTTAGAACTTAAGAACTACTCAAGATTCCCAGGAGATGTTCCATCTAAGAGGACACTGCTGTAGAGTTCCATGGTCATCTCCATAGTGATTGGCTTGCGGTGGTTCCTGTGGTGCGTTCCGAGTTCGTCGACCCAGCTCTATCCATTTTAGGGGCATCTCAAATTATAGGGGCATCTCAAATGACATTTGTCGAGTGCAGCACTACTTTTAACAATAACCATCTGCTAAGTGAAAGGTTATTTGTCTCAACAACTGTTGTTTTAAGGAGTTGGTGTTGTTGTTTTCCTGTATTGGCATTATTATTGTGATGACGATTCTATTATTGTAATGAACATTAGTCCCCACTTGGTGACAGCACAGAGCTGATGTGGTCATGTCTGTCAAGCGATTTTATCAAAAAGAGCCTCACACATCTTTATTTGGCAAAAGACTAATTGTTACATGAGACATTCAGAATGTGCCTGGTGTCCTTTTTCATGTTTGCAAGCCTGTCTCTTTCCTCAGTTCTTGTTTCAAGAACTAAGTATGAACGCCATATTGTTAGCTCATCACAACTTTTGATAGACTCATGAAATGATACAATACAAGCATTTTTCCTCTTTGCTCTGTCATCGTTGTCTCTCCACCTCCCACTCGTTCACATCCCAGACTCCTTCATCTCCATTTTCTCTCCTTATCCAATCTCCTTAACCCACCCTTTCACTGTCTCTCAATTCCCCAGATCGTCAGTAACACTCAACAGTCTCATTTTAATCTATGAGGCATAAGAAACACTATAACCATGATGTATTATCTTATAATAAAACATACAGTACCAGCCAAAAGTTTAAAGGGTTTTTCTTTATTTTTACTATTTTCTACATTGTAGAATAATAGTGAAGACATTAAAATGATGAAATAACACATGGAATCATGTAGTAACCAAAAAAGTTTTAAACAAATCCAAATATATTTTAGATTTTAGATTCTTCAAAGTAGCCACCCTTTGCCTTGATGATAGCTTTGAATGCTCTTGGCATAAAGAAAAACCCTGGAATTAGTAGGTGTGTCCAAACACTGGTACTGTATCTAATGTAAAATTGTCTGAGAGAGGAATCAAATTATCTCATGCAACTTTAGAATTATATGAAGTATATCATGGTAGAACTCATTTGGGTCAATCGCTTCCATAAATGGGGTGAGTGTGTGTTGAGGATCACTGGGGAGGCTGGGGGAGAATCCTGCATCCAGCAGGCCTAGCTAAACCACAGGTGGGTGTCAGTCACGTCTCCCCTAACTCAGGCCTATGGGTAAAACTCTTCACTTAACGACTGTAGGAGCCTTTCTTTGTAAGTCTCTGTCTGCAGGCCCCCTATGGGGCCTGTCGGTGGTGGTGTAGGCAGAGTCTCTAAGGAGAGGACTCTCGGTAATCAGGGTGTATCTGAGCGCAAACGACCTCAGAGCCAGTCATGCTAGCAACTTCCATGGAGTTTGACTTGAACTATACTGAACAAAAATATAAATGCAACATTCAACAATTTCAATGGTTTTACTGAGTTACAGTTCAAATAAGGAAATGAGTCAATTAAATAAATTCAATAGGCCCTAATCTATGGATTTCACATGATTGGGCAGGGGTGCAGCCACAGGTGGGCCTGGGAGGGCATAGGCGCACACACTGGGGAGCCAGGCCCAGCCAATCAGAATGAGTTTTTCCCCACAAAAGGGTTTTATTACAGACAGAAATACTCCTCAGTTTCATCAGCTGTCCGGGTGGCTGGTCTCAGACGACCCTGCTGGTGAAGAAGCCAGATGTGGAGGTCATCGGCTGGAGTGGTTACACTTGGTCTCCGGTTGTGAGGCCGGTTGCATGTACTGTCAAACGTTGTAGGAGGTTTATGTTCGAGAAATTAACATTAAATTCTCTGGTAACAGCTCTGGTAGACATTCCTGCAGTCAGCATGCCAATTGCACATTCCCTCAAAACTTGAGGCATCTGTGGCATTGTGTTGTGTGACAAAACTGCATATTTTAGAGTGGCTTTTTTTTGTCTGAAGCACAAGGTGCACCTGTGTAATGATCATGCTGTTTAATCATCTTCTTGATATGCCACACCTGTCAGGTAGATGGATTATCTTGGCAAAGGAGAAATGCTAACAAGGATGTAAACAAATTTCGGCATAAAACAGTCGAGAAAAATAAGCTTTTTGTGCGTATGGAAAACTTCTGGGATCTTTCAATTCAGCTCATGAAACATGGGACCAACACTTCACATGTTGCGTTTACATTTTTGTTCAGCGTAGCTACTGTGGAATTCCCTTTTCCTACTACCTTCATTTCACCTCTTTTCACCAGACGAGTGGGTTGTGGAGCGTGTGGACTAGGTACCGGAGACTAGGTAGTGGGATGGAGGAGAAGTGGGTGACATGATGTGTTATTGATAGTGCAGTAACTACATTTGAAAATGAACTGGGAGTTAAACCTAGTTCCTGAACCCGCCCCTGAGCAAGGCAGTTAACCCGCTGTTCCCCGGGTGCCCAAAAACAGGGATGTCGATTAAGGCAGCCCCCCTGCACCTCTCTGATTCAGAGGGGTTGGGTTAAATGTGGAAGACACATTTCAGTTGAATGCATTCAGTTGTACAACTGACTAGGTATCCCCCTTTACCTTTCCAATTATCCACAATATTGTAGATGTTATCTCCTTATCTGCAATATTGAAGTTGTTATCCCAACATTTTGCCAAGAGGTTACCTCCATTATATAAGCCACCTAAAAACACACCGTCTAACTTTGTGCCCAAAGAACTTAATTCAATATTTTTGATGTAAAATGAATGTGTGGTTTCCGCACATGTGTTGCCTCCCCGAGTGTGAGCTTACCAGGCCAGACCAATCACAGCCGCCAATGATGCTGATGATGAGAATGCCGAATACGATGACGTGTGTGTGTGCGCGTGTGTGTGGAGTAGGTGACTCTTGCTCTGGATTCAAGTTTCTTGAAGTGAACCTCATCCCTGCTAATGGAAAAGCAGGACTATATTTGGAGGGGGTGATGTCACAAGTGGTTGACGGTGAAGCCTATATCTGTGGGAGAGCCTGTGTGTGACAGTGTGAGAAACCACTGACAGTAGCCTGTGTCTGTCTTAGGATCCACTGGCGATTGGGTTTAACTACTGAGGGTGAGTTGACCAGACGATTAGGATTCGTATTTGAACTGAGAGAGTTGGAGGCCAGGACACTTATACACCATACTATCCAAAGTATTTTTTTTCTGTTTTCCCTGTGGGGTTGAGAGTAGGCTGTTGTGTGGTGTGTCTGTTTGGTGGTCTTTGATTTCCACGGTTCTCTAGACCACAGAACTTTGACTGTTTCCGCTGTCATTCTATTATAAAGTATTCTAGTAGCATACACTGGACATATTGGATGGGTGTAGGTTACACTATTCACAGGCATGTGCATCCCTATTCCCAGGCATGTGCAATTCAATGGCGTGTGTGATTACTTACTTACTTACTTGATTAATCTTTTGTTTTCATGCAGGGATCTCGCGTGCACGATGTGTCACCTGAAGAAGCCCGTGTTCCTTCTCGTGCCTCTCGTGCTGCTGCGCTGTGTCGCCACCGCCCCTAGCAACAGGTGAGAGTGCAAAGCTGCCTCAGTTATTTCCGTTATTTCTGAGTGTCACTTCTGTGATGTACAATTACAAGTGTCGTTCCGTGTTGCCGAAAGTTCAATTGTCATTAGGAAGCGGGTTTAATTTGGCAAGTGAATGAATCACTCAACTGGTATAGCACTGGTGTTAAGCTGGCACATCCAGTAACTTGGCACATCCATCTTGAACCGTAACAAATCAATGAACGACGTGGGTAGTCTAACTCTAAAATCGGCTAATGACATTGATGAGATCATTGAGATGGATATCCATTGCAATCGTGACATCCAAAAGTTCGGGTTTTGTCTTACCAAGGCAGAGACAGGAATATGTGGTCGCGTAAATGTGATCAAGTGCGTAAAAGAGGGGGACTAGTGGCCACTCCATTGCGCCCTCGAGAATTGAGCTGATGTTTTGAAGTGGGCATCAGTCACCGGTCGGAGTGACGGTTTGGCTCTTTCCTCATCCTGATTCAGGTACTTCACCTCATCTAGTGAGCAGGAAAGCGCGCTCCCGGACAGAGAAGGCTGGCTCGTGCCCGGGATCGTCTCCAACCCCTTCCTCGGCCTCATTGCCGCACGACTACAGAGAGGGCTCACATCTGTCAACAGGTAAGGTTGCACCTATTTTATTGATTTGCTGATTGAGTGCAAATGTTGATAATTTTGCAGACACAACACTGTAAGAAAAGTATTATTTAGTAAATGGATCCACAGCCTGTTTTTAATATACTCAACTCGTCAGTCAAAAGTTTTATCAGAAATGTTATCTGAACATTTTTAGTTGGATCAGAATTTTCTCCAATTTAAGAAAAATCTAGGTTAGGGACACCCACACATTCAAATAGTGCTTTTAACATACAATGTTTTCAACCTACATATTTGACACATTGACATAAACATGATTACATTGTGCATGATAATTTTATACAGTCATTTATATTCAACATGTCCTCACCTGGGATTTGAACTTACGATCTCTTGGTTCCCAGCATCCCTATCTATGTGCTACCCCACCATGTATAAATGAACATGCACAATGCCATCATGTATGTGAACACGTGTGAAATATGTAGGTTAAAAACTCAATTTGGGCCAACTTGTAAGTTCAGGTAACACTTTGACTGGAAGTTGAGTAAACAAAACAAAAGGCTGTGGAAACCAGTCACTAAATAATAAAACAATTTACAGTGAAGATTCATGTGGATCAGAATTGAACTAAGCTGAAATTCGTGGGGGGGAAATCACCGAATATTTCAATTTATAGTGATAATAGTTAAATTAATTAAATTAAATTAATAAAATAAAATAATAGTGATCTTAATAATAATAATAATAGTTTATTGCTATTACTAGCATTGTTACTAGTAGCTGCAGTAGTGATATTATCATATTAGTATCATCTAGTAGGCTATTGTTATGGTGGTTATTTTTATCCACTTACCGACTGTATGTCTGGTAGGCCAATAACTTTGCTACATTTTCCTGATCTTCATCACTCTATAAACGTTTAGATAAGTAATGCATCATTTGCTTGACATATTAGATGAATTGATTGCTGTCCTCCCATATCCCATCAGCCACCACATAGAGAAAAGGAAGTGCAACACAGCTACCTGTGTGACCCAGCGACTGGCCGACTTCCTGACCCGCTCCAGCAACACCATCGGCACGGTGTACGCCCCCACCAACGTAGGCTCCAGCACCTACGGGAAACGGGATCTAGTGCAGCCGCCGGGCTATCTGCCTCTCTAGTCATGCATGGGTGGAAGCCCACAGATGTAGGATATGCTCAGCTGAAATGACCACACCACCTTGTATAGGCTGATGTATACGTTTCAAAACAACAACGATGGTTATGAATCATTAACTCGAGTTTTTGGGGTTATTTTATAAACTTCAGAAGAAAAAAAAAAGCAGTGCCTTTTGGTGTGGAATAATAACAAAGAAGTATTTGTTACACAAATCAGACTAGAGGCGGATGAGATACTTGTCTCTGTTCTGTGACCCCAACAGGTTCGACCCCACAATTGCATGTGAATAAAATGTCATGTAAAAAAAGAAAAAAAAGTAAACAGGTGCATAAGGCATATAAAATACACGTTTTGTCCTTCTGTTTGTCTGTTGTGTAGGTTATTATTTTTTATTTTTTTTGTAATAAAGTTGATAGATTTTTTTGAAAGTCATTGGTTACACTGCTGGGTGAAACTGCTGGGTCACACAGGTTTGCACTTCCTTGAACCAGAGTTACACTGTTAACAATGAGGCGGTGTGCTGTGTAGTAGGAAGACCACTTTGTGCTGCTCACCCTGCATTATCAAGTCTACTTCTGAGAAGCTTCCCAGTATTGTTTACAAAGCATTAAAAACATTCAAGCAACCAAGAAAAGTGCTAAAAAAAAATAGCCCATATTAACAATGCAGCCTGAGAAACAAGGTCCATGAAGTCAATAACTTGCTTGTAACAGATGACATTCATATTCTGACTATCTCTGAAACCCATTTAGATAATACCTTTGATGATACAGTGGCAGCAATACATGGTTATAACATCTACAGAAAAGACAGAAATTCCAACAGAGTCGGTGTTGCGGTCTATATTCAGAACCACATTCCTGTAAAGCTTAGAGAAGATCTAATACTATTGAAGTAATATGGCTACAGGTTCATCTGCCTCACCAAAAGCCCATTCTTGTGGGAATCTACTATAGACCACCAAGTGCTAACAGTCAGTATCTGGATAATATGTGGGAAATGCTTGATCATGTATGTAATATCAACAGAGAAGTATACTTTCTGGGTGATTTAAATATTGACTGACTCTCATCCACCTTCCCACTCAAGAAAACACTTCAAACTGTAACCAGTGCCTGCGACCTGGTTCACGGGTATCAGTCAACCTACCAGGGTAGTTACAAACAGCATAGGAATGAAACCATCAACGTGTATTGATCACATCTTTACTAATGCTGCAGAAATGTGCTTTAAAGCAGTATCCAGACCCGTCGGATGTAGTGATCACAATATAGTAGCCATATCTAGGAAAACCAAAGTTCCAGAGGCTGGGCCTAATATAGTGTATAACAAGTCATACAATAAGTTTTGTAGTGATTCATATGTTGATGATGTAAAGAATATTTGCTGGTCTGTGGTGTGTAATGAGGAGGAACTGGACGCTAATCTTGACACGTTTATGAAATTGCTTATTCCAGTTACTAATAAGCACGCACCCATTAAGAAAATTACTGTAAAAACTGTTAAATCCCCTTGGATTGATGAGGAATTGAAAAATTGTATGGTTGAGAGGGATGAGGCACAAGGTATGGCAATTAAGTCTGGCAGCCCAACTGATTGGCAAACGTACTGCAAATTAAGAAATCATGTGACTAAGCTAAATAAAAATAAAAAATAAAGTATACTATGAAACAAAGATAAATGATATATAGAATGATAGTAAAAACGTGTTGGAGCACTTTAAATGACATTCTGGGAAAGAAAGTCATCTCGGCTCCATCATTCATTGAATCAGATGGCTCATTCATCAAAAAACCCACTGATATTGTCATCTACTTTAATTAATGTTTCATTGGCTGGATAAACAAACTTAGGGATGACATGCCAGAAACAAACGTTGACACTACACATCTAAGTATATCTGATCAAATTATGAAAGACAAGAATTGTACTTTTGAATTCCGTAAAGTCAGTGCGGAAGAGGTGAAAAAATTATTGTTGTCTATCAACAATGACAAGCCACCGGGGTCTGACAATCTGGATGGAAAATTACTGAGGGAAATATCACCACTCCTATTTGCCACATCTTCAATTTAAGCCTACTAGAAAGTGTGTGCCCTCAGGCCTGGAGGGAAGCCAAGGTCATTCTGCTAGCACTCCTTACTTGCTCAAATAGCTGACAATCAGCCTGTTACCAACCCTTAGTAAACTTCTGGAAAAAAATTGTGTTTGACCAGATACCAGGCTATTTCACAGTAAACAAATTGGTAACAGACTTTCAGCACTCATATAGGGAAGCACACTCAACAAGCACGGCACTTACACAAATGACTGATGATTGGCTGAGAGAAATTGATTGACTTGATTGACAGTGCAACTTTTGACATTATCGATCATAGTATGCTGCTGGAAAAACGTATGTGTTATGGCTTTACACCCCCTGCTATAATGTGGATAAAGAGTTACTTGTCTAACAGAACACAGAGGGTGTTCTTTAATGGAAGCCTCTCAAACATAATCCAGCTAGAAGCAGGAATTCCCCAGGGTAGCTGTTGATAGGCCCCTTGCTTTTTTCAATCTTTACTAACGACATGCCACTTTGAGTAAGGCCAGTGTGTCTATGTATGCGGATGACTCAACACTATATGCATCAGCTACTACAGTGACTGAAACGACTGCAACACTTAACAAAGAACTGCAATTAGTTTCGGAATGGGTAGCAAGGAATAAGTTAGTCCTAAATATTTCCAAACCTAAAAGCATTGTCTTTGGGAGACGAATCATTCACGACTTAAACCTCAACTACATCTCGTAATGAATAATGTGGAAATTGAGCAAGTTAGGTTGACTAAACTGCTTGGAGTAACCCTGGATTGTAAACTGTGATGGTCAAAACATATTGATACAACAGTAGCTAAAATGGGGAGAAGTCCACAATAAAGCGCAGCTCTACCTTCTTAACAACACTGTCAACAAGGCGGGTCCTGCAGGCCCTGGTTTTGTTGCAGTAAGAGGGACTTGGGAAAATTGCAGTTGGTTAAGGACAGGGCAGCACGGCTGGCCCTTAAAAGTACATGTAGAGCTAACATTAATGACATGCATGTCAATCTCTCATGGCTCAGTGGAAGAGAGATTAACTTCCTCATTACTTGTTTTTGTAAGAGGTGTTGACAAGCTGAAGATACCGAGCTGTCTGTTTAAAATACTAGCACACAGCTCGGACACCCATGTATACCCCACAAGACATGGCACCAGAGGTCTCTTCACAGTCCCCAAGTCCAGAACAGACTATGGGAGGCGCACAGTACTACATAGAGCCATGACTACATGGAATTCTATTCCACAACAGGTAACTGATACAAGCAGTAGAATCAGATTTAAAAAGTAGGTAAAAATACACCTTATGGAACAGCGGGGACTGAAGCAACACAAACATAGGCACAGTCCCATGCACACACACACATGATAACATCGGCACTATACACACGCGTACACATGGATTTTGCGTTAGCAGATATGTGGTAGTGGAGTATGGACCTGAGGGCACACACTTAGTGTGTTGTGAATTCTGTAATGAATGTAATGTCATGTTTTTAAAATGGTATAAACTGCCTTAATTGTGCTGGACCCCAGGAAGAGTAGCTTCTGCCTTGGAAACAGCTAATGGAGATCCATAATGAATACAAATACAAACACTCCACATCATTAATAGTTTCAGACATGCAGAGACAATGCTGAGCTCTTTTATATCTTAAATAAAATTAACTTATCATGAACAAGCCAGTACGCTTATGAATACTTCTAAATGCTTTACAAATTATAATTAAATTGTATGCTCATAACTGTAAGACAACATGTAGACTCAATGAGGCATACATATTATACACGCAGACATACACTATAATACAGGAGTTACTCAACAGATACATGTCATTTCAGGTATTGGATCGGGAGGGTGTGACGCACTACATTAACCTGTGTTTGATTAATACCATTCCTCAATGCCAGCAGAAAATGACACCTGTATTCCACTGCTTTTTAACCCAGACATGAGAGGATATAAAAAAAATAGCACAGAGGTTAATTAAGCTGATGATGCCATGCACAGACCAACCATTAAGCCCCCAAACATGGCTGCCACTGTGTGATGGGGGTCAAGCTCTTCAAATGACGGTGTGTCAAGCTCTCCAAATGAATAACACGCACATAGCCTACCTCTAGGATAATGTACGTCAAGAGTAGTCAATTAGACAGGGGTCATTCACATCGACGGAGATGTTGTTGATGCATTGCAAAACTGATTGCTGATGAGAGTTGTCTATCAGTGACAATATCACCGGCGATACAATGACCTACTCCATTACACACACTCTCTCTCTCTCTCTCCATCCATCCATCCAACCAGCTAGAAAGTCATGCAGGCTGCCATCTATCACTCACACCACATCACCATATTCCTTCCATTTGGAGATCATTGCTTGCTGCTAATAGCTAGTTGGACATGTCTTTGAACAGCGCTCCAGAAGAAAAAGAAAAAGCCCTTCCGAACAGCTCATAGAAATGTTCGAAATAGGTATGAGGTCCAGAAATGAATCAAATACATCAATATCACAGCAGGGAGGGATAGAGTATGTATGAGAGAAATAACACATTCATTGTGGGTATAGCACCTTCAGATGCCAAGTACAACCTTTACTTTTCAGGCCACCTTTGGTCATTTGCCTCAATGGCTATTTAATACAGGCAATTTAAGTTGAGAATTGCCTTTGACTGAGGAGAGAACTATTACCCTGGAATACTTCTGGATATGTTCTATTATTATATTGAAACAGAAAACTCTGTTTTTTAAGGGTTCGTAATATAATGAAAGCGTCCAGGCCTTCAACCCTGTAAACAATGCAGATTTAAGATTTTTATTCAGATCCCCATGAGCTGTTGAAGAAGCAGCAGATGTTCTTCCTGGGGTCCACACAAAACATAGAACATGACAAAATACAGAGCACTAGTGGACAGGAACAGCAACAGACATTTAAACTAAGAACACCACGACTAAAGAACAATGCGACTATTTACTCAAAAAAATAAAAAAAATAAAAAAAATAAATAGTACTACTAAGAATAATGTGTGTGTGTGTGTGTGTGTGTGTGTGTGTGTGTGTGAGTGTAGTGTGTGTGTGTGTGTGTGTGTGTGTGTGTGTGTGTGTGTGTGTGTGTAGAGTGTGTGTGTGTGTGTGTGTGTGTGTGTGTGTGTGTGTGTGTGTGTGTGTGGGTGGGTGTGTGTAGAGTGTGTGTGTGTGTGTGTGTGTGTGTGTGTGTCTTCACATTCCTCATTGTTTCTTGAGGTGTTGTTTTATCTGTTTTTTTTAAACTGTTTTTTTTATTGCTTGCACGAGTTACCTGAGGTGAAAAAAAGAATTCCATGTAGTCATTGCTCTATACAGCTGTGTGCATCTCCCAGCCTCTGTTCTGGACTTGGGGACTGTGAAGAGACTGTGTCTCGTGAGGTATGTATTGGTTTTTGAGCTATGTGTTAACTGGCTGAACAGACAATTCTGTTCTTTCAGCACGTCAATAGTTCTTACAAAGACCGACATTGAGTGATGCAGTCAATCTCCCCCCCAATCTGAATCAGGAAGGACTGACATAATTGACATTTGCCCTCCATGTACATGTGAAGGCCAGACATGCTGCTCTGTTCTGGGTAGCTGCAGCTTTTCTAGGTCCTTTTTTGCCACACTTGCTCAAACAACTGGGCAATAGTCAAGATGCGACAAAATCAGAGCTTACGGGACTTGTTTGGTTGCATGTGATGTTAAAAAATAAGATCATCTCTTCATCACAGACAAACCTCTCCCCATCTTTACAACAATATAACCAATATGCCTTGACCCTGACAGTTTGCAATCTAAGGTAAGACCAAGAAGTTTAGTCTCTTCTACTTGCTCTACAGCCACATTATTCATAACCAGATTCAGCTGAGGTCTAGTACCTAGAGAGTGATTTGTGACAAATACATGGCTTTTGGTTTTAAATACTGTATGTTCAGGACAAGTTGATTCCTAGCCACCCATTCTAAAACTGACTGCAACTATTTGTTTATGTTTTTCACTAGCTGTGGATGCTGACATGTATCATGTTGAATCATCTGTGTACATAGACACACAGGTTTTGTTTAATGCTAATGGTAGATCATTTGTAAAAAAAAAACTAAAATAGAGAGCAGTAAAGGGCCAAGACAGCTCCCTTGTGGAATACCACACTTTACATGGTTTACTATAGAGAAGCTATCATTAAAGAATACCCTCCGTGTTCTATTAGGTAGATAGCTATCTAGCCATTAAATGGCAAAAAAAAAAAAAAAATGATGGTCAATAATATCTCATTATCGACATCTTTCAGCCAATCATCAGTCATTTGAGCGAGTGCATTACATGTTGCATACCTTAAGGGAACATTTCGGCATTTCGTGTATGATCAGTGAGAAAGTCCATATTGCAAATGTACGGTCCCTTACCCGACGTCCGAAATCGTTTGTAAAATTCGCGGTCGGCGTCGGGCCGTGCGGTAGGGCCAGACCTACCGGGAAGTCATCGAATGAACTTTGTCGGACTTTCGGTTTCCGTTTAAAAAAAAAAACAAGTTTCGGACCGTTTTTCCGCCGTCCCGGACACTCCCACCAGATGGCATACGGAATCATATGGCAATTTGGCAAAACATCACGAATCGCGACGGGGCCTTATTTCAAAAACTGAAAATATTTCGAAGCCGAAACTTGGCGAGCGTAGGTTTGGCTCAAGGGGCAGTTGGCCCCGAACGGGATGGCGTCTAGGCCTCGACGGTTTTTGAGCTACGGCCATTTTTCTGGGATTAAAGGCTTAAAATGGAAGTAGAGAAATTATTTTTCCACTTCAGGTCAAAGCCAAGGAGCCTCCGGTGTCAATAAAAAAAGAACCAGCCATTTATCTATCGTCATTTAAGAGAAACGGAACAATGACAAATTGGTGATGGTCACAAATAGGCGTTTTTTTTTTTCAACGGTTACAGATCCAGTTGCAGGGTGTTCATACGAATCTTTTTAAAGTGTGCTGCGGAGCTCTGCGACATTTCTGTGATTTTCTATGATTTTCTGAAATAACACAATAACCGACCATTAGAATAGTAGGCCCAAAATGAAGCCTGCCCCACAGTGTCATTTGCTTTTGAGTGACAGTGAGAGAACCGTTAGGGTGAGAAGAAAAATTCCACCACATGAATGTTCCTAAGGTCCTCCCGATCTCAACAAGCCTAACCTTGACCGTGTGGCATTAACCCTTCACAGTAAAACAGGGTTTTTTGATCTCACAGATTACAGTGTCATCTCTCCCCATAGGAATACATTGCCTGCACCCCTAATTTCAACCTGAGGCCTATGTGGGTTATGAATGCCGTATGAACCTGTCTTCGGTACCAGTCCATCAGGCCACTATGAGGTCTACCTGTGTCGATTCTAAGCTTCCTGGACCAACCGGAAGTGGTTAAAATGCCCCTAAAAGTGTTTACCCATACACTGCATGCAGTTTGATAGACATAGTGCATTCAACCCTGTGTAGATCAGTCAATTCTTAACGTAAGGACTTAAAACTCAGGATTCTGTAACAGCATACCCCAATGAGGATATGTGGTGACTTATAGCTTCCTGTGCCAACCGGAAGTGCCATAATTGGTGTCTCAGGGGCTGTTTCGAAGGGTTAAAAAATTCAGCTCTGTCCAAAACTTCATATATGTGATTAGGCAACCCCCATGAACTGTAAATCAGTCATTTTTCCCAAAAAAAATCAAAGGAAAAAAAAATTGCACTAAAACACAACTTGGATGGAGGGACGTATTGGGGTGCGTAGAGACAGACAGTGGCCGCAATAGTTAGCTTTGTTCGAGCTAAAAAAGAACGGTCGGACCTAGAGTTCCGAAACTTTAGAAACCTGTTCTAGACCTCCGGGCCATGGTGCGTGGCGAGTTACGTGGCTCTAGATGGTTCTCGGACCGAGAAACAGCCTCGTACATTCGCAATAACTTCAATTCATTTTTGCATCACGAAAATGACGACGTTTAGAAAAGTCTCAGAGACGCAAGGCTAGGTGCGTTGAAACCGGCTCGGCCCATAGAGACGGACCCCAAAGTTTCTGTCCGATAGCTCGTTCAAGGACCCCGTAGCAAGGCATGGAAATAAGTGGATTTTCAGCACCAATTAGGGTTTTTCTCGGACACCAAATGACCTATCGAGCCGAAACTCGGGATTCGGGGTCGCCTCACATAGGACTTCGCATAATGTCCGAACTGGACCCGCAGCTAGAACGTAACTATGTGTTTTACCTTTTTATTATGTTTTAAACTAGAGGCGCTGTGAATTATGGGACTGCTCTGACATATATGATAGTTGGCATCTAAATGAGTAGGAAACAGTGGGTTTGGTGTCATAATGACATCTAATTGACTGATGGACACTGACTTGCTAGTTGACTTTTGTACATTTGCAATATGTTTAAACAGAGAGGGACCATCACCAAAATGGCATTCTGAAATCAACACAAAAAATGGCATCACCATAGTCTCCAGACTGTGCTGAGTTCAACGAGCTATCCCGCTTGACCGTAGCTCGCTCGGTCTAGGCGCAGCAACCATTAGAATATTAGGCCCAAAATGAAGCCTGCCCCACAATGTCATTTGCTTTTGAGTGACAGTGAGAGAACCGTTAGGGTGAGAAGAAAAATTCCACCATAGGAATGTTCCTAAGGTCCTCCCGATCTGAACAAGCCTAACCTTGACCGTGTGGCATTAACCCTTAACAGTAAAACAGTGTTTTTTGATCTCACAGATTACAGTGTCATCTCTCCCCATAGGAATACATAGCCTGCACCACAAAATTCAACCTGAGGCCTATGTGGGTTATGAATGCCGTATGAACCTGTCTTCGGTACCAGTCCATCAGGCCACTATGAGGTCTACCTGTGTTGATTCTAAGCTTCCTGGACCAACCGGAAGTGGTTCAAATCACCCTAAAAGTGTTTACCCATACATTGCATGCAGTTTGATAGACATAGTGCATTCAACCCTGTGTAGATCAGTCAATTCTTAACGTAAAGACTTAAAACTCGGGATTCTGTAAGTGGCCATGTCAATCAAGACATGTGGTGATTTATAGCTTCCTGTGCCAACCGGAAGTGCCATAATTGGTGTCTCAGGGGCTGTTTCGAAGGGTTAAAAAAGTCAGATCTGTCCAAAACTTCATATATGTGATTAGGCAACCCCCATGAACTGTAAATCAGTCATTTTTCCCAAAAAAAATCAAAGGAAAAAAAAATTGCACTAAAACACAACTTGGATGGAGGGACGTATTGGGGTGCGTAGAGACAGACAGTGGCTCCAATAGTTAGCTTTGTTGGAGCTAAAAAAGAACCGTCGGACCAAGAGTTCCGAAACTTTAGAAACCTGTTCTAGACCTCCGGGCCATGGTGCGTGGCGAGTTACGTGGCTCTAGACGGTTCTCGGACCGAGAAACAGCCTCGTACATTTGAAATAACTTCAATTCATTTTTGCATCACGAAAATGACGACATTTAGAAATGTCCCAGAGTCGCAAGACTAGGTGCATTGCGAACGTCTCGGCCCATATAGACAGACCCCAAAGTTTCTGTCCGATAGCTCATTCAAGGACCCCGTAGCAAGTCATGGAAAATAGTGGATTTTCAGCACCAATTAGGGTTTTTCTCGGACACCAAATGACCTATCGAGCCAAAACTCGGGATTCGGGGTCGCCTCACATAGGACTTCACATAATGTCCGAACTGGACCCGCAGCTAGAACGTAACTATGTGTTTTACCTTTTTATTATGTTTTCAACTAGAGGCGCTGTGAATTATGGGCCTGCTCTGACATATGTGATAGTTGGCTACTAAATGAGTAGGAAAAAGTGGGTTTGGTGTCAATTGATATCCATTTGGTGTCATAATGACATCTAATTGACTGATGGACACTGACTTGCTAGTTGACTTTTGTACATTTGCAATATGTTTAAACGGAGAGGGACCATCACCAAAATGGCATTCTGAAATCAACACAAAAAATGGCATCACCATAGTCTCCAGACTGTTCTGAGTTCAACGAGCTATCCCGCTTGACCGTAGCTCGCTCGGTCTAGGCGCAGCAACCATTAGAATAGAAGGCCCAAAATGAAGCCTGCACCACAATGTCATTTGCTTTTGAGTGACAGTGAGAGAACCGTTAGGGTGAGAAGAAAAATTCCACCACTTGAATGTTCCTAAGGTCCTCCCGATCTCAACAAGCCTAACCTTGACCGTGTGGCATTAACCCTTCACAGTAAAACAGTGTTTTTTGATCTCACAGATTACAGTGTCATCTCTCCCCATAGGAATACATTGCCTGCACCCCTAATTTCAACCTGAGGCCTATGTGGGTTATGAATGCCGTATGAACCTGTCTTCGGTACCAGTCCATCAGGCCACTATGAGGTCTACCTGTGTTGATTCTAAGCTTCCTGGACCAACCGGAAGTGGTTAAAATGCCCCTAAAAGTGTTTACCCATACACTGCATGCAGTTTGATAGACATAGTGCATTCAACCCTGTGTAGATCAGTCAATTCTTAACGTAAGGACTTAAAACTCAGGATTCTGTAACAGCATACCCCAATGAGGATATGTGTTGATTTATAACTTCCTGTGCCAACCGGAAGTGCCATAATTGGTGTCTCAGGGGCTGTTTCGAAGGGTTAAAAAAGTCTGATCTTTCCAAAACTTCATATGTGTGATTAGGCAACCCCCATGAACTGTAAATCAGTCATTTTTCCCAAAAAAAATCAAAGGAAAAAAAATTGCACGTCTCGGCCCATATAGACAGACCCCAACGTTTCTGTCCGATAGCTCATTCAAGGACCCCGTAGCAAGTCATGGAAAATAGTGGATTTTCAGCACCAATTAGGGTTTTTCTCGGACACCAAATGACCTATCGAGCCGAAACTTGGGATTCGGGGTCGCCTCAGCTAGGCCAACACATAACATAAGAAATGGACCCGCAGCTAGAACGTAACTACGTGTTTTATGGTTTTTTTATGGTTTGAACCGAAGGCGTTGTGAATTTTGGGCCAGCTCTGAAGTATGTAATAGTTGGCTACTAAACGAGTTGGAAAAAGTGGGTTTGGTGTCAGTTTGTATCAGTTTGGTGGTCAGAATGATATCTAATTGACTGATGGACTCTTGTCCACTTGACTCTTGTACATTTGCAATATGATCCTATAGTGAAAAAACATCACCAAAAGCGACATTCTGAAATCAACCCAAACGAGCGATTGAGATGACCCAGAATCACTGCAAAGCCATCCCGAGTTCATCGGGCCAGTCAATTTCACATTCCTGCAAGATTTTTATAGCATGACAAATTCGTGATGGTACCTGCCCATTGAAACATATTGCAAATGCACAGTGACTTTGAAAAAGTAAGGAAACATAAACAAATTCGATAAACAAATTCGTGATGGTACCTGCCCATTAAAACATATTCCAAATGCACAGTGACTTTGAAAAAGTAAGAAACAAAAAAAAATACATCTAAAAAATTTTGAGCATGACAAATTCGTGATGGTACCTGCCCATTGAAACATATTGCAAATGCACAGTGACTTTCAAAAAGTAAGGAAACATAAACAAATTCGATAAACAAATTCGTGATGGTACCTGCCCATTAAAACATATTGCAAATGCACAGTGACTTTGAAAAAGTAAGGAAACATAAACAAATTCGATAAACAAATTCGTGATGGTACCTGCCCATTAAAACATATTCCAAATGCACAGTGACTTTGAAAAAGTAAGAAACAAAAAAAAATACATCTAAAATTTTTTGAGCATGACAAATTCGTGATGGTACCTGCCCATTGAAACATATTGCAAATGCACAGTGACTTTGAAAAAGTAAGGAAACATAAACAAATTCGATAAACAAATTCGTGATGGTACCTGCCCATTAAAACATATTCCAAATGCACAGTGACTTTGAAAAAGTAAGAAACAAAAAAAAATACATCTAAAAAATTTTGAGCATGACAAATTCGTGATGGTACCTGCCCATTGAAACATATTGCAAATGCACAGTGACTTTGAAAAAGTAAGGAAACATAAACAAATTCGATAAACAAATTCGTGATGGTACCTGCCCATTGAAACATATTGCAAATGCACAGTGACTTTGAAAAAGTAAGGAAACATAAACAAATTCGATAAACAAATTCGTGATGGTACCTGCCCATTAAAACATATTCCAAATGCACAGTGACTTTGAAAAAGTAAGGAAACAAAAAAAAATACATCTAAAAAATTTTGAGCATGACAAATTCGTGATGGTACCTGCCCATTGAAACATATTGCAAATGCACAGTGACTTTGAAAAAGTAAGGAAACATAAACAAATTCGATAAACAAATTCGTGATGGTACCTGCCCATTGAAACATATTGCAAATGCACAGTGACTTTGAAAAAGTAAGGAAACATAAACAAATTCGATAAACAAATTCGTGATGGTACCTGCCCATTAAAACGTATTCCAAATGCACAGTGACTTTGAAAAAGTAAGGAAACAAAAAAAAATACATCTAAAAAATTTTGAGCATGACAAATTCGTGATGGTACCTGCCCATTGAAACATATTGCAAATGCACAGTGACTTTGAAAAAGTAAGGAAACATAAACAAATTCGATAAACAAATTCGTGATGGTACCTGCCCATTAAAACATATTCCAAATGCACAGTGACTTTGAAAAAGTAAGAAACAAAAAAAAATACATCTAAAAAATTTTGAGCATGACAAATTCGTGATGGTACCTGCCCATTGAAACATATTGCAAATGCACAGTGACTTTGAAAAAGTAAGGAAACATAAACAAATTCGATAAACAAATTTGTGATGGTACCTGCCCATTGAAACATATTGCAAATGCACAGTGACTTTGAAAAAGTAAGGAAACATAAACAAATTCGATAAACAAATTCGTGATGGTACCTGCCCATTAAAACATATTCCAAATGCACAGTGACTTTGAAAAAGTAAGGAAACAAAAAAAAATACATCTAAAAAATTTTGAGCATGACAAATTCGTGATGGTACCTGCCCATTGAAACATATTGCAAATGCACAGTGACTTTGAAAAAGTAAGGAAACATAAACAAATTCGATAAACAAATTCGTGATGGTACCTGCCCATTAAAACATATTCCAAATGCACAGTGACTTTGAAAAAGTAAGAAACAAAAAAAAATACATCTAAAATTTTTTGAGCATGACAAATTCGTGATGGTACCTGCCCATTGAAACATATTGCAAATGCACAGTGACTTTGAAAAAGTAAGGAAACATAAACAAATTCGATAAACAAATTCGTGATGGTACCTGCCCATTAAAACATATTCGAAATGCACAGTGACTTTGAAAAAGTAAGAAACAAAAAAAAATACATCTAAAAAATTTTGAGCATGACAAATTCGTGATGGTACCTGCCCATTAAAACATATTGCAAATGCACAGAGACTTTGAAAAAGTAAGGAAACATAAACAAAAAAACATCCCAAAAAATGTTGGGTAACCAGCTGCATATTTTAGATCACAAGCTTGAATTTTGAGCATGACAAATTCGTGATGGTACCTGCCCATTAAAACATATTGCAAATGCACAGTGACTTTGAAAAAGTAAGGAAACATAAACAAAAAAACATCCCAAATTTTTTTGGGGGGGTTACCAGTTGCATATTTTAGATCACCAGGTGCACATTTCAGGTCACCAGGTGCACATTTCAGATCACCAGGTGCACGGAGGAAAATATTTACTTTTGACTTTGACTTTTGACTTCCTATGACATCATATTGCAAATGGAGAAAACATATGCCTTATGCACAAGTAAAACAAAAAGAAATATGTAATACAAGTTGACCAAGGTATAGTTTGAGCAAAGTAAAGTTTGAATTTTGAGCATGACAAATTCGTGATGGTACCTGCCCATTAAAACATATTGCAAATGCACAGTGACTTTGAAAAAGTAAGGAAACATAAACAAAAAAACATCCCAAAAATTTTTTTTGGGGTTACCAGTTGCATATTTTAGATCACCAGGTGCACATTCCAGGTCACCAGGTGCACATTTCAGATCACCAGGTGCACGGAGGAAAATATTTACTTTTGACTTTGACTTTTGACTTCCTATGACATCATATTGCAAATGGAGAAAACATATGCCTTATGCACAAGTAAAACAAAAAGAAATATGTAATACAAGTTGACCAAGGTATAGTTTGAGCAAAGTAAAGTTTGAATTTTGAGCATGACAAATTCGTGATGGTATCTGCCCATTAAAACATATTGCAAATGCACAGTGACTTTGAAAAAGTAAGGAAACATAAACAAAAAAAATCAAAAAAATGTTGTTGCACATTTTAGATCATCAGTTGCACGGAGGAAAATCGTTACTTTTGACTTTGACTTTTGACTTCCTATGACATCATATTGCAAATGGAGAAAACATATGCCTTATGCACAAGTAAAAAAAATATGATAATAAAGCATGACTAAAGTATGTTGATAAAGTTCTTATACATGTGTTATTGACACAAAAATCGAAAGAATTTTGAAAAAAGGTCAAGAAAGCACTTTTTTAAGGATGTATGAAGTTTTTTACCAAATTTTGACATTTTTGACTTTTGACTTTTGACTTCCTATGAAATCATATTCCAAATGGAGAAAACATATGCCTTATGCACAAGTAAAAAAAAAAATATATATATGATAATAAAGTATGACTAAAGTATGTTGATAAAGTTCTTATACATGTGTAATTGACACAAAAATCGAAAGAATTTTGAAAAAAGGTCCAGAAAGCACTTTTTTAAGGATGTGTGAAGTTTTTTACCAAATTTTGACATTTTTGACTTTTGACTTTTGACTTCCTATGAAATCATATTGCAAATGGACAAAACATATGCCTTATGCGCATGTACTTAAAAAATATATATATATGATGACAAAAGTATACTCATACAGTACTTACACATGTGTAATTGACAAAAAACTCGAAAGAATTTCGAAAAAAGGTCCAGAAAGCACTTTTTTAAGGGGTTTTAAGTTTTTTTTTTAAAATTTCATTTTTCAAAATTTGGCTTTTGGATGTTGACTTGGGTGCCATTTGCAATATGAAATGCCCCGGTGGAACGCACACGCCCCCTATTGGAATTTTGAAGTGTTACAATTGGCAATTGCCATATGGCATTTGCAATATACTTTGCATGAATCAACGCCAAATTGGGTGGTATTGACCATCGTGTATATGGTTTGTCCAATGCCAATATACCGCCATTTGTTTTTGTCCAAATCAGGGGGGTATTCCCTTACATGTTGAGTGACCTTCCATATAAGCATGCTGAAAGTCAGTTGTTCAATTGTTCACAGAGATAGCATTGTATCTGGTCAAACACAACACAACACAAGTTTGCTAAGAACTGGCAAGTTGACTGGTTGGCTGTTAAAGCCAGCAAAGGGAGCTTTACACATTTTTGGGTAGCAGAATGACTTTAGCTTCCCTAAAGGTCTGTGGACAAACTTTTCCCCAGGCTCAGATGAAATATGTGGCAAATAGGAGTGGCAATACAGTCCACTGTCACACTCAGTAGCTTTCCATATAGGTTGTCATTACCAGGTGGTTTGTCATGATTGATGGACAGCAATTATTTATCCAACTCTCCACACTAACTTTACAAAATAAAATAAAAAATGTATTTAATTATTAGGTATGTTATGCATTAATATGATGACCACAGTTTGTTGTTCACATTTCATGCCTAAGTTGTCCCACTTTTCCAATGAAATAGTCATAACAAATGTGGCAATATCAAAAGGTTTTGTGATGAATAAGCGTTCTGATTCAATACAGATGAAGTTGATTTAGTCTTTCTGCCCATAATTTCATTTAAAGTACTCCAAAGCTTTTGTCCATCATACTTTATATCATTTATATTAGTTTCATAATAGAATTTTAGTTTAGTCACATAATTTCTCAATTTTACAATATGTCTTCCAATCAGATGTGCAGCCAGATGAATTTGCCACTCTGCTTGATTTCTCTCAAAACCATTTCGTTTTTAAATTCCTTATCAATCCAGAGGGCCTTGACAGATTTAAGTCAGTTTCCTAATAGGTGCATGCTTATTGATAACTGGAAGTAACAATTTCATAAATGCATCGTCTGGATGCTCCTCATTGCACACATCAGGCTACCAAATCTTCAACATAGGAATCATTATAAAACCTTTTTTTTATGATCTCTTATACAATATTTTAGGCTCAGCCTTTGGAACCTTGGCTTTTCTGGATATAGCCACTATATTATGGTCACTACAAACAGCTACAGACCTATATCTATCCTACCCTGCCTTTCTAAGGTCTTCGAAAGCCAAGTCAACAAACAGATTACCGACCATTTCGAATCTCACCATACCTTCTCTGCTATGCAATCTGGTTTCAGAGCTGGTCATGGGTGCACCTCAGCCACGCTCAAGGTCCTAAATTATATCTTAACCGCCATCAATAAAAAAACATTACTGTGCAGCCGTATTTATTGATCTGGCTAAGGCATTCAACTCTGTCAATCCCCACATCCTCATCGGCAGACTCGACAGCCTTGGTTTCTCAAATGATTGCCTCGCCTGGTTCACCAACTACTTCAATGATAGAGTTCAGTGTGTCAAATCGGAGGGTCTGCTGTCCGGACTCCTGGCAGTCTCTATGGGGGTGCCACATGGTTCAATTCTTGGACTGACTCTCTTCTCTGTATACATCAATGATGTTGCTCTTGCTGCTGTTGAGTCTCTGATCCACCTCTACACAGACGACACCATTCTGTATACTTCTGGCCCTTCTTTGGACACTGTGTTAACAACCCTCCAGGCAAGCTTCAATGCCATACAAATCTCCTTCCGTGGCCTCCAATTGCTCTTAAATACAAGTAAAACTAAATGCATGCTCTTCAACCGATCGCTGCCTGCACCTGCCTGCCTGTCCAACATCACTACTCTGGACGGCTCTCACTTAGAATACGTGGACAACTACAAATACCTAGGTGTCTGGTTAGACTGTAAACTCTCCTTCCAGACCCACATCAAACATCTCCAATCCAAAGTTAAATCTAGAATTGGCTTCCTATTTCGCAACAAAGCATCCTTCACTCATGCTGCCAAACATACCCTTGTAAAACTGACCATCCTACCAATCCTTCGGCGATGTAATTTACAAAATAGCGTCCAATACCCTACTCAACAAATTGGATGTAGTCTATCACAGTGCCATCCGTTTTGTCACCAAAGCCCCATATACTACCCACCATTGCGACCTGTACGCTCTCGTTGGCTGGCCCTCGCTTCATACTCGTCGCCAAACCCACTGGCTCCATGTCATCTACAAGACCCTGCTAGGTAAAGTCCCCCCTTATCTCAGCTCGCTGGTCACCATAGCATCACCCACCTGTAGCACGCACTCCAGCAGGTATATCTCTCTGGTCACCCCCAAAACCAATTATTTCTTTGGCCGCCTCTCCTTCCAGTTCTCAGCTGCTAATGACTGGAACGAACTACAAAAATCTCTGAAACTGGAAACACTTATTTCCCTCACTAGCTTTAAGCACCAGCTGTCAGAGCAGCTCACAGATTACTGCACCTGTACATAGCCCACCTATAATTTAGCCCAAACAACTACTTCTTTCCCTACTGTATTTATTTTATTTATTTATTTTGCTCCTTTGCACCCCATTATTTTTATTTCTACTTTGCACATTCTTCCACTGCAAATCTACCATTCCAGTGTTTTACTTGCTATATTGTATTTACTTTGCCACCATGGCTTTTTTTTGTTGCCTTTACCTCCCTTATCTCACCTCATTTGCTCACATCGTATATAGACTTGTTTCTACTGTATTATTGACTGTATGTTTGTTTTACTCCATGTGTAACTCTGTGTCGTTGTATGTGTCGAACTGCTTTGCTTTATCTTGGCCAGGTTGCAGTTGTAAATAAGAACTTGTTCTCAACTTGCCTACCTGGTTAAATAAAGGTGAAATAAAAAAATAAAAAATAAAAACTACTTCCAATGGTAGTGGATACCGCTTTAGAACAAAGTTTTGCAGTATTAGTGAAGATATGATCAATATCAGTTGGATGATGTAGTTCCTGTACATTTTATAAAAACTCTGGTAGGTTGATAATATATTTATCTCTATGGAGTGTTTGCGCTAATTCCATCAATACTGTTGATAGTGTAGCCTATTACTCAAATAGCTGGATATAGCAATTATCAATCCACCAGAGTGTTTACAAAGACTACAGGAACTATATCATCCAAGCGTATTGATCATATCTTTACTAATGCTACAAACCTTTGTTATGAACAAATAGTTTGGATGGAGCAGAGCAAAGCGGCCCATTCATTCTAATGTGAGTCACATCAGTAGCATTTCACCTGTGATATACTCCCACAGTGTAATTATACCATACAGCTAACAGAAATGTGTTTTCACCTCTGTCAGATCACTTCTCTCTTAATAGTCCCAGCATATTAAACAACACCACAGCCACCAACAGAGATTATTACCCTTTAATAGAACATGTAGCAGCAGTCATGGATATCTGGTTGGCTATTGTATCTAGCACACCGTTATATATCTCTCACACTGACGTGAGTGTCTACATAATTCCATATCAGAAGGGTCAGAGGTTACAGTCCCTTGTCACAGGGTAATTAACATGCTGGGTGCATTAATTTGATTCTACTCTGTCTGGATGTAGACATGGAAGTCTGTTTAACTCTGATTAGTAGCACTAATTGACACATAGGCACACTCATAAGAGTATGACGCCTGATTGGTGATGAAATCTTTCTTTCTTTCTGAACTCTGTGATTGATTCCAGGGCCAAGAAAAACATTTCAAGGGACTTAGACAGAAGGAGAGTAAAAGTTCCATTCTAAGGATTTTTCCCCTATAGCCTACTGTTCATTGATGATTTCACCCACATTTTTTACTTTCCCTTATGGAAAAAACACAATTTCATATATGAAATTTCACATGTAAAAACTAAAATAAGTATTATGATACACATAGTGCTTTTAACATAGTGTTTCATTTTACATATGACTTAATTGTGTATGTTTTTTACACAGTAATTATTATTCAACATGTCCTCACATGGGATTTGAACTCATAACCTCTTGGTTCACAGCATTCCAATATTTCTGCTATGCCACCAGATCTGTGTCAATGACTGATTTCACCTGTATTCCTGCACTTTGGACTTATATATCAGCGTTTGGTAAAAATACTCTCAAGAAACCCATTATATTTCAGGAATAACATCGAAAGAGAATAATACTGTATGCCGCACCAACATTAGACAACTATACAGAAAAACATTCATTAATGGTGAGAATAGTCAGATTAACTGATAACTAAAATAGCAGTGCAGATAAGAGGGCGAACGTTTTAATGTCCCCATGCCCCCACATTTTTTTGTTCGCTTCTTTGCGTTGTTTGTAAAAAAAAATGTAAAAAGTATTTTGTACATAATTTTGCCGCTAACGTCTCTTATGACCAAAAATAACTTCTGGACATCAGGACTATGATTACTCACCACAGACTGGCAGAATCCTTTTTTTCCTTTAACAAGTCTGACGAGCCAGACGTGAATGATATTCTGCTCTCCCGGGAACAGGCGCAGATCTCCGTGATTTGCGTGAAGAGAAGGCGGAGATAAAGGGGCCAAAGGGCGGGCTGCTTTCTGAGAATTCGTAGGCGATCGAATAAACACACAACTTCCGTTCTGCTAGCAAACGTGCAGTCTTTGGAAAATAAAATAGATGACCTACATGGAAGATTAAACTACCAACAGGACATTCAAAACTGTAATATCTTATGATTCATGGAGTTGTGGCTGAACGACGACACTATCAACATACAGCTGGCTGGTTATATGCTGTACCGGCAGGATTGAACAGCGGCATCTGGTAACACAAGGGGCGACGGAATATGATTTTTTTGTAAATAACAGCTGGTGCACAATAGGAAGTCTCAAGCTATTGCTCGCCTGAGGTAGAGTATTTTATGATAATCTGTAGACCACACTATCTACCTATAGAGTTTTTATCTATATTTATCGTAGCTGTTTACATACCACCACAAACAGAGGCTGGCACTAAGATCGCATTGAATGAGCTTTATTCCGCCATAAGCAAACAAGAAAACGTTCACCCAGAGGCAGCGCTCTCAGTAGCCAGGGACTTTAAAGCAGGGAAACTTAAATCCATTTTACTAAATTTCTATCAGCATGTTAAATGTGCAACCAGAGGGGGAAAAAATTCTGGACCACCTTTACTCCACACACAGAGACGCGTGCAAAGCTCTCCCTCGCCCTCCATTTGGCAAATCTGACAATAATTCTATCCTCCTGATTCCTGCTTACAAGCAAAATGTAAAGCAGGAAGCACCAGTGACTCGATCAATAAAAAAGTGGTCAGATGAAGCAGATGCTAAGCTACAGGACTGTTTTGCAAGCACAGACTGGAATATTCCTCCGATGGCATTGAGGAGTACACCACATCAGGGATTGGCTTCATCAATAAGTGCATCGATGACATCATCCCCACAGTGACCATACGTACAAACCCCAACCAGAAGCCATGGATTACAGGTAACATCCGCACTGAGCTAACGGCTAGAGTTGCCACTTTCAAGGAGCGGGACTCTAACCCGGAAGCTTATTAGAAATCCTGCTATGCCCTCTGACGAACCATCTAACAGGCAAAGCGTCAATACAGGACTAAGTTCGAATCGTACTACACCGGCCGAGAGCTGCCCAGTGACTCGAGCCTACCAGACAAGTTAAACTACTTCTATGCTCGCTTCGAGGCAAATAAAACTGAAACATGCATGAGAGCACCAGCTGTCCCGGAAGACTGTGTGATCACGCTCTCCGCAGCCGATGTGAGTAAGACCTTTAAACAGGTCAACATTCACAAGGCCGCAGGACCAGACGGATTACCAGGACGTGTACTGCGAGCATGCGCTGTCCAACTGGCAAGTGTCTTCACTGACATGTTCAACCTCTCCCTATCCGAGTCTATAATACCAACATATTTTAGGCAGACCACCATAGTCCCTGTGCCCAAGAACACTAAGGTAACCTGCCTAAATTACTACCAAACAGTAGCAATCATGTCTGTAGCCATGTAGCCAAGTGCTTTGAAAGGCTGGTCATGGCTCACATCAACACCATTATCGCAGAAACCCCCCAGGTCGTAAGGGTAGGTAACAACACGTCCACCACACTGATCCACAACACGGGGGCCCCTCAGGGGTGCGTGCTCAGCCCCCTCCTGTACTCCTGTTCACTCATGACTGCATGGCCAGGCACGACTCCAACACCATCATTAAGTTTGCTGATGACACAACAGTGGTAGTCCTGATCACCGACAACGACGAGACAACCTACAGGAGGGAGGTCAGAGACCTGGCCGTGTGGTGCCAGGACAACAACCTCTCCCTCAACGTGATCAAGACAAAGGAGATGATTGTGGACAACAGGAAAAAAAGGACCGAGCACGCCCCCATTCTCTTTGCTAAGTGCAGAGATGTGTTACAGGTATTGAATGTGTAGGGGAATGCTACAGACTTTGTGGCACAGCAGAAAGATAAGTGAAGCTCAAATCGGGAGATTGTTGTAATAACGGAGCTGTGAGTCAAGAAGCAGGTGCAGGTGAAACATTTAATAAAACAACAAAAATAGTAACAAGACATTTACATAAGGCTACACGCCAGTACAAAAAACAATACCAACTGGTGAGAAAACATAAGGGAGAGACATACAGTTGAAGTCGGAAGTTTACATACACCTTAGCCAAAAACATTTAAACTCAGTTTTTCACAATTCCTGACATTTAATCCTAGTAAAAAGACCCTATTTTAGGTTACTTAGGATCACCACTTTATTTTAAGAATGTGAAATGTCAGAATAATAGTAGAGATAATGATTTATTTCAGCTTTTATTTCTTTCATCACATTCCAAGTGGGTCAGAAGTTTACATACACTCAATTAGTATTTGGTAGCATTGCCTTTAAATTGTTTCACTTGGGTCAAACGCTTTTTGGGTAGCCATCCACAAGCTTCCCACAATAAGATGAGTGAATTTTGGCCCATTCCTCCAGACAGAGCTGGTGTAACTGAGTCAGGTTTGTCGGCCTACTTGCTCGCACACGCTTTTTCAGTTCTGCCCACTAATTTTCTATAGGATTGAGGTCAGGGCTTTGTGATGGCCACTCCATTACCTTGACTTTGTTGTCCTTAAGCCATTTTGCCACAACCTTGGAAGTATGCTTGGGGTCATTGTCCATTTGGGAGACCCATTTGCAACCAAGCTTTAACTTCCTGGCTGATGTCTTGAGATGCTTCAATATATCCACATAATATTCATTCCCCATGCATGATGCCATCTATTTTGTGAAGAGCACCAGTCCCTCCTGCAGCAAAGCACCCCCACAACATGATGCTGCCACCCCCGTGCTTCACGGTTGGGATGGTGTTCGTCGGCTTGCAAGCCTCCCCTTTTTCCTCCAAACATAATGATGGTCATTATGGCCAAACACTTCTATTTTAGTTTAATCTGACCAGAGGACATTTCTCCAAAAAGTACGATCTTTGTCCACATGTGCAGTTGCAAACCGTAGTCTGTCTTTTTATGGCGATTTTGGAGCAGTGGCTCCTTCCTTGCTGAGCGGCCTTTCAAGTTATGTTGATATAGGCCTCGTACACCTCCAATTGACTCCAATTGACTCAAATGATGTCAATTAGTCTATCAGGAGCTTCTAAAGCCATGACATCATTTTCTGGAATTTTCCAAGCTGTTTAAAGGACAGTCAACTTAGTGTATGTAAACTTTTGACCAACTTGCCAAAACTATAGTTTGTTAACAAGAAATTTGTGGAGTGGTTAAAACATTTGTTTTAATGACTCCACCCTAAGTGTATGTAAACTTCCTACTTCAACTGTATAAAGAGGAGGAAATCATGAAGGTAATGAAGTCCAGGTGTGAATCAGGTGCGCGTAATGATGAGTGCCAGGTGTCAGTAATGATGAATCCCAGGACCGGTGGTTAGTAATCAGGCGACGTCGTACGCCGGAGGGGAAGAGCAGGAGAAGACGTGACAGTTGTGAATTCAAATCTTTCGTCGTTTATTTTACTCAATTTTCTCTAAATGTATCTGCTATAATTTCTTACACCCGACAATAACTTTTGAACATCAGATCGGCAGTTACTTACCTCAATTCCGGCTTCAACTTCGATTTCACCTCATCTGCCCTGGGCTCTTTCTGTAATTGCGACACAATTTTAGGGCAACCCAAGAAGAAGCGTCGATGTTACAGAGGCAAGAGAGGGAGGATCCTGGTGAGATTAAGGCAAAGGGTGAACCGGCCACCTCTTCCCACCATTCTACTGGCCAGTCACTTGATAATAAGATTGAAGACCTCCGATTGCTGATTTACTACCCACAGGACTCTCAAAACTGCAATACTCTCTGCTTTTCTGAAACATGGTTCTTGGACAAGATACCCACAATGGCTGTCCAACTTGATGGATTCACCATTCACCGTGCCGACAGGACCATGGAGTCGGGGAAATAGAGGGGGGAGGGGTTTGCCTCTTCATCAACAGCAACTTTTGTGCTGATTCGAGCGCGGTGGAAGTGTCGACCAGTTGTTCACCCATCTTGGAATACCTGATCGTCAAATGGCACACAGCAACTCTATCATCCTAGACCCACTCCAATTTGCATACCGCCCCAACAGATCCATAGACGATAAGAGGAGAATGCTGTTCATTGACTACTAGCTTAGCATTCAACACCATTGTTCACTCCATGCTCATCACCATTCTCAGGACCCTGAACACCTCCCTCTGCAACTGGATTCTGGATTTCCTAATTGGCTGACCCCAGTTGGTGAGGATGTGCAAGATTACCTCCGCCACGCTGACACTCAACACAGGGGCCCCACAGGGTGGTATGCCCTTAATCCCCTCCTGTACTTCCTGTTCCCCCACGACTGTGTGGCCACACATGACTTCAACAATATCATCACTGGCGACGATGAGACAGCCTACAGGGAGGAGGTCAGTGACCTGGCATTTCGGGGCTGGAACAACAACCTCTCCCTCAACGTCCGTAAGACCAAGGAACTGATTTTGGACTACAGGAAATGGGAGGGCGAGCACGCCCTCATCCACATTGACAGGGCTACATTGGAGTGGGTCGAGAGCTTCAAGTTCCTCGGTGTCCAAATCGCTAAGAACTTAAAATGGTCCACACTCACTCACACAGTTGTGAAGAAAGCCCGATAGCGCCTCTTCCCCCTCAGGAGATTGAAAAGGTTTGGCATGGGCCCTCAAATCCTCAAAAAGTTTTACAGCTGTACAATTGAGAGCATCTTGACTGGCTATATCACTGCTTGGTATGGCAATAGCACCAAACTCAATCGCATGGCGCTACAGAGGGTAGTGTGGACAGCCCAGTACATCACTGGGACTCCACCCACCCAAGCCATAATAGACAGTTCTCTCTGCTTCCACACAGCAAGCGGTACCAGTGCATCGAGTCTGACACCAACAGGATATTAAATAACTCTTATCCCCATGCCATAAGACTGCTAAATAGCCAACTGAATAGCTTACAAAATGGCTACACATACTTTTGACCTATTTTAGTCTTATTTTTGCAATCCAACTATGCTCATTCACAAGGCTCTACGCACTACGCACACTGAAACTCCTACACACAAACATTATTTGCTCACACACACAAAATATGCACATACATTTATAATACTGAATCTACATACACCCACTCACATACAATTGTCATATACACTTCTGCTACTCTGTTTATCTTATATCCTGATGCCTAATCACCTTAACCCTATACATATCTACCTCTGTCGATCCAGTATCCCTGCACTTTGTAAATGTGCTGACCCTGTATATAGTATGCTTACTTACTTTATCATGTTCTTATTTTTATTTATTGTGTGTTTTTGTTCTACGTTGTTATTGATTACTGCATTGTTGGGGTTTGAGCTCGCAAGAAAGGCATTTCACTGTACTTGTGCATGTGACATTAAAACTTGAAACTTGAAACTTGATCACATTTTCACGTGAAATGTCACGTGAAGAGTTCCAAAACAAATGTTTTCATATTTGAAATGCCACATGTTTTTATTTATTTATTATTTCACCTTTATTTAACCAGGTAGGCTGGTTGAGAACAAGTTCTCCTTTACAACTGTGACCTGTGCGACACAAACAACAACAGAGTTACACATGGAATAAACAAACATACAGTCAATAACACAATAGGAAAAAAGTCTATATACAGTGTGTGCAAATGAGGTAAGATAAGGGAGTTAAGGCAATAAATAGGCCATAGTGGTGAAATAATTACAATTTACCAATTAAACACGGGAGTGATAGATGTGCAGTTGATGAATGTGCAAGTAGAGACACTGGGGTGCAAAGGAGCAACAAACAAAAAAAGAACAGTATGAGGATGAGGTAGTTGGATGGGCTATTTACAGATGGGCTTTGTACAGGTGCAGTGATCTGTGAGCTGCTCTGACAGCTGGTGCTTAAAGTTAGTGAGAGAGATATGAGTCTCCAGCTTCAGTGATTTTTGCAATTCGTTCCAGTCATTGGCATCAGAGAACTGGAAGGAAAGGCAGCCAAAGAGGAATTGACTTTGGGGGTGACCAGTGAAATATACCTGCTGGAGAGCGTGCTAAGGGTGGGTGCTGCTATGGTGACCAGTGAAGTGTTCCAAAAACACCTTTTCATATGATTTCCCCTTTTTTATAAGGGGGTTGCCTGCAACCTGATTTTTTTGCTACGCCACTACGTCTGTGGCCATGAAAACATGTGCTTTTTTAACCCTTCACGTGATATTTTTCACATGTGAAATCTTCTTTTTTCCGTAAGGGGGATGCCACCAGCCCGAATTTCTTGCCACACCACCAGGTCTGAGGCCATGACAGAGATCAGCCACAGATTTATTGTCAAGAATACATTTCTGCACTGCTAAAGGTTGCCTAGAATCAAGTCAATAATTGTGTGATTACCTGACAACACCAACAAAAAAGTAGCAGTGCTCAGGGACACTTGACATTAAGTGTGTATAAACACTCTGGGGATTTGCACCTGCAACCTTTTGGTCTGGAGTGCATTAATGTCTCAGCAGGGCCACCAGATATTAGTTTTTTTTACCTAGAACATATATCCTCATACTAAAAAAATAAGAGTACGGTTACGGTACAATGCTTTTCCCTGGTTTACAAAAAGTCCATTATTATTATTTTAGACCATTTCCTCCAAAACATGACCCACTCTACTTCTAAACACACTGCCCACTTAATGTGGAAGTCAGCCATACCAACGTGTCTCAGGAAACCCTGTTTGACTAACGTCAGCTTGCAGGCGCCTGGGACTTGCATATTTACAATGAGCCACTACACCCTATGGGGCTTCCGGTCAGCTGTGACTAAGGCTGTAGTAGCCCCCGAGGACTGCAATGCAGTGCCTTAGACCGCCGCGCCACTTGGTCAGTACCATTTTGGGTACATGTGCGGATAATCTAGTATAAAAGGTACATTTTTCTACCCAATATATTCGATATAAAGTACAATCATTTCTGCACTTTGAAATGTAGGTGGGGGCAATGTACTGGTGGGGCTCATTAGCATTTTTGTGTGCATGGTCTAAAATATGTCATATTTCTGTGCCAACCCGTCAGTGGAAATGTTGTACCAGTTTAAGGGGTGTATCATCATGTTGATGAAGGTTGAGCACGTCATTTGACACGTCAGTGCTTCAATTGTTGTAAGTACTTCTGACAATCAAAAGTTGCACTGTTAAAAAAGGCTACTATGCATCTTCCTGTAGCTTATTGGCAGCTGGTACACACAAAGTTAATGTTTAGTTTTCAATGAATGATTTTCTACTAGTTACTAGTGGGATATTGTCAAATTCACAGTAATTTACTGTAGCTAATCTGTCACTCAATGACCTGAGGGTGTAGCAGAGAAGTGGTTATTACAATGACATGGTGACCATCAATGACTGAAATACTGTATGGGTCTTTAGTATTACATTGTACTTACGTCAGCTTACGTCAGTCAGAGTACGGTTACGGTACAATGCTTTTCCCTGGTTTACAAAAAGGTCTTGCAGGAGAACTGACCATGTACAAACGTAATGTTTACGAACAGAATACAACAGAGCAGATTCACTGGGACGACATTCCCTCTCATGGGAGACCTAAAAGAGACAGCTGAATGCCCCTTTAATTAGCCACACCTACAATCTTCTGATTGGCTGCCCCTGCTACACTATAATCCTCAAGGCATTTTTTACTTGGACTCAAAGTCTTGACTGGCCTAGTTAAATAAATACAGATGATTGTTTCACAAGTATCATTATGACGTCCAAAGCTTCGTTTGATCGTGTAGTTTTTCAAAACTGCGAGATCCCATTGATTTTGCTGTGGTTAAGTGCTTCGATTCCAAGTTGGTTGCAAACACCGACCTCTACTTGACACTGTACTTACAATGTATAGTTACGAATGTTTAATTCAGAGTTACCTGAATGGTAGCTCAGCAGGTAGTCTGGGTCCTGGGGACCACACTCACAGATGATAGGGAAAGGTGTTGGATCCTGGTGAAGGCATATTATTTCGAGAAATAGTTGTGACACCACACTTTCTGCACATTGTTGTTCAAAAAAAAAAAAATTTGTAAAGTATAAGCTTCTATCCTAAATAATGCCATAGATTCACAGTTTTTCACAGCAAAAAAAGGGGAAACTGTAACTGATAGCAGGCTACTAAGACCCACGATTAACCACTGCCTCTCGGAGATTTGATTTATTGTGAAATAAACTTCTTTATAAACATCAACTGTCTTTCACTGCTGACCAGCAGCTGTCACTAATGTGCATTGTGTTAAAAGCACAATTTGGTCAAATTGGTATAGTATACTGTCAATGAGCAAGTAATGTTGCATGTTGTCAACAAAAGAGTCCGTGAAAGTCACAGTAGGTTACTGGCATGTATTGCTAGTGGCAGTAAGTTGCCTGTAAGGTACTGGAAGTGTTTTGCCAGTAACCTGTTGAGAATTTTACCATAACTTACTGACAAATGGTTTCCAGTTAAGAAATGACTAATTCACACTGTCGTCTGGCAACATGTTGCCATTAAATTACTGGAACATCTTTAAAGTACCGCTCGCCAGTGACACATCCTCTTAAAACAAGAGGATGTTAAGACTAGACAGCAAAAAAGGAGGGGCTCCCGAGTGGCATGGTGGTCGAAAGCGCTGCATCTCAGTGCTAGAGGCATCACTACAGACCCTGGTTCGATTCCAGGCTGTATCACAATCGGCCGTGATTGGGAGTCCCATAGGACAGCCCACAATTGGCCCAGCGTTAGGGTTTGGCTGGCTTAGGCCATCATCGTAAATAAGAATTTGTTCTTAACTGACTTGCCTGGTAAAAAATATAAAAACATGTATTGGCATAACCATCAAACATGTAAACTGCTACAACACTGACAGTTGGCACAAATATGCATATATTTAACCATGCCCCAAATATGCTAATGAGCCCCACCAGTACATTGCCCCCACCTTCCAAAGCGCAGTGATGATTGTACCTTATGTTCAAAATATTGGGTAGAAAGTTATCCCATTATACCTACAAGGTACCAAACTATACAGTTTTCTGGGGGCAGGAGTGGAACAGGGGGTGCAGATAGCTGCCTAATGCTGGCTATTCAGTAGTGATATGGAAATGAAGCACTGAGCATTTCCAACCAATTGTGTCTAAAATAGGTTGATTACTCAAGAGTTGATAAACACGTTGGACACTAGTGGCACTTGATAGTCAAAATAATTTAGAACAGCCAAATTATTATAGATGACGTCCCACACAGCATAGGGCGTTTGCAGGGTAGCCTTTTGTCTTCTACCAAACCAATACCGAACCAATCAGGTGGTTTTTCAACGAAACAAAGCTTCGGACATCATTGATCAGGTGTTTCTGATAAAGTGATACAGGCATCGGGCACACTGCTTCAAAGTACACTGCTTAGCAATTTTGACGCAAGCCTCGGAGCTCCAGTATCAAACGTAACATCACTACTATCCAGCAGCCTGATGGTCTGGGGGTAAAAGCTATTGGGGGGCAGGAGGGGGACAGAGGGAGCAGATAGCTGCCTTGTGGTGGATATTCAGCAACTTGATTAGGTTGATTAGGTGGTGGAGTTGCCCTACCAGACTGTGATGCTGCCCGTCAGTATGTTCTTGATGTTGCACCTGTAGAACACTGTGAAGGACCTCAGGGTCAGGGCAAATTTCATGAGCCTCTGGCCCTGCCTGGTTCCTCCTGAAATCCACAATCAGCTCCTTTGTTTTGCTGACGTTGGGGAAGAGCATATTTACCGTTATTGGTAATCAGGCCTACTGCTGTCGTGTCATCAGCAAACTTGATGATGGAGTTGGAACTGTATGTGGCCATGCAGTCGTGGGTGTACAACGAGTACAGGAGGGGACTGAGGACGCACCCTTGTGGGGCCCCCGTGTTGAGGATCAGTGTGGAGGAAATGTGCATACCTTCACCACCTGGGGACTGCCTGTCAGGAAGTCCAGGACTCAGTTGCATGGGGAGGAGTTCAGTCCCAGGGCCATGAGCTTTGTCTGCAAATGCTCTGATGGCATGGCTAGGGATGCTGTCTGGGCTGGTAACTTTGCGAGGTTTGACATGCTTGAATGACTTACATACAGTCAGTCCTCCGTAGAGACCGTAAGCACGTAGCCCTCGTTGCCCTCAAGGGCTATCCTCAGCAGCTCCGAATCGTTATACTCGAAGCGTGAGAAAAGGTGTTTAGCTCATCCGGTAGGGCGCAGTTGGTGTCTGCACTGTCACTGGCTTTCTTTTTGTAATTCGGGATCGTTAGAAGCCCTTGCTACATACTTTGTTCCTCTACTTGTGTTCCGCCATCTTGATCGATCTGCATAGGTCATAGTTGCACTGTTTAGCCATACAATTATCCCTGGTCACCTTGCAGTGTTTATAAGCAGCATCTCTCTCCTTCAATTTCCCGACAAGGCTGCCATCAATCCACGTTTTTTGACTTGGGTAAGTTTTTAAAGACACCATCAGCATCACATCATCGATGCATTTCTTGATGAATCCGGTGAATGAGTTGGCGTTTTTATTGATGTTACTCCCAGAGCCGCCCCAGAAGATATTCCAGTCCACGTGATCAAAACAGTCTTGGAGCATGGATAAATTGGTCAGACCAGCGTTGTACAGTTCTGACCTCCGGAACTTCCCTATTGAGTCTTTGTTTGTAGGTGGGGAGGAGCAAAATGGAGTCGTAGTCAGATTTGCCAAAAGGAGGATGAGAGAGGGCCTTATATCCTTGTCGAAATGGCATGTAGCAGTGGTCAAGAGTGGAATTTCCACGAGTTGGACAGTAATTGTGTTGATCGTAATTCGGGAGCACGGACATCAAATGACTTTTGTTAAAGTGAACACAATGAACTCTGCCTCCGGGTACACGGTCTCCAGTTTGAAGCATCTCAAAGCATCTCCAGCATCTCAAACTCACTAAGACCCCTCCACGTCTGCCTCTCAGGCAGTGTCTTCCTTTCCTTCTCACTGGTAGGACTCCCAGGCTACCCGGCCCCTCACTGAAGAGGCTAGACCATTGTTCCACCACAGTGAGTACCCAGCTATTCATATTCCAATAGTTCTACCTGGGTAAGAGAATTTGAGAAAAACACTAGAAAAATCACTAGGAGCTCGAGGCGAGTTTTGTAGGAGCTTGAGGCGAGGATACCATGTTCAACGGCGTCATCTTGCCATAGGCCCTGAATAGATTTGATGTCCCTATATATATATAAAAAAGATGTCCCTATATAAAAATAGCAAAAAAGTTCAAATGATCGAGTGAGAGGTTGGCGCAAAATCTGTATCTCTACTGCGCTGTTTCAGCACAATGGGCATAGCGCGCTGCAGTGTGTGTACGGTCTACGGAAAGCCACAGGGGTGGATATGTATGACTCCTTTCGGTTTTCATAAAAAGCTATAAAAAACGCTTCTCATCTGTGGTAGGTTAAGTGGATAACGCGATACGTATCCACCTGTAATATTTGATTTTGATTTATAAGGGTGGGGTCAGGTTTACCTCACGGCCCACCACTACAGAGTTTAGTTAGCTTCTTAGCTAAGTGTATAAAGCATTGGTGTTATTAGCCTTAGCGGCCTATTTAGCTCAAACCAGTTCCTCTCTGACATTGAATGTACAGTACGCATTCAGACGACATAGAAGTAAGAATCGAGGTTACAGGGCTGCTGAAGGCGGTGACAGACCCCAGACTTTAAGTTTACAGTCACCATGGTGCACATAAACCTGTCTTCTCGATCCCCCAAACAAATTACTCCAGTCAAAAGCAACTAATAAATATCATACCCGCCAAAAATGCACACCTCCCCTGTTATTGGTGAAAGGTTAGCATGTCTTGGGAGTATGATATTTGTGCATCTGTAACTTTCTCACTCATCATCATTCACGATTCATTCGGGACTATCTGTAATCATGGTAGCATCCACATTAATGTAGAAGTGTTTAGCAGCATATTCTGTCCTTGTTTACATTAAAAGTTACTCCGAAATGACACAATAGATTATTTACCATTCATTTATATTGGGAACAAAATCATCTGAAACACAACCAAAACAAACAGCAAATGCATCCAACACATTTGTAGAGTCCCAAGCTTGATGTAATCACTGCGTGCCAGGAATATGGGCCTAAGCTAAGCTTTTGACTACTTTAATACACACACAGTGCATTCAGAAAGTATACAGACCCTTTGACTTTTTTAAAACATTTTGTTACGTTACAGCCTTAATCTAAAATTGATAAAATATATATTTCTTCTTATAAATTGACACACAACACCCCATAATAACAAGGTCAAAAAACGTTTTTAGAAATGCTGGTAATTGATTAAAAAAGAAAAAACATAAATACCTTATTTGCATAAATATTCAGACACTTTGCTATGAGACTTGAAATTGAGCTCAGGTGCATCCTGTTCCCATTGATCATCCTTGCAATGTTTCTACAACTTGATTGGAGTCCACCAGTGGTAAATTCAATTGATTGGACATGATTTGGAAAGGCACACACCTGTCTATATAAGGTCCCACAGTTGACAGTGCATGTCAGAGCAAAATCAAGCCATGGGCTTGAAGGAATAGTTCTGCAGCATTGAAGATTCCCAAGAACACAGTGGCCTCCATCGTTCTTAAATGGAAGAAGTTTGGAACCACCAAGACAATTCCTAGAGCTGGCTGCCAGGGCAAACTGAGCAATCTGGGGAGAATGGCCTTGGTCAGGGAAATGACTTGTTAGGATCAAGGGAAAGATGGACAGAGCAAAGTACAGAGAGATCCTTGATGAAAACATGCTGCAGAGCACTCAGGACCTCAGACGGGGGCGAAGGTTCACCTTCCAACAGGACAATGACCCTGAGTACACAGCCAAGATGATGCAGGAGTGGCTTTGGGACAAGTCTCTGAATGTCCTTTAGTGGCCCAGCCAGAGCCTAGATTTGAACCCAATCTAATATCTATGGAAAGACTTAAATAGCTGTGCAGTAACTGAGCTGAGTACCGGCTCTTCAAATGTTCTAAAGCTTGAGATCCTGCACCACCTTTATAAAATATTACCTTGAACATTTTATGGAACTCCTGCACCTGATTGTAAACAGTACCAGCACCCAAAATGAGTACAGACACCTATTTCAGTCCAAGTCAGTCACTGACCGCAACTAGACAAAAACCTCCAGGATCTAAAAGCGTTCTAAACATTTTCTTGGGGACGTTCCTGGAACAAACCGGGAACAAGACAAAACCTGCAGGTGACCATGACTGTTTAAATTAAATGTATGTCAATTATGCCTTTGAAGTCAAATATTCTCAATGACATTTGACACCTGGGTTTTCACATGTGCAAACATTTTTCACAATGCTTAGGTTCATGGTATCACATGTTACAATGTTGCATCCCCATTTTGTCACATTTATTTCACATGTTTCCAAATGTGCTCGCCCCCACACCCCGATCCCCAAATATAGGATAGCCCCCTACAAAGGTCAGTGTGGACCAAGAGGCCAGGTTGAGAGAGCATTCAATCTAAGGGTGGAAATTGAAACTGTCAGGGCGGTGGTAATGTTGGTTTGTATGCATGATAGATTGCCCAGACACTCTCCCTATGTTGATGGGGGAAAGCTAGGGCATGCCTTATCACTGTTTCTACAGTGTTTTCTTTTTCCAAAGTAATTTTTCTCATTGCGAAGGTTTTATTTCTGTCTGGATGCCTCCACTCTCTATTTATATAATTGGTGACGCATGCTGGTGGCATCACTTTTTAGCTAGAGGAGAGAGAGCCATTGATTGAACTGTCCCAATAAAAAGGCCACACCAATTGTGTTTTGAAAATAATAAACATATGGTTTGTATATTATGAAAAATATTCTGGAGTAAAACGTGCATGCTTTTGCTAGTAGAGGTTTTTTTTCAATTTGCAAATGAGAAAATCCATATTGCCTGTCTTTTACCATACGGTATTTACAGGTTTCTCTCTGCATAATGAAATGTACTTTTGACCCAGCCGCTTGCCATAGTTTGGACACAAACAAGGAAGTGCATTATATTGAAAATTTAGAGCAACAAAATAGTGAATGTAATGCATTTAAACCATGTATTGCTACTTTATTTGACATAAAACAATTTGGATGCATACAGTGCAGTTCATTATAAACGGGTACAATTAAATTGGCTATTATAGGTTAAGGACCTTGCGCGAGATCTCCAATTTCTGTCAATGCAGGTATGCTAGCTAGCTAACTTGCTAGTTTAGCTGAACAGTTATGGCAGCAAATCCCGAAAAGACATTCAAGTTTGTGGTCGTCGGTGGTGGCATTGCAGGTGTAACGTGTGCTGAGCAGGTGAGACCACTGTGCACTTTGTCACAACTGCCTGTACCGCCTGTAACATTATCGACTTGGCATGTTACGCTGTTTTGTGATTGTCTTTGACAGCTGGCCTCCCAGTTCCCATCAGCTGATGTTGCTCTCCTGACAGCAGCCCCTCTGATTAAGGCAGTCTGCAACTTCAAACAGGTGATCATACACAGAAAGACGAGCTATCATGATTGTTAAATTGTGTCAGAGATAAAAGTTAGTCTATATTTTATTATAGACTACTAATATGTTCAAAATAGCTTTAGTTTATTAGTTAATACTATAGCTATGTCTAGAATAGATCTGTCCATAGTATATCCAGTAATTCATAATGCCCTAACGGTAACCCATACACTCCCCTCCCTGGACAGGTATCTAAGACGCTGGAGGAGTTTGATGTGGAGGAGAGGCCCTCCAGTGTTCTAGAGGAAAAGTATGCCAACCTGAGAGTCATCCAGTCTGCAGTGAAGGCCCTTCATGCACAACAACATGTACGTTTTAATAGTAAACACACACAGGCTGAAATGCATTAGATTAGTCTAATATATGGTATTTTTATGTTAATGTATACAGTTATATTATAGCTATCTATATTAATATAACCTTTCAAATGTATTAATGTACAATCCATGACCAAAAGTATGCAGACACCTGGTCGTCGAACATCTCCTTCCAAAATCATGGGCATTAATTGGTTGGTCCCCCCTTTGCTGCTATAACAGCCTCCACTCTTCTGAGAAGGCGTTCAACTAGATGTTGGAACATTGCTGCAGGGACTTGCTTCCATTCAGCCACGAGTATTAGTGAGGACGGGCGATTAGGCTTGGCTCACAGTCAGCGCTCCAATTTATCCAAATCAAATTTCATTTGTCACAAACACGTGTTTAGCAGATGTTATTGCGGGTGTAGCGAAATGCTTGTGTTTCTAGCTCCAACAGTGCAGTAATATCTAACAATTTCACAACACTACACAAGATACACACATCTAAAGGAATGGAGTTAAGAATATATAAATATTTGGACGAGCAATGTCAGAGCGGCATAGACTAAGAGATACAGTACAATCTAATAGAATACATTACATACATATGAGATGAGTAATGCAAAATATGTAAACATTTATTAAAGTGGCCAGTGATTTCAAGTCTATGTATATAGGGCAGCAGCCTCTAATGTGCTAGTGATGGCTATTTAACAGTCTGATGGCCTTGAGATAGAAGCTGTCTCTCGGTCCCAGCTTTGATGCACATGTACTGACCTCGCCTTCTGGATGATAGCAGGGTGAACAGGCAGTGGCTCGGGTGGTTGTTGTCCTTGATGATCTTTTTGGCCTTCCTGTGACATTGGGTGCTGTAGGTGTCATCTAGAATGTGTATGCTGTAGCGTTAAGATTTACTTTCAATGTTACTAAGGGGCCTAGCCCAAACCATAAACAGCCCCAGACCATTATTCCTCCTCCACTAAACTTTACAGTTGGCATTATGCATTCGGGCAGGTAGCGTTCTCTTGGCATCCGCCAAACCCAGGTTTGTCCGTCGGGCTGCCAGATGGTGCAGAGTGATTCATCACCCAAGAGAGCGCATTTCCACTGCTCCAGAGTCCAATGGCGGCGAACTTTACACCACTCCAGCTGACGCTTGACATTGCACATGGTGATCTTAGGCTTGTGTGCGGCTGCTCGGCCATGGAAACCAATTTCATGAAGGTCCTGACGAACAGTTCTTGTGCTGACGTTGCTTCCAAAGTCAGTTTGGAAATGAGTGTTTCAACCGAGGATGTGATTTTTACGTGCTTCAGCACTCGGCTTTCGCATTCTGTGAGCCTGTGTGGCCTACCACTTTGCGGCTGAGCCGTTGTTGCTTCTAGACGTTTCCACTTCACAATTCCAACACTTACAGTTGACCGGAGCAGCTCTAGCAGGGCAGAAATTTGATAAACTGACTTGTTGGAAAGGTGGTATCCTATGATGTTGCCACATAGAAAGTTACTGAGCTTTTCAGTGTAGCCATTCTTCTGCCAATGTTTGTCTATGGAGATTGCATGGCCGTGTGCTCGATTTTATAGAGCTGTCAGCAACGGGTGTGGCTGAAATAGCCAAATCCACTAATTTGAAGGGGTGTCCCCATACTTTTGTGTATATATAGTGTACCATTAGGTCCCAAGCATAAATCCCTGTCCAACACTACCACCTTCTGGATGTCTTTTCATCAATTACTATGTCATACATTGTCATACAGAGTATGCATACAGTACCGTGTATGCTATTAAAATGCAAGCACAACGTGATCCTCCTTCCTGCTTCTCTCAGACTTTGCAGTCTGTGGATGGTCTGGAGATCCACTATGAGAAGCTGTGTATCTGTAGCGGGGGCAGACCCAAACTCCTTACCCAGGATAACCCCTATGTGCTGGGGATACGAGACACAGATAGTGCCCAGGTACTTGACAATGGCTTCCCAGTAAAGATTTGCTTGTTTCCCCACCCATTTGCTTCAGTTAATCTAGTACTCATGATGTCTTTTGTGCTGGCAGGAGTTTCAGAAGCGGTTATCCAAAGCCAAGCGAATTGTAGTCGTTGGAAATGGAGGGATTGCCTTGGAACTAGTGTGAGTATATCGACCTTATTTTTGTCTGAATTGGTCTTGTTCTAAAATCTCAAGTGTGTGTATATATATTATAGCTAAATGTACTGTGTATTGGGTTCAGGTATGAGGTGGAAGGTTGTGAGGTAATCTGGGTAGTGAAAGACAAGGCCATAGGAAACACCTTCTTTGACGCGGGAGCAGCCCAGTTCCTGATCCCCTCCCTGGACACAGACAAACCAGAGCGAGCTGCTACCTGTAAGAGGGCTCGCTACACCATAGAGGGGCCTGCAGCTACGCAGGGCCTTGCTGTAGGTGGCGACAGACAAGGCCAGAGAAGAGGGTTGGAAGAGCCAGGCAGTGCCCTGGGACCAGACTGGCATGAAGGCATCAGTCTGAGAGGAGCAGAGGAGGTAAGTGTGCCTCTGTGTGTTCACAATTATAGAATACAACTTTAATATTGTTTTAGTAAAGCAATTTTATTAGTTTATAGATGGTTTATAAATCTGTTATAAACAAATATAACATGTTGGTAGAAATGTATCCATTCAGAGATGGGAATTTGTCTGGAACAAGGAAAGAGAGGTCAGCCTGGAGCAGTAATTCATAGTAACCTAAGTTGTGTTAACTCTTGCTGTGGCCAGGTGCCTCACAGGGTGTCAGTGGAGTACCAGTCTGAGGTGAAACAGATCTACACTCACCAGGACTTCCTGCTGTCACCGCTTGCCTCACAGACAGCAGACACTGGTGAGAGGAACCTATGACAATGGAACACATACCGGTGGGAAAGAGATGGAAATATGATGTGCTGAAAATGTGTTTGTTTCCATCAATCAAATAGTAAATTATACTGAACAAAAATATAAAACGCAACATGCAACAATTTCAAAGATTTTACTGAGTTACAGGTCATATACAAAAGTCCGATATGCATCGGTTGGTCAAAGATACCTTAAAGGTAGGGGTGTGGATCAGAAAACCACCATTTGACTCATGCATCGTGAAACAAATCCTTCGTTTAGAGTTGATCAGGCTGTTGATTGTGGCCTTTGGAATGTTGTTTTCCACTCTTCAATGGCTGTGTGAAGTTGTTGGGTATTTCCGGGAACTGGAACACACCGTTGTACACGTCGATCCAGAGAATCCCAAACATGCTCAATGGGTGACATGTCTGGTGAGTATGCAGGCCATAGAAGAACTGGGACTTTTTCAGCTTCCAGGAATTGTGTACATATCCTTGCAGCATGGGGCTGTGCATTATCAAGCTGAAACATGAGGTGATGGCGGTGGGTGAATGGCTTGACAATGGGCTTCAGGATCCCGTCCCAGTATCTCTGTGCATTCAAATTGCCATAGATAAAATGCAATTGTGTTTGTTGTCCATAGTTTGGGGCACTCTGTTCACAACGTGGACATCAGCAAACTGTTTGCCCACACGACGCTATGCACGTGGTATGCGGTTGTGAGGCCGGTTGGATGTCAGAGAAATTACCATTCAGTTCTCTGGCAACAGCTATGGTGGACATGCCAATTGCACGCTCCCTCAACTTGAGACATCTGTGGCATTTTGTTGTGTGACAAAACTGCACATTTTAGAGTGGCGTTTTGTCCCCAACACAAGGTGCACCTGTGTAGTGATCATGCTGTTTAATCAGCTTCTTGATGTGCCACACCTGTCAGGTGGATGGATTATCTTGTCAAATTAGAAATTCTCACTAACAGGGATGTAAACAAATTTCTGCACTACATTTGAGAGAAATAAGCTTGTTGTTCATATGAAAAATGTCTGGGATCTTTTATTTCAGCTCATGAAACATGGGACCAAAAACGTTACATGTTGCATTTATATTTTAGTTCAGTATTGTTGATTTATCTTTTCAACCACTGTACTGTTTTCCCCTACTATATAGGCTCTTGGCCAGTGTATGCTCAGCTGACCAATGGGAAGACTTTTGGCTGTGACTTCATCATCAGTGCTACAGGAGTCGTGCCAAACACCGAACCTTTTCTCCATGGAAACAGCGTAAGGAAAATAAGTTAAACAGATGCTAGATGTTTCATATCATCCATTATTTCCTGACAACTCAGGCCACTTATACTCAGAAGCAATATTTACCAATATTTGTCCATACATATTCTGTTCAGTTTGCGTTAGCTGAGGACTCTGGGCTGAAAGTGGATGACCACATGATGACAACAGAACCAGACATTTACGCTGCTGGAGACGTATGTACAGCAGGCTGGGAGCCAAGCCACCTCTGGCAGCAGGTACACAGACCACACTGAATCACTTCTAATCACGTTATGCTGCGTCTGACCATTCCTTTGGGTATGAGGCCTTTTGGATTTTGTGGTGAACTATCCTGTCATCAATTCAGTCGTGAGATATGACATCCTGTATACTTCTCTCCTCTGTAGATGCGTCTGTGGACGCAGGCCCGTCAGATGGGCTGGTACGCAGGCCGATGTATGGCTGCTGATGTCCTGTCTGAAACCATAGAGCTGGACTTCTGCTTTGAACTCTTCTCTCACATTACAAAGTTCTTCAACTACAAGGTGTGTGTGAAGGCAAAGCTGCTAATGCTTTTCTACATCAGTTGTTGACGTGTTGAATCTGCTTTTATGGTGTGTTCCCTGCAACAAGCTGCATTTCCTGTCACGTTGTAATAATAAATCATCACTTGACTTGAAATGCTAAATAAGGTGTGTCCACTTGACGTGCTTTTTTTTTTCTCCCTCCAGGTGGTTCTGCTGGGGAAGTTTAACGGCCAGGGTCTGGGTCTGAACCAGGAGTTGTTGGTGCGCTGCACTAAGGGCCATGAGTACGTCAAGGTAGTGCTGAGCGGAGGGAGGATGTTGGGAGCAGTCCTTATTGGAGAGACTGACCTGGAAGAGACCTTTGAGAACCTCATCCTCAACCAGATGGACCTAACACCCTACGGAGAAGAGCTACTAAACCCCAACATAGACATAGAGGACTACTTTGACTGAGCCTGTGTGTCTACCTAACACCCTATGGAGGGTTACTACTCAACCCCGACATAGACCACTTTGACTGAGGGGCCAAGAACTTCCTCGTAAATCAATACTAAACTGGATGTCTGCTTTAGCCCTGTTTATATCTGGTGCTAACACGTCCTGATCTTGCCCACATTTTTAGACTAGTGTAGATGATTTAAAAATAAAAAAAAACTGATTGTGATCAGATCTTCCTGACCACCTCCGGAGGTAGTCAGGGACACATTGTATCTGGATTGTGTACACAGATCTGGATTATCAAACCATTTAATTTGTCCCTCTAAAATCATTGACAGGTGGCACTATTGACCCAATGTGTCAGTACTTGTTTTAACATAAAACATTTATTATTTTGAAACAATATCTGTCAAATAATTTGCATACAGGGAGGGACCAGGTCATCTGGTAACAATGCAGACACTGTGGATAGATAGTCTTGTTCCCACGGCAGCCCTTAATGCTCAAATCAGTTTGATTTTTCAAATCCATTTTGGAATACTGACTTTCCAAACAGTGACCTAATCGGATGTGTGTGTTCAGACAGCAGTCATTTGCTAACATGGCTGCGCTAGCTGTCATAGTAACAACAGATGTGTGCGCAGTGGTGTAGGCTGATTGGTGCTTCCTATCCCTCGGAAGTTATCTACTGTAGCAAGCTAAAGTGATAGCAATGCCTGCCATGGACATTTCCCAGTTACTTTGAATGTTCAAAATCGTAGTGTAAGAACAGAAGCTAGGTAGCCATTTAGCTTTCTAGCACAGTCACTCATTTGTTTGTAAACAATTAACAAGCTAGTTAGCTACCACATGTTGTCAAACTGTCAGAGTAGCGAGGAAGCAACACGATATACCAAATGACAGTCTAAAAACCACTTGAGGGCAAATAAACCAGATTTGACCGTTCAGACAAGTAGCATATGGCCAGGAATCAGATTTATCTTATTTAAAATCACCTTTGAAGGTGGTTTGAAATATCAGATTCCATGTGCTTTTTGGCTGTTCAGACTGCAAGAAAAATAGATTAAAATCTGATATGCATGTATTTTTTTGTCACTTTAAACTGCCAATGTGATTAAAATACCATGTGTAGTTGCTGCAAATGTGTAGACTAGTGATGCGGTGGTCAGCTGTTTTTTCAACAGCACTTGCTAATAACCCATCTGCAACCACCCGACTACATGTGATAGTGAAAATATGAGGCCCACAGCTGACTAACCCCCGCAAAAAATGCGCCTTCCCTTTTTTCCTCAGTGGATCGATGTGAACTTTTTCTGCCCAAGTTACCAAAGCATTTGGCACGTGTACAGTTAGGCCCACACACTAAATCCAGATAAAAATGAAAGATAAATCTCAATGTAGCTATAGATATGAATTGCACAATAATGATTAATTTATGGATTTTTTTTATGCATTGTTTTCCCTTTATTCAACCTGCACGCGTGTGTATGTGATCCTTGTGTAGCCGCTAATAGTGATCGGATCATCTCGATTTGACCACAAAAACCACATGTTAATGCAAGGTGTAACCAGGGCTATAAATATACCTTTGTTGAGAAAGGGCATTGGCAAGTTTAGAACCTGACATCCTGGTCCCTATCCCAGTGCCTAGTCTATTGCACAAGCAATTGGGAGGGTACAACTAGTTTTTTGTTTTACATATAAAGCTGTTCAGTCAGGTAGAATTGTGATTAAGGTTGGAAAACAAAAGCTGCATTGGCATTCCAACTGGCAACATTGTGTCGCAAACCGTGTTTAACGCCCTCAAACCTACTTCCCTAAAGAAGGCTTTTCTTTATTTGACTCTCACCTGTACACTCTTTGACCTGTCCATCGAGCTTTCATCCAACCAATCAATTCGTCCCTGAGTACCTCTGGAAACAGTCTGGAATTTCTGATCACAATCAGTTCTTTTAATCGTCTTAACCTGTCTAAAAATGTGGACAAGATCAGGACACGTGTTAGCACCAGGTATAAACGGGGCTCTTGACTGAATCCTGCAGGGCTAAGAACAGATTTGCGTATCAATATCAAACCTCGAGTTAACATTGTTTTCAAGAAAAGGGTTATGAGTAATCTGCAATACACTGTAAAGAAAAACTTCTGGGGTGAATTGAACCAACATACTTAATAAAATCAATGCAAGTCATTTTACCAAACAAGTTAAGAATAAATCCAACTCTGTTGCATAAAATCTAAGTATATTGAGGATAACCAAAGAGAGAATTTAAATGAATGGCTGTTTTTACAGAATTGTGGGTAATTCAACATTTGTAGAACCGTTTCTTTTACACAAAGTTGTGTACATGTTTGAAGAAAAGTATATTTCTATATTAGTATTAAGCAGCTTGTTGTGCAATAAGGTGTAATGGATCATGATGAATGGATATCAAAACCGTCAGACAAATTGACATTCAATTGTGAGACCACTCATTTCCACCATCAGCAACCTAAACAAGAGGCAAATGCAGCACATTGTAATGCTTGCAGTTCTACCTCCAGTTACTGCAGATGGATTGAGCACTTTACAATGCCTGCCAAAGCTGGTAAATGGCATTGTTTAATGTATTTAAGACACCATCACTGAAAGTAACTAATCAGAAATGAAGTAAATCTCATTCATATTACGACTATTATTATTTCCCTGGACTTTAATTGTGTACATTTGAATAACTTGTTTTTCTTCAAAAACAAAAGATAATTACATCTACTCAATAATATTGTTTAAATTGTTGCCTTAATTTAAGCAGATTCAACAATTTTTTTTTACAGCGTTTGTAGATTCAATATCGTTTTAATGTAATTATTTTCCTGATCAGTGCTCTTACTGTGTTTTTGGGGAGTTCGTGTAACTGAAAAGGAATTATTAAAAAATATACCAGAAGAGGGTGCAAAAACTTTACAACCAAAAGATTCAAATTGAAATGGTCACATGAAACATTTACATTTTAAAATCGGATTTTTATTAATGATAGCTAAAGATATATACTGTGTTCCTCAAATGTGAATGGACCTTCTTATTCCAAAGCTGCAGTGCAGTATTATAAACCGTATTAGAGTGAATCAAATTCACTAGCGTGCACATTGTGGCTGTTAGATTAGGGAATGTTTGAATATTTAAAAAAAAAAGTGACATTGTGAAAACATTCTTCAGTTCAACAAACCTTTCAGTTCATGGGAGTTAGTTTATCCAAAGTAAAATATTGAAATGTCAACAAAAACAGCTCTTGATTTTTGGCTAACAGTGGTATTAATCCAACCGTAAAATATTACAAACTAACTTGGATGGGGATATTCTCTGTCAAAGCCAATCCCGAAAATAGAACATTAAGTGGCACAGAAAAAAGTAGATTTGTCTGCCCCAGGGCTCTAGGTCTGGCAACGTGAGACGTGAAAGAGATACAGTATTGTCCACATCTGAATGTTAACTGTCCCATGTAAGGTCAAGGTTCATCTTTGGATGAGTTTCCTTCTGGAGCTGACTCTGGTCCACAGGTTACGTGCCGTCCGGGCGATGGTTGAGCCACGGGGGAGGCGCAGGCTCTTTAGTGGCTCTCTGATACAGGCCAGCACCCCTGGGTCTGAGCACCCCTGATTCTGCAAGTACTCATGGGAAATGTAGTTTATCCGCCTCAGCTGTTTGCTGTAGTAGTTCCTCAGGTCACAGAGCTCCTCCACTGCAGCCTCAGAGATGATGGAGACCTGGGAGGGAGAGTTGACCAATGCTGGCCTCCGGTGGTCAGAGTCTGTAACTGCACCTTCTGAAGGAGCTGGGACCGCAGCAGTACAGGGTTTCCTTCGCTTCTTTTGAGGGGTTGTTGATTTAGGTTTTGAATTTAGTTTTAATGGTGGTAGTGGGGATTCGCTGTCATTAACATTCTCTATAATATTGATCTCTACGTCTACTTCAATGGCAGTGGGCTGGGCAGCTGCAGGGTCATTCTGGTCGTACCCTGTCTGACTTTCTGTCTGTTCATGGTCCTTGTCTTGTTTCCTGGCCAGATTCTGCTGCTCTTTATCCATCTTGATCAGTTTGTTGTGTCTGGGAGGGGGAGTGCTGCTGTTGTTGGGGGCAACGGGAGGAGGAGGCTGGGAGGTCACCACCACCTTTTTAACTCCAGCAGTTAATTGGTCCTCCTATGGGAGACAACAGGAAGTGTCAATAACCCCTGACGTTACTGAAGAACCAATCATAAATCGAAGATGGTTGGATTGGGCATGTTGTTATGCAGAACCATGTTAGTGAACCCCAATGTTAGTGTGGCATAGCGCAAGTTAGTGAAAGCATGCTCCATAATGAATCTACAGCCATGTGTGTAGACATTGACAGGACATACACACAGGACTGAGTTAGGACACAAACCATGAAAGCTGTAACAATGGTTATAAGTGTTTACAGAAATACAGTACCAGTCAAAAGTTTGGACACACCAACTCATTCAAGGGTTTTTCTTTATTTTTACCATTGTCTACATTGTAGAATAATAGTGCAGTCAAACTATGAAATACCACATATGGAATCATGTAGTAACCAAAAAAAGTGTTAAATCAAAATATATTTTATATTTGAGATTCTTCAAAGTAGCAACCCTTTGCCTTGACAGCTTTGCAGTCTTGGCATTCTCTCAACCAGCTTCATGATGAATGCTTTTTTAACAGTCTTAGACTGTTTTGTGTCATTGTCCTGTTGAAAAACAAGCGCAAACCAGATGGGATGGCATATCGCTGCAAAATCCTGTGGTAGCCATGCTGGTTAAGTGTGCCTTGAATTCTAAATAAATCACTGACGGTGTCACCAGCAAAGCCCCATCACACCTCCTCCTCCATGCTTCACGTGGGAACCACGCATGCAGAGATCATCCGTTCACCTACTCTGCGTCTCACAAAGACGCGGCGGTTGGAACCAAAAATCTAAAATGTGGACTCATCAGACCAAAAGCACAGATTTCCACCGGTCCAATGTCCATTGCTCATTTTTCTTGGCCCATGCAAGTCTCTTCTTATTGGTGTCCTTTTAGTAGTGGTTTCTTTGCAGCAAAGGCCTGATTCAACGCAGTCTCCTCTGAAAAGGTGATATTGAGATGTGTCTGTTACTTGAACTCTTGAATAATTTATTTGAACTTATCCTCTGCAGCAGAGGTAACTCTGGGTCTTCCTTTCCTGTGGCTGTCTTCATGAGAGCTAGTTTCATCATAGCACTTCATGGTTTTTGCAACTGCACTTGAAGAAACTTTCAAAATTCTTGACATTTTCCAGATTGACTGACCGTCATTAAGGAAAAATTCCACAGGCACACCTGTTAATTGAAATGCATTCCAGGTGACTACCTCATGAAGCTGGTTGAGAGAATTCCAAGAGTGTACAAAGTTGTCATCAAGGCAAAGGGTGGCTACTTTAAAGAATCTCAAATATATTTGTTTAACACTTTTTTGGTTACTACATGATTCCATATGTATTATTTCATAGTTTTGATGTCTTCACTATTATTCTACAATGTAAAAAAAGAAAAACCCTTGAATGAGTTGGTAAGTCCAAACTTTTGAATGGTACTGTATGACATCATGCATATTCTATTATTTTATGAATAATTATGCATTCTGGATATCATTCAGGGCCCAACGTTACAGATTTGTCTTTAACCTGATTGACATACACATGGTTGCCCAGACAGTGTCATGCCATAGATGCAGTGGGTTGAATAGAGAATCGGGGAACTGTACTTTTTCTTTGGTCTCTTCAGGGGGGCACTAGAGGTCTCTCTTGACTTTCTTGGTGACAGGGGAGTTTGCAGCATTGTCACCAGATCTCTTTCCTTCTTTGGTCTTTACCTGGGACACTTTTACCTGTAGGTTATCAACAACAGCTTTAACCTGTCTGTCTCTCACATATCACACACATTCACTCACTCATTCACCTAAGCTAGGTGTGGGTAATAATGTAAGAGAAGGGGTTTTAGAATTGACATGGGAGAACCAGAAACATGAATCATTCCCATATCAAGGTGTTAGGACTGATTGTGATCGGCCATTACCGAAACCTTGGTCACCTTTAGCAAATATCAACATGGATTAGATAAGTAGGCCTAGGTCTCAGCAACACCCAAACCCACAGGTGTTGTACTACACTTGGAGCCCTGATATCGGCGCCTGTCTGGTACTACGCAACACTACATTGTTTAGAAAACCTACAGCATTAGAACTACAGTGATTTACATAGAGTGATTAGGAATAAGAATGATGGTAAGAATGATTCTACCCAATCTTTAAAAGAATAATTAACATTGATAAAAAAGGGAAAACGCTCTGATTTTGTTGATTGTATTATTCAATCAATCAAAATGCTGAAGAAAAATCGAGATCCTTCATCCGCTGGCCTGAAAGGAAAAGAAACTGACAACATAGTTCACTTACCTGCAGATCAGTAGACAAGTAAACAATAGGAGGTACACAGAGCAGATACAGGGAAGACTAAACGGATTGAAAGGGCAGAGAGAAGACGGGGCAAAGACATGAGGATTGAGACGGCGAGAAAGTTGAGTAAAGTACAGGGAAATAATTACACATTACACTGAAATATTTCAGAAGTGCAGAAGGAGAAATAGAAAAAAATGTGATAAGCAGAAAAGATGAGACATGATGTACGTATTTTCAGACAAAAGTGGCTTCCTATCCTTAGTCTGCACGGACTAGAAAATAAATGACAACCAAAAAAAGCTATTACCGGGTAGTCATTTATCATATTGATTCCGTGCAGATGGGAGGAGGCCACTTTAGTCTCTTGAGATGCACCCAAAGGCTTCCTGCCTGAATGATTCCTGTACCGTTTGCTGTGTAGTACTGACCGTGTTGGCGTCCAGGCCTGTCCTCCTCATCTTCATGGTGATGGAGTGACTCTGGTTCTTCAGCAGTGGTGCCTTACCACCCAGCTTCAGGTAGAAGTAGGTGGTGTATGGAGTGAAACTGAAGTCTTCACTGTGGAGAAGAGGGGGGGGAAAGGGTATCAAACAAAGATCAACAATCTAAAAGCAACAAGCTGTGCAGTAATACAAGTCCATTGTGACCTCACAATTATCTCCAGACAACCCTATTTGTCCTTAGTCAGTACCTGATGTAAGACAAGGATCTGTTCTTTAGAGAGGTACAGCCTGAAGTGAAAACAATTTTTGTTGCAAAGTTTTTCCTATGGTGTGCTGAACATGCCCTAGGTCGTAGGCCTACCTGAGGTAGCCCTGCAGCAGTAAGCATATTGAACTGGTAAAGGGTTTAAAGTGAAGTCAGTCAGTACCTGAGGTAGCCCTGCAGCAGTAGGCTTGTGATGATGGCCTCCACCTCCAGGCGAGACAAGGTGGTGGTCTGGATCATCTTCCTGCGTTTGGCCGGACCCTTCCCCATCCACGCCTCGGTCACCTTCAGGGGGGTCAGTTTCTCTTCCAGAGAGCCCGCCAGCTCCACAATCTGGACCACATCTTTAGCATGCTGCGTGATGTCCACCGTGATATAGTCTGGATAAAAACACAGGCATCTTAGGTATGAAGACTCAACATAAATGATGGCAGACCTTTCCATTCGATGGGAGTGTAACTCATATGCCAAATTCCAAATCTACTCCTACGCCCCTAGCACGCCATGTACGTTGGATTTGAAAAGTGGTATGTTCACTATATTGTATACATACCATTGCCATGACGACAGACGTCACACATCTCGTTGCATCCTTCATCGTCCCAAACCTCATCAAAGTGAACAGCGATCACTGAGCGCCGACACCTTAAAACAATAGAGATCCTCACACAGATATCTACACAACTGAAATTGTCAATGAGAGCGTTGTTATTGGTCCAGCTCAGTACCTGTCCACATTCTGACAGTAGTCGACCATGTTCAGCAGCTTCTGTTGTCCTACGTTCTCCATGACAACCATGGTGCTGATCCTGAAGATGTCGTTGAAGCCAAAGTACACAATGCAGTCAGCCGGCTTATCGTCTCTGCCTGGAGGAAAGGAGCGATGACCATGGTAAAGATAAGGGGAAATAAGTTAAGAGTTTTGAGAGGAAAAGAGTTTAAAAACTAACTGTCTACTCCCATGGCTGCGGTCGAAGAAGAAGCGCAGTTGGAAAATCAGAGGGGGATTTTTTCTCTCTTCCAAATGTAGAATAGTATTCGGCATTTTCTGAGGTCAAGGGATCAGGTGTTGTTTCTAAATTATCACATTTTTGAGTGGGGAGAAAAGAGTTGTCTACCTGCTCGTCCGCTCTCCTGATAGTAGTTCTCTATGGACTTGCTGATGGTGTGATGGATGACAAATCTGACGTCAGCCTTGTCGATCCCCATCCCGAACGCCACAGTAGCTACCACCACCTGGATCTTGTTGGTGGCCCATTTGCGATGAACCTGTGACTTGTCCTCTGGATTCATGTTAGCGTGGTATGGAGATGCATTGATGCCTTTCTTCTGTAGGTCTGCTGACACCGTCTCCGCATCCTTCTGGGAAAACACGTACACTATCCCTGCCAAAGGCAAAAGCATAATACCTCAAGTCTGGATAACAAGCTGCTGATGGTTTCGAAAATGGGACAAACTGAATTTTGACCTATCCTTTGTTTTTCCTTTCGAAGTACCTGACTGGTCCTTATATCTCTCCTTGATCAGTGCGGAGATGTCACTGACTGAATCATCACTGTTCGAGTCTTTAAGGCGTACCTGAGACACATAAACAGTACAGATCCTCAAATACTTCTGTGCAGAGATACAGCGGGTGTGTATTTGTGTGTATTTTTAAAGGTCAAAAGAACATCAACAGGTGTTTGCCAAACAGGTGGCGGCCAGGTGTGTATAGTTGCCATGACGCCCACCTCGTAGTAGAGGTTGGTGCGGTTGAAGGAGGCGGTGAGTGTGATTGGCTCAGGGACACACAGGATCTTCTGACAGTCCTTTAGAACACTGCCGGTTGCCGTGGCCGTCAGCCCTAGCAACGGAACCTTTGGGAATTGCCTCTTCAGGATCCCCAGGAGCTTGTAGTCTGGCGGAAGAGGAAGGGTAGTTGGCTATCAGCCCAACACAAAACTCACAGCATACACCTTAGAATTAATTTATCTATAGATTCAATAGAATTAATCTATTGGGCATGCATTCTAAGTGGTATGCATAGAGATACATTGAAGTGTTCTGTTTATTACATGGTGATATCCTTGTTTGGGTATTGTAACGTAAAGTGATGTTTGAGTGGCCCTTTACCTTCCAAAACAAAGCAAGGAGACTAATAAAGAGTAAGTAGTCCATATACAGTACAGTTGTACGGTCTCTCACCAGGTCTGAAGTCGTGTCCCCACTGGCTGCAGCAGTGCACCTCGTCCACAGCAATACGGCTAAGCCTGCCTGCGTTGTAGGCCTTCTCCAGCCTCGACATCAGCAGCTTGCTCTTCGCTATCTTCTCTGGAGTCACATACAGCAGCTTGAAAGGCGCTTTGGAGTCCGTCATCTCAGCTAGGACCGTTTTAGCATGTTCCTGAGGTGCATAGCAGAAGTCAAATCAAACACGAATCCTACAGCTATAATCATAATCAATACCAGCAAAGAATCAAACATATGTTTGTGTTGGTTATTACCTTACTGCTGGATGCGTTGAGAGAGACGGCTTCAACGTCGATGGACTTTAAGTACATGAGCTGATCCTCCATCAGAGACACTAGAGGAGTTACGACCAGAGTGAAACCTGGCAGCACACAAACACACGTTAAAAACAACAACACTGCAGCGAGTAATGGCTGCAACCATCTGCGGTCAGGGCGCTAAAGTGCGACTAATTTAGTTGCATATGTGACCAAATATTTTGCTGTGCGACCAGGAGTTTTATTTTTGTAGCACAGTGCGCCCTTTTAAACTTTGTTCAGTCATGTTACCGAATTGGCTAGCTAGCTAACATCCTGGTAACTTTACCAGTATATCCAAACATTTGGGGGCACAGAAAGAAAAAGGGACAGCTTTTTCAGGAGAGCAATGAATGTACTGTACGACCGAGCTCCTGCATGTCATCACAAACCTGACGTTCTTAAAGATAGTATAGAAATTTAAACGTAATGCATCTCAATAGGAAAATAGTGCTTTTACACAATGTAGAAACCTAATATTCTACAAATGACTTTGAAAATTCAATGACAGGTATTCATTCGTATTAACATTTTAGCCTTTATAATAAACTCATGTCTTCACAGTGTTAGTTTCTAAGGCATAACATGTGGTTCAAAAGTAAGTCAAGTTCATATAGGTCCAATATAGTCTATCACAATTAATTTGAAAAAAATCTTATTTTCTGGTGCTCCTAACTTAAAAAAACAAAATGGGGTGCACCAGAGCTACCAATGAAACATGTTCATTTAGAGCCCTGTCTGCAGTACGTGTTTGCACAGCACACACAATTATTCAATGAACTGTAACATTAGTGTTTTCAGTATATGCACCTGGTGTGTGTGTGTGTGCGTGCGTGTAATGCATGTATGTATGCATGCATTTTATGGGTGTGTGTGCGTTCTCCCCTTACCCTCAGAGCAGACTGCAGGTAGCTGATAGCAGAGGCTTTTCCCTCGTCCAGTGGGCATCACTAGAAAGAGGTCTTTACCAGACATACTAAGGTTGATGGCCTTCAGCTGGAGAGGACGGAACTTAGAGAGCTGGAAGACATCCTTCAGATTCTGCCCCAGCTCTGTTGACCACGAGAAATCTAGGTTTGGAAAGACAACATTTAAGCATGTCAAAATACAGTACAGCAATATATTCAGCCTTCAAGATTGTAGCCCACCTAATAAAATAGCACAATCTACATATTCATTTTTGCTTTAAATTGAACTGCGCAATTCAGCTCCTGGAAAGATATATCTGATATGTTTACATCCAAAAAGATAGGCAGAGTTAAAATACATGTGTATTCAATTATTAGTTATTTAAAATATGTATTTGAGTATTTTCAAATAATGTGGCCCGAATCAACTACTTCTATTGGATGTATTTTCATTTCCTATAATTAGCCTACTATTTGAAAGTATTTTCAAATACTTTTTTCAAAATACCTGTTTTAAATGTATGGGAGTGTATTTGAGTCAGTGTATGAGCATTGGCAAATACATTCCAATATTCAACTACTTGACGTTTCAAAAAATAAAAAATCTGAGTACTTCCTTAGAAATGTATGTGAAAGTAATTGATATTATTGATATTTGAAATAGTATTTGAACCCAGGTCTGGAACATATTACACACACAGCAGTGTGGTTGTGCTTCTCAATTCATTTAACAAACATTGTAGAATGATAGTGAATAATTCACAATTATGAAATAACACATATGGAGTCATGTACAGCCGTGGCCAAAAGTTTTGACAATGACACAAATATTAATTTTCAGTTAAGTTCAGTTAATTTTCAGTTGTTATATGATGGTGATTTGCATATACTCCAGAATGTTATGAAGAGTGATCAGATGAATTGCAATTAATTGCAAAGTCCCTCTTTGCCATGCAAATGAACTGAATCCCCCAAAAACAACATTTCCACTGCATTTCAGCCCTGCCACAAAAGGACCAGCTGACATCATGTCAGTGATTCTCTCGTTAGCACAGGTGTGAGTGTTCACAAGGACAAGGCTGGAGATCACTCTGTCATGCTGATTGAGTTTGAATAACAGACTGGAAGCTTCAAAAGGAGGGTGGTGCTTGGAATCATTGTTCTTCCTCTGTCAGCCATGATTAAAGGAAACACGTGCCGTCATCATTGCTTTGCACAAAAAGGGCTTCACAGGCAAGGATATTGCTGCCAGTAAGATTGCACCTAAATCAACCATTTATCGGATCATCAAGAACTTCAAGGAGAGCGGTTCAATTCTTGTGAAGAAGGCTTCAGGGCACCCAAAAAAGTCCAGCAAGCGCCAGGACCGTCTCCTAAAGTTGATTCAGCTGCATGATTGGGACACCACCAGTACAGAGCTTGCTCAGGAATGGCAGCAGGCAGGTGTGAGTGCATCTGCACGTACAGCGAGGCAAATACTTTTGGAGGATGGCCTGGTGCCAAGAAGGGCAGCAAAGAAGCCACTTCTCTCCAGAGAAAACATCAGGGACAGACTGATATTCTGCAAAAGGTACAGGGATTGGACTGCTGAGGACTGGGGTAAAGTAATTTTCTCTGATGAATCCCCTTTCCGATTGTTTGGGACATCCGGAAAAAAGCTTGTCCGGAGAAGACAAGGTCAGCGCTACCATCAGTCCTGTGTCATGCCAACAGTAAAGCATCCTGAGACCATTCATGTGTGGGGTTGCTTCTCAGCCAAGGGAGTGGGCTCACTCACAATTTTGCCTGAGAACACAGCCATGAATAAAGAATGGTACCAACACATCCTCCGAGAGCAACTTGGTCAAATAGCCCTTACACAGCCTGGAGGTGTGTTTTGGGTCATTTTCCTGTTGAAAAACAAATGACAGTCCCACTAAGCGCAAACCAGATGGGATGGCATATCGCTACAGAATTCTGTGGTAGCTATGCTGGTTAAGTGTGCCTTGAATTCTAAATAAATCAGTGTCACCAGCAAAGCCCCATCACACCTCCTCCTCCAGGCTTCACAGTGGGAACAACACATGCCGAGATCATCCGTTCACCTACTCTGTGTCTCACAAAGATACGGCGGTGGAAACCAAAAACCTAGAATTTGGACTCATCAGACCAAAGGACAGATTTCCACCGGTCTAATGTCCGTTGCTCGTGTTTCTTGGTCCAAGCAAGTCTCTTCTTATTAATTGTGTCCTTTAGTAGTGGTTTCTTTGCAGCAATTTGACAATGAAGGCCTGATTCACGCAGTCTCCTCTGAACAGATATGTGTCTGTTACTTGAACTCTGTGAAGCATTTATTTGGGCTGCAATCTGAGGTACAGTTAACTCTAATGAACTTATCCTCTGCAGCAGAGGTAACTCTGGGTCTTATTTTCCTGTTGCAGTCCTCAGACAGTTTTATCATAGAGCTTGATGTTCTTTGCGACTGCATTTGAAGAAACTTTCAAAGTTCTTGAAATGTTCCTTATTGACTGACCTTCATATCTTAAAGTAATGATGGACTGTTGTTTCTCTTTGCTTATTTGAGCTGTTCTTGCCATAATATGGACTTGGTCTTTTACCAAATATCTTCTGTTCACCACCCCTACCATGTCACAACACAACTGACTGGCTCAAACCCATTAAGAAAAAAGGAAATTCCACAAGGCACACCTGTTAATTGAAATGCATTCCAGGTGACCTCATGAAGCTAGTTGAGAGAATGCCAAGAGTGTGCCAATCTGTCATCAAGGCAAAGGCTGGCTACTTTGAAGAATCTCAAATATTAAATACTTTTTGATTTGTTTAACAAATCAACAAAACACTTTTATTTTGTTACTACATGATTCCATATGTGTTATTTCATAGTTTTGACGTCTTCGCTATTATTCTACAATGTAGAAAATAGTAAAAATAAAGAAAAACCCTGGAATGAATAGGTGTCCAAACTTTTGACTGGTACTGTACACACACACTGTACAAAACATTAGGAACACCTGCTCTTTCCATGACATAGACTAGGGTTGTTAAGGTTAACTGTTAATTGGTTAGCTGAAAAAAACATTTGACCAATCATGCTTCTCCGTCTATAGGTTTATTAGCATAATGTTCGTTTGTGGAATGAAATTGGCGCATGTGTATATTTGTTAGCCGTCATGCATGTTATTTATCCCGCGCGCACAGCATACAGAGAATATTGAAGAGCGGAATGGCCTACCGCCTGTCAGACAGCGCGATAATAGCTCCTCAAAAAGCCTGTAGGCTACTGGAGTGAAACCTGCTTTTGTAAGCCCAGTCATTGCGCAACAAAACGCGTGTTCATTTTGGTGGCCACGATTAAAAAAGGAGCTATTTTTATTTCTCTATCTCACCTCCCATTCGCTATTTGGATGCATAGGCTATATATAGCCTGCCAACCGTTGACTATCAGTAATGTTTGCTTGAGGCAGTATAATTGTTTGAAACCTGAACATTTTAAATTACTTGAAATAATGAGGCGTGTCTTACCTTCCTTCAAAGTAGCCTTGCAAAAAAAATCCATCCATAGAAACCTGGAGGTAATTATTTTATAATGACTTCCTCATGCCATTAACCAGGATTTCTCTCCTGTTCTATTGGTTTTCATATAAACTTTATTTCGTTGTCCAGAAGCCAAAGGCACAATCCTAGACATATTAGCAACCCATCATAGTAGTTGCTATTTGACGCTTTCTAAAGGAGATTTCTCTCTCTCTGTCACTGCTCGCATTAGGTGCGCACTTTAGAACTGTGTTTTCCGCTAAATGCATTTGGGCAAAATGCTTTATTAGCTGTTTCATGACAGGAGTCGCATGTCACTAATAGGTTATAGCATTGCCATTATTGCATGTTAACATTAAGTTCGTAATGAACAATGTTGAGTACTTGTACAGTTGAAGTCGGAAGTTTACATACACTTTAGCCAAATACACTTACACTCGTTTTTTCACAATTCAGTTTAGTTTAGTTTTATTTTTTTATTTTTACAGGGACAGTGCACATTAATCAACGTTTCAGTAAAAGTGCCGGTTTTAGCCAGCCGGCTAATTTTCAACCGCAGTCCCTGGGCAGGTTATTAAAAACAATTACAATATAGACAATAGCAGCATAGAACATGCAAGACATAGCAACATAGGACAAGCAAGACGCAGCATACAGACAGAGCAACATAAAATAAAAAGCAGCAAGACAAAATTCATAAAAGCAACAAAGTGTTTCCACACCTCACAAGCTACAGACAACAGACAACATGGAAAGCGGCAACACACAGCTAGGGACCATGTTCACAAATCTGATTGACCTTTAGCCATGTCTTCAAGCATTTTGTGAAAGTGTGATATGTGGTGCAGTTATGTGTGTCTGATGGCAGTGTATTCCAGACATGGGAAGCTCTCACAGAGAATGCAGATTTACTAAAGGTGCTTTTCCTTAGGGGAACTATACAGTCACCTCTCATGGCAGACCTTGTGCATCTGTTGCCATAGGTCTAGGTTTTCTGTTTAACAAAAATATTGAGTGGAGGGGGAGCCAGGCCATTAAGGATCTTGAATACAAGACATGCGTCGGTGTATTGCACAAGATTTTCCCAACTCAAGAGCTCATGCTTTCTAAGGATGTGACAATGATGATGGCTATTGGGCTTCCTATCAAGCACTTTGAGAGCCTGTTTGTAGACAGACTGAATAGGTTTTAATGTTGTACAGCAAGCTTGGGCCCAACTAGTCAAGCAGTATGTTAAGTGGGGGAGTATCATATATTTGAAGTACAATTTTGCTACCTCTGTAGTCAAACAATTTCATATAAATCGGAAATTAGCTAGGTTGAATTTGGTTATTTGAATTACCTTTTTCACATGCTTTTTAAAAGAGAGGTTGGAATCAAGTATGATGCCAAGGTACTTAAAATCGGATACCACCTGGAGCTTCTCCCCTGACACATAGACATCTGGCTCAGTAGCATCTGTTGCCCTCTTTGTGAAGAACATGCAAACAGTTTTTTTCACATTGAGATGCAAACACGAGTCACTGAGCCACTTTGTAACCTGGACCATTACAGTAGTGAGTTCTTGTGCAGCTTGTTGTTTGCTCTTTGCATGCACATATATCACTGTATCATCTGCATACATTTGAACTTCAGACCCAGTACAGACAGAAGGCAGATCATTAATGTACAGGCTGAACAGGAGGGGCCCCAGTATTGACCCTTGGGGCACGCCCACATCATAGCTACGAGTGGGCGACAGCTCATTGCTCACTCTGACACACTGAGTTCTGCCTTCCAGGTATGATTTCATCCATCTCAAGGCATCAGGGGAAAAGTTGAACTTGGACAATTTTGTGATGAGAATCTCATGGTTAACAGTATCAAAAGCCTTCCTTAGGTCCAGAAACACAGCCCCAACAGCACCCCCTTTGTCCATCTTGGACTTCACATTTTCCAGAAGAAAGCAGTTGGCGGTTTCTGTGGAGTGTTTCGCTCTGAAGCCAAACTGCATGGAGTGTAATGTGAAGGGGCTGTTGTTGAGGTGGGCAATCAGTTGTTCTGCTACACACTTTTCAACAACCTTTGACACCACAGGTAGTATACTAATGGGCCTGTAGTTACTCACGTTAGCAGGGTCGCCTGATTTAAAGATGGCCGTTATTATGGCCGACTTCCATACCCTTGGAAACACACCGAGACCAATAGATGTGTTGGTGACATTCCTGACATTTAATCCTAGTAAAAATTCCCTGTCTTGGGTTAGTTAGGATCACCACTTTATTTGAAGAATGTGAAATGTCATAATAATAGTAGAGAGAATTATTTATTTCAGCTTTTATTTCTTTCATCACATTCCAAGTGGGTCAGAAGTTTACATACACTCAATTAGTATTTGGTAGCATTGCCTTTTTAAATTGTTTCACTTGGGTCAAACGCTTTTTGGGTAGCCATCCACAAGCTTCCCACAATAAGATGAGTGAATTTTGGCCCATTCCTCCAGACAGAGCTGGTGTAACTGAGTCAGGTTTGTCGGCCTCCTTGCTCCACACGCTTTTTCAGTTCTGCCCACTAATTTTCTATAGGATTGAGGTCAGGACTTTGTGATGGCCACTCCATTACCTTGACTTTGTTGTCCTTAAGCCATTTTGCCACAACCTTGGAAGTATGCTTGGGGTCATTGTCCATTTGGAAGACCCATTTGCGACCAAGCTTTAACTTCCTGTCTGATGTCTTGAGATGCTTCAATATATCCACATAATTTTGTGAAGAGCACCAGTCCCTCCTGCAGCAAAGCACCCCCACAACATGATGCTGCCATCCCCGTGCTTCACGGTTGGGATGGTGTTCTTCGGCTTGCAAGCCTCCCCCTTTTTCCTCTAAGCATAACGATGGTCATTATGGCCAAACACTTCTATTTTTGTTTCATCAGACCAGAGGACATTTCTCCAAAAAGTATGATCTTTGTCCACATGTGCAGTTGCAAACCGTAGTCTGGCTTTTTGATGGCGGTTTTGGAGCAGCGGCTTCTTCCTTGCTGAGCGGCATTTCAGGTTATGTTGATATAGAACTCGTTTTACTGTGGATATAGATACTTTTGTGCCTGTTTCCTCCAGCATCTTCACAAGGTTCTTTGCTGTTGTTCTGTGATTGATTTGCACTTTTCGCACCAAAGTATGTTCATCTCTAAGAGACAGAAGGCATCTCCTTCCTGAGCGCTATGACGGCGTCGTGGTCCCATGGTTGTTAATACTTGCGTGCTATTGTTTGTACAGATGAACGTGGTACCTTCAGGAGTTTGGAAATTGCTCCCAAGGATGAACCAGACTTGTGGAGGTCTACAATTATTTTTCTGAGGTCTTGGCTAATTTCTTTTGATTTTCCCATGATGTCAAGCAGAGGCCTTGAAATACATCCACAGGTACATCTCCAATTGACTCAAATTATGTCAATTAGCCTGTTTAAAGGCACATTCAACTTAGTGTATGTAAACTTTTGACCCACTGCAATTGTGATACAGTGAATTTATAAGTTAAATAATATGTCTGTAAACAATTGTTGGAAAAATTGCTTGTGTCATGCACAAAGTAGATGTCCTAACCGACTTGCCAAAACTATACTTTGTTAACAAGACATTTGTGGAGTGGTTGAAAAACGAGTTTTAATGACTCCAACCTAAGTGTATGTAACCTTCCGACTTCAACTGTATGCATGAATAGTATCAGAGAGGAAGAGGCGAAGCGAGAGGTTTCACTCTCGCCAAAATATGTCCAATGCTTTTCTATGGGCTTATTTTGGGCCTAAACTTGTCGCCTGCCTTCTCGCCTTGGGACGACTCCCATTGTTAGGGCGGAAATGTAAGTATTTCGTCATTATATTCAGATCTCTGATAGTATTTTCTGTTGGTCACCTCATTTTTTTTGCTGTTTGTTGACCGGTTAATAAGGGTCAGTTAGTCGGCAGCAAAATTGACCGAAATTTGCATCCCTAACAGACTGACCAGGTGAATACAGGTGAAAGCCATCATCCCTTATTGAGGTCAATTGTTAAATCCACTTCAAATTAGAGTAGATGAAGGGGAGACAGGTTAAAGAAGAATTTTTAAGCCTTGAGACAATTGAGACATGGATTGTGTATGTGTGCCAGTCAGAGGTTGAATGGGCAAGACAAACGATTTAAGTGCCTTTGACCGGAGTATGATAGTAGATGCCAGGCGCACCGGTTTGAGTGTGTCAAGAACTGCAACACTGCTGGGTTTTTCACACTCAACAGCTTCCTGTGTGTATCAAGAATGGTCCACCACCCAAAGCACATCATGAAAACTTGACAACTGTGGGAAGCATTAGAGTCAACATGGGCCAGCATCCCTGTTGAACGCTTTCGACCCCTTGCAGAGTCCATGCCCTGACGACTTGAGGCTGTTCTGAGGGCAAAAGGAAGTGCAACTCAATATTAGGAAGGTGGTCTTAATGTTTTGTACACTCAGTGTAAATTGTACATATGTGCCACATCCTATACAGCCTCTACCGTACCATCATTCTCATAGCGCAGCAGCTCCTGCTTGGTCATTGCAGGTCCAGATCCAGAGGGCTGGGTGGAGTCACATGGCTCTTCCAGCCTGCGGAGCAGCTGTTTCCTCTTGGAGGTCAGGCTAGCCTGCTTCTCCAGCAGCTCAGCTATCTGCAGCTTCACCACCTCCAGCTCAGCCTCCACAGAGTCCAGCCCTGCCTGCACGTCTGGGGAGGAGAATATTAACAAAAAATAACAAAACATTTGCTGTATTCAACGTGCTCTATGGTATCTACTACTTACGATGGAGCATTCATGTAACACACATGCCCCTCTGGTAGGGAGGAGAGCATTGGGTTAATAACTATTTGATATTTTAAATGACTTTTTCCTGTAGTCAAATTTCTACGGTTTCTAGGCCCTGCATAGAAATAATCTAGAATATGCATTGAACACACATGCACAAAGACAACAGTGGTACCATGAATCAGAAATTGAAAACAGCAAGCTCACTCCACAGTTCTTCTCTTTTAAATGCTGTGCTAAATCCTTGTGTTTATCTACATGTTGACCAGGGCCTAATATAAATTATTATATCCATTTCAAAGCACAATCTGCCCTGGTTAGCTTTCCTCTGGGACCAATCATATGTGATCCTAGACGAGGAGCCTGTCAGGTCTGACACTTCCAAGTCACTAACGACCTGTGTTTCACAGGTAGGGTGCTAATGATGTCAGACACACATCAGACTATCTCACAGTCACTGTTTCTCTATGGGTTTGGTACCATCATTTTAAGAAAGGGGGATAGAAATGTGAGATCACATTCACTTACCGTCGGCATTGTCACTGTCCATTTCCAAGGCAAATCTACAACACAATCAATCACCTTGCAGACTTTTATCACTCTGTTGAATGAGGGGGGAAATGGCAGTGTTATGCAATGTAGCTAGCAAGATATAGTGCCTTCAGAAAGAATTCCTACCCCTTGTTCTTTCCCCCTGATTTTGTTGGGATACAGGCAGCCTAAATTTAAAATAGATTAAACTGAGATTGTGTGTCACTGGCCTCCGCCCTAACAATACGAGTCGTTGTCCCAAAGGTGGGAAGGTAGGCGACATGTTTAGATCCAAAATAAGCCCATAGAAACACATTGGCCTTATTTATGAACAGACTTAATCAAAAGTGAAACATCTTGCTTCATCTCTTCATCTATGATTTACACACATACCAAGCTCCTCCCCCTTCCTCTCACACCAACAAAATTGAGAGATCACATCTTCCTCTCTGACATGCGGTTTCAACTCACTATTTGCATTTTGGTCCTGCAGAATTGGTCATATGGACACCAAAACACATTGAGACATTATTTTACTGTAATAGAGAAGTTAAAAACTGTATCGTTAGAAATGTTGTCTCAACTACTCAAATTGTGCGCAAAGCAGACTACTAAAACGAGAGTGTCAATGAACATTGATTCTGGAAAATGAATGCTCAAGTTTGTCCGTGCGGCATTGGGGTACCACTTACCGCTAGCAGCATTTTAGCCAAAGGGCTGTTATTATACTAGCTGTCTAGTCTGTGATTTATAAATGTGCAATAAGAATAAAACACAATTAAATAAGTACTTGGCAACTCGTTCTCATTCTGAGAAATAAGGTAGGCCACTTGATTTCAACATCTGAACAAAGTGGACATGCTTTTCAAACAGTTGGAGACAGACAGAAGGGTGTGTTCATAACAATTCAACTGTTCAACTTTGTTAGCTAGCAACTAGATCAAAGTTGTCTAAAGATTAGCTGGCTAATCACTAGCACGTGGGCTTGAGATATTGTTGATGAGACCTGTGTTAATTGTCTAGTGCCTAATGCCTACTACAAGAAGTTAGTCATTATCAGTGAATGTGCATGATACTAGTTAAATTTGTAACAAAAAAGGGCATTTTCATAGACATACTTGAAAGCCAGATCAGTGATTATAAAAACATTTTAAAAAGCAGGTTATTAAAATATTTTTATAAAATAATGAAATTATTTGTGGGTTTTATGGTTGTGGAAGGCTTATATTTAGTCTATATATAATTTCACAAGCCCTGAATTCATTAGATTATTGCTGACTGTTTGAAATGCAGTGTATTTGACCTTTAATAGTACAACAATGCTTATTTAGAGAAAACATTTTATATTTTTTTACGAGAATCGCCCAGAAGTTTGAGAAGAAAAAAAACAGAGATATAAAATAGAGTTGAATGGCTTTGAAAAGTTTTCTCCTGAGGATGGATCAACAACACTGAAAATAAATATATTCCAAAATATACATCTTGTTTGCAATAAGGCACAAAAATGTGGCAAAGAAATGAACTTTATGTCCGGAATACAAAGTGTTATGTTTGGGGCAAATCCAACACAACACACCACTGAGTAGCACTCTCCATATTTTCAAGCACGGTGGTGGCTGAATGTTATGGGTATGTCCTAGCTTACCATTATGAAAATCAAATTCAACAATGCCAATAATGTTTTCAATTAGACTATTGCTTTCCAAATCAGCTCAAACATCGATCATGTTAGAATCAACTATTGGCAATTAATTCTACAGTGCAATTATACTGTCCATTATTTAGGGAAATAATGCACGCTCTTGAATGTCCTTCAAGCCAATCAGAAACAAGTACTCAACGATGCCATGGTATAATGTGCATTATAAACTGGGTGGTTCGAGCCCTGAATACTGATTGGCTGAAAACTGTGGTTTATCAGAACATATACCATGTCTATGACAAAATGTATCTGTACTGCTCTAATTACATTGGTAACCAGTTTATAATAGCAATAAGGCACCTCGGGGATTTGTGATATATGGCCAATATACCACGGCTAAGGGCTGTGTCCTAGCACATGGATAAGAACAGCCCTTAGGTGGTATATTGGCCACATACCACACTCCCTCGGGCTTTATTTATTTATTAATTATCCAAGGATATATTATAAACTGTATGCATAAAATACACTTTGAATCTATCCATACACGAACAAGTTGTTTCCTTGAGCTTTTGGCAAGCAGGGCGGAATGTAAACATGTATTGTATAAAGTAAACGGACATGTGTGAACCGGGAAAGCCCCCACCCTTCCTCCATGTGGCTTTACCCTTTATCTTAGCTTTTTCTTCACCATATTAGCTTGCTAGCCAATGATAGTTAGATAAATAGATTGCCAATGATCAACCACCCTAGCAGTACGTTAACCAGCCTCCATCGGGAATCAGCCACCTGCTCCACCAAACAGCCTAATGTTAATGTTAGCCAACCTGTAGCTGACCAGCTAGCAAATTATACTTTTTGACAGCTACATATTTGGCTAGTCATTAATGAAACTAAAATGTGGAACGAAATTATGGAAAATTAGGGAAAGAGGATGTTGAAAGAACAAAGCAAAACTCACCATCCAAAATGTACTCCCCTCACTTCTCGAGTTTGCACTGTTTATTTGCGCTCCCTTTTTTCTTGACGGTTGCTAGACAGCTCGCGCGGGTGATTTTTTTTTTCTTCTTGTGCAGACCAATCAGATTGTGGTTGTTTCACTTTCTCCGTGATATTGGGTACATTCAACAAACCAACTGCAATCAATGCTGAATAAATGTTGTATTTTTATTTAACCTTTTATTTTACGATACAATACAACCTGAAAACATTTTCCATCCGTAAAATGGACGTGTATGTAGGCAGGGAATATATTTTCCAGCAACTAACTAGTTATATTCAGCAGATAAGTGCTCTCCTTATTTTTTTAATTAACGTTTTTATACAACCCTTTAGAATGTTGAATGCAACCCTGAATTTGTCCGGAAGAATGATCTTTTTGATGAAACCAAGAAGGCGTGTTTCCGGAAGACGTGGCTAGTGCTACAGTGGCAGCACCTGAACTTGTATTTTAGTAAACTACAATTGACAGTGTCAACTTTTATATTTTACAAGCTGTTGATTCATTGTCAAAATGATCTCTTTAACGGACTCACAGAGTAAGGCGATTTATATTTTATCTAACGGTTGTTGCTTGCCAATTTGTTCCAGCTCTCTAACTAACATTAGCAAGCTATCCTCTCAGCTACATTACTAAAACAGGAAAACAGCTAGAAATAGCTAGCCTGCTGAATCGTATTTGTTTGCTAGATAGAGTGACCATTGACAGCTAACGTTATAGCTAGCTAATTAATAACATATTCATCCTGAACCAGATGGCTAGTTAGGGACGGGGGATGTCAATTGGGAGGATAGGCAGTGGAAAGGTTGGATGCCATTCCATTCGCTCCGTTCCGGCCATTGTTATGAGTTGTCCCCCCCTCAACCCTCCCATCCTGTGATTCAAACGTATTAACGTTAGTGTGCTTGGATACTTTAAATAATGTGATTCTTCTTTCTTGCAGAGATCGGAATGGGACTAACGGGCTTCGGCGTGTTTTTCCTCTTCTTTGGAATGATACTGTTTTTTGACAAAGCCCTCCTTGCCATAGGAAATGTGAGTGATTTCATCATCACCATCCACTGTTCATGTATTTGTCTACCTTCTGCAGCTACATACACGAGGCTTAGGTTTTGCTATATTTATTGGAACGTTGGTCTGAAATGCAATTACATTATCTCTGAGTGACACTGAGAAAAACACAGCTGCAGAGCCCTCCTCGCCTTTCTGATTATCAACTGAGCACAATCACCACCTTATAGAGGAGTGGGGAGTTGTAGGGTTTAACTGTGAAGTACTCTGTCATTGTCAACAAACATTGACATTGTCTGTTCCCTGTCCCTTCTATCTCGCTATAGATCCTGTTTGTGGCTGGCCTGTCATTTGTGATCGGTTTGGAGAGGACGTTCCGGTTCTTCTTCCAAAAACACAAGATGAAGGCAACTAGCTTCTTCCTGGGTGGAGTGTTGATCGTTCTTATTGGCTGGCCAATTGTGGGAGTGGTCCTAGAGGTCTATGGATTTTTCCTTTTATTCAGGTGGGTCAAGTACAGGCCCTAAGCTTATCTTTCGAATAAGATGCAGTCTGGAGGTAAAACAAGCCAAGGACATCTTTGTTTGCCCTGTCAACTGTCTCGCCCCCTCGCCCCCCCCCCCCCCGTCCCCCTGTTGAGTGCAGCCCTCATTTTATGCAAGGGCTTGCTGCGTGTAAAGATCCGTAGTCCGTCATCATGTGCTTGCTGTTGTCAACTAACTCTCTCTTTATCTTCTCCAGGGGTTTCTTCCCAGCGGCAGTAGGCTTCATCAGAAGGATACCCTTCCTGGGCTCCCTGCTAAACCTCCCATTCATCAGTGGGGTGAGTTCAGAGATATAGTGGTAAAAACTAAATAGCTGGGTAAATTCTGATTGCTGGTCACGGTAAAAAAAAAGAAACGCTCCAATAGTTTCGATGCATTTTTCCCGGTGGGTAGACTTACTCTTCCTCACACAGTGGTGTAGTGGAAGTGTATGGGAACAGGAGCTACAATGCAGTTGGTGCTGGGTGGGCTGAGGTGGTTACACTAAAGACAACACAGGTTCCAATTGGTCTCTGACATTGGTTCTGGAAGGCTGTAGTGTCTCATACTGTGTCACTCAATCTTCTGTCATATAAGTGTGTGTGTGTGGTATGCGGTGTATGTTCGTGAAGTCACTTGTTTTGAGGAGAATGTGTCTCTCTCTTTTAAAGCCTTCATAATTAACTCTGAGGACAATCCGCTGTCTTGGTCAGTCACTGCAGATTTTCCCTTGCATGTGAGCATGATTCACATCTGTTTATAATGTATGTTATACTGTAATGTTGCCTTATGCCTGACCAGAGTAGGGAACCATTGGTATTGGAAATAATTTATACTAGGACACCAGCAACAGCATTTATCCTACACGCCATTTTGAATAGTCTACTCAATCAGTCACGTCAAGCAAACATTTCATTTCCCATGTACAACTATGCACTAAACGTTTTAGCCAAGCTTGTATATGTCATCTATTTTTGCTCTACTTTACAAAGGGGACAGTAGACTGACTTAAATTAGTTTATTTTCTCTCTCTCTTTCAGTTCGTGGACAAAGTGGGAGAGAGCAACACCATGGTATAACAGTGACTTTTTGTTTATGGAGAAAAACAATCTATTATATTTATGATACAGTTGTTCTCATCAAGCCACGTAACCCCCATTGGTCAATTGCTTACCTCCAACAGTTAGCTAGGTAACTTTCATGAGACTTTGTAAATTGATACCTCTTCCCATGTAAAGGGAAAACAATCCACTTTTTTTGTATCTTGATTCTGCAATTTTAAGGTCCGTACCAGCCAAGGGTACCAGTCCTGGTTGCTACGGGCAACTGTTACTAATGAATCTGGAGTTGGTTAAGATGGCTACCCCAGAATTGTTACGTGTTATTGAATGCTGCTCTCCTCTACTGGAGTACTCCCCACAAGGAGGAGAGTCCCTCTACCGGACTGAAGAGAACCCGTGTCCATTTTGGCACTCACACTCTACTATTGAATGTACAGACAAACTCACCATGTCATCGCCTCTGGACAACCTCAAGAGGTGTGGCGGAGGAGAGCTGGTCCTATTGTTACACTGTAGATGGGCCAGGGGGTTTTCCTAGTGCTGTGCTGTCTTGCCAAAAAATGAACTAGGGGTTAGCGAGATGGCACAAACAGATCTTAGACCATGTTAGGGTTTCCTGACCATATGACCAGACCAGGGAAAACTCGAAGCCGTAGTTGAAGGTGGTTTCCTGGTCAGGTATTGGAAAGACTCCTGGTCCTACTTATGGTGCCTGTGCTTTCTCACACTGGACTGAAACTTGAGTCCTGGGGAAGAAAATAGCTTTACTTTCCTTTTCTCTCACGCCCGTTATGATTACCGGATCTGGCAGTTGCATATTTCCCCCTTATTTTTCTGCCGTTTCTGTGTATGACTGGTTGAGGAAGCTCTGTAGATACATTTTGTATTTTAAATTTCAAGAGCAACATTTGAGTTGGAATTTTATCAATGTTAACTATAGTAATGGAGGGTACTGAATGGGATATGACAATGGTTTTACAAAGTTTTGTCTGACACTTTAATAAAGAAAACGTGCCATTGTGCCGTTGTCTGTCATTCATTGTTTTGAGTGTGAGAAATTGCAACCACACTAAACAAAAATATGAATGCAACATGTAAAGTGTTGGTCCCATGTTTCATGAGCTGAAATAAAAGATCCCAGAAATGTTCCATACACACACAAATTGTATTTCTCTCAAATTTTGTCCACACATTTCTTTACATCCCTGTTAGTGAGTATTTCTCCTTTGCCAAGGTAATCCATCCACCTGCACATTGAATATAGTTGCAGAGAGTCCCTGTAATCCTAGATTCAGATCATTCAGGCGAGAAAAAACATCACCCAGATAGGCCAGTCGTGTGAGAAACTTGTCATCATGCAAGCGGTCAAACAAGTGAAAATTATCGTCAGTAAAGAAAACTTTAAGCTCGTCTCTTAATAAATAAATAAAAACCTGTCTATACTTTGCCCCTTGAGAACCAGCGCACTTCTGTTTGTTGTAAAATTGTTACGTGGTCACAGCACATATCATTGCATAATGCAGAAAATACACAAGAGTTCAGGGGCCTTGCTTTAACAAAGTTAACCATTTTCACTGTAGTGTCCAAAACGTCTTTCAAGCTGTCAGGCATTCCCTTGGCAGCAAGAGCCTCTCGGTGGATGCTGCAGTGTACCCAAGTGGCGTCGGGAGCAACTGCTTGCACGCGCGTTAGCACTCCACTATGTCTCCCTGTCATGGCTTTTGCACCATCAGTACAGGTACCAGCACATCTTGACCACCAAAGTCCATTTGATGTCACAAAGCTGTCCAGTACTTTAAAAATATCTTCTCATGTCCTGGTTTCCAGTGGTTTGCAGAAGAGGATGTCTTCCTTAATTGACCCCCCATAAACATAACGGACATATACCAGGAGCTGTGCCAGGCCCGCCACGTCTGTTGACTCATCCAGCTGTAACGCATATAATTCACTGGCTTGTATGCGAAGCAGTAATTGTTTCAAAACATCTCCTGCCATGTCACTGATGCGTCATGAAACAGTGTTGTTTGATGAAGGCAATGTCTGCTCAAGAGTTGAGGTTTCCCGTGAGAGAGTAACGGTTAATGTGATTGGATGTTAATTATTTGACTAGGCTATCTGTATTTGACATTGTATTGTTATTTCGCTGAACACTAGATGGTTTCATTTTATTTTTGGCAGTGAAACAAGGCTACTCAGGTGAGAAAGGAAACTCACCCAAATGTATAGCCCTTTGGGAAATATGAATGTACTATTTGTAAATTTGAAGAATAAAAAAAAAAGGTTTTTATTTTTTTAACGTGAATCACATTTTTGTTTGGTGTACCCCCGACGGTATTGCACGTACCCTTGGGGGTATGCGTACCCCAGTTTGGGAATACCTGCACTATGGTAATAGACTCACAGGTCACAGGGTCAATAACATGACATCACTACTCACAACAATGGACTTTATGTCACATTATAACGGCAGGCCTGTTTTTGTCTCAACATTTATGCACAGAAAATGTAAGATTGTAGTCCTTCATTTTTAAAAATGTTTATTTAACGAGGCAAGTCCAGATGGCTCTACTATTATTTTGTTCATTTCTAATGTATGAATAACTTTTGGAATAATGTATTCTTTGTCTCCATACACATTACATCGTATCCATATGCTAGGCCTACTACTCTCAATTGTTTAGTTTTAGTTGTGGATTGTTTACCAACATAAGGCTAGATATAATAATTAATGGTAATGTCAATGAGAATCCCAGCTTCCCTGAGTCTATCCCAATCAAACACTCCTACATTCATTGGGAGACTGTCAGATGTTCATTCATAAAAAAAAAGACCAGGCTATCTATCCATGAACCGCTTCAGTGCACAAGAAGTAAACATATCAATATTTCCAAAGCAATTACTTTCATTTTTTACAACAGTAAGAATACTGATAGTGTCTCAGCATTTTGCATTAAATGGCTTCTTTCTTGACTTTTGATCAAAAATGACCTCATACAGTGCCTTCAGAACGTACTCACACTCTTTGAATTTCTCCACATTTGGTTGTGTTACAGCCCGAATTTTAAAAGGGATTAAATTTAGATTTTTTTTTTGTCACAACAATACCCCATAACGTCAAAGTGGAATTAGAGTACAAGTCAAAAGTTTGGATACACCTACTCATTACATTTTTCTTTGGTTATACTATTTTCTACATTGTAGAATAATAGTGAAGAGATCAAAACCATGAAATAACACATATGGAATCATGTAGTAACCAAAAAAGTGTTAAACAAATCTAAATATATTTTATATTTGAGATTCTTCAAAGTAGCCACCCTTTGCCTTGATGACAGCTTTGCACACTCTTGGCATTCTCTCAACCAGCTTCATGAGGAATGCATTTCCAATAGTCTTAAAGGAGTTCCCACATATGCTGAGCACTTGTTGGCACATCCCAAACCATCTCAATTGGGTTGAGGTCAGGTGATTGTGGAGGCCAGGTCATCTGATGCAGCACTCCATCACTCTTATTCTTGATCAAATAGCCCTTACACAACCTGGAAGTGTGTTTTGGGTCATTGTCCTGTTGCAAAACAAATGATAGTCCCACTAAGCGCAAACCAGATGAGATGGCGTATCGCTGCAGAATGCTGTGGTAGCCATGCTGGTTAAGTGTGCCTTGAATTCTAAATAAATCACAGACAGTGTCACCAGCAAAGCACCTTCACACCATCACACCTCCTCCTCCATGCTTCACGGTGGGAACGACACATGCAGAGATCATCCGTTCACCTACTCTTGTGTCTCACAAAGACACGGCGGTTGAAACCAAAAAACTAGAATTTGAACTCATCAGACCAAAGGACAGATTTCCACCAGTCTAATGTCCATTGCTCGTGTTTCTTGGTCCAAGCAAGTCTCTTCTTATTAATGGTGTCCTTTAGTAGCAATTCGACCATGAAGGCCTGATTCACGCAGTCTCCTCTGAACAGATGATGTATATGTTATTTGAACTCTGTGAAGCATTTATTTGGCTGCAATCTGAGGTACAGTTAACTCTAATGAACTTATCCTATGCAGCAGAGGTAACTCTGGGTCTTCCTTTCCTGTGGTGGTCCTCATGAGAGCCAGTTTCATCATAGGGACTGTACTTTTTCTGGATTGACTGACCTTCATGTCTTAAAGTAATGATGGATTCTCATTTCTCTTTGCATATTTGAGCTGTTTTTCCATAATATGGACTTGGTCTTCTTTATACCACCACTACATGTGACAACACAACTGGCGGAAAAGCATTAAGATGGAAAGAAATTCCACAAATTAACTTTTAACAAGGCACCCCTGCTAATTGAAACGCATTCCAGGTGACTACCTCATGAAGCTGGTTGAGAGAATGCCAAGCGTGTGCAAAGCTGTCATCAAGGCAAAAGGTGGCTATTTTGAAGAATCTGAAATATATTTCGATATGTTTAACACTGTTTTGGTTACTACATGATTCCACATGTGTTATTTCATAGTTTGGATGTCTTCACTATTATTCTACAATGTTTGAATAAGTAGGTGTGTCCACATTTTTGACTGGTACTGTGTAGTTTAAAAAAAAAATGTACAAATATATTAATAAAAAAGAAAAGCTGAAATGTCTTGAGTCAATAAGTATTGAACTAACAATAAGTATTGAACTAACAATAAGTATTGAACTAACAATAAGTATTGAACTAACAATAAGTATTGAACTAACAATAAGTATTGAACTAACAATAAGTATTTAACTAAGTATTGAACTAACATGTAGTGGTGTAACACTCAGGGTGTTGAATACTTATGTAATCAAGATATGACGTTTTAATTTTTCATACATTTTTTACAAACTTTTGATTTTATTTTTTTACTATGACATTAGAGTATTTTGTGTAGATCATTGACAAAAAATGACAATGAAATCCATTTTAATCAGACCTTGTAACACAACAAAATGTGTAAAAAGTCAAGGGGTGTGAATACTTTCTGAAGGCACTGTAGATCCATGATTGCCTTTGGCAGCTAACTGTATTCATAAAGTGTGTATTGTGTACATTAAAATGTGAGTAAGTGATTTGATTGGTTCCTCTCTGCATTCCCTCTCTGAGCTTGGAGCCCACCTCTCTTTCATCAAATTTACATGACCTATCGCTGTTGACATCCATAACGTGTTGCGCTGTGGGCTACGAGGTCTCCCCCACCCGTCCAATATAAATACAGGGATAGCACTTGCCAAGGCACACAACTTCTGCCCTTTTTCCACTTGAAACAGATCTCTACCGGCGTTACAGGGATCTAATATCCTCCGTCGCAATGAAAGTAAGTTGCTTATTAGGGAAGTACATTTTGATCTTTGCGTACTTACGAATGGAGATGCGCATGACGCACGAAAAATGATTACCTTCTTGTTATTTATTTTGAGCGCATATTTGTTTTACATTGTCCGCTTGTTCATACGTCATAACTCTACTTTTACATGTTTCAGGGTGTGAGGACTATTACAGTTTATGCACTTGCTCTTTTACTTCTGGCAACGCTCGTCTCCCATTCGTGGAGCGCACCGAAGGGCAGTTTCCAGAGGAGAAATTGGTCGCCTCAGGCAATGCTGTACCTCAAGGGCACCCGTACGTCTACTACCTATATTAGCCTAATCATACTATGCATCCCTTTGACGTACCTTTTAAATGTATTTCTGCATGTATGTCCTCCACAGAGAATAATTGGAAATAATATGCATTTATTAGCTGTTTTTTTAAGGCACAACTATAATGATATTTAATGTAAAGAGATGAACATTATCATTTAAATCTGAAGTTGTCCTATTATTTCCTCATTATGTACGTTTATTTATGAATGCAACTAAAATATTGTATTTCATAACTGTGTGTGACTGTGTGTATGTTGCTAATACAGAGGGACGGCGGTTCATCAGCGAGGACAGAAAAGAAGGAGACGTATATGACACATTACATTTAGGTAAATACAGTACGCTTGTATTCGGGCGGTATGCCCATATTCTTCTTTTGTATGGCTCTTCTACTGTATGGCTCTGTAAAGTGGTGCACCGTATGGGGATTAGGGTGATTTGAGATGTTTACCATCATCTTTTACTTTTGACCTGTCATTACTCTGTATGACATCCTCTTTTTCCAGAGACTCGCAGTCAAAACACAGAGAGACTCAGTGTGAACCAGGCAGCCACAGTCCTGCTCAACTTCCTGCGGCAAGCCAAGGAGGACAGTGAGTTGGGTCATATTGGAACCTACAGTAATGGTTAAGGATACATCCAAGCTAGCTAGGAAAACCACCTCAATAGGCGCTAATTCAGGCATCGGCTTCCCCCAACTACATCCAAGCTATAGGTTTGAAGTGGCCATAAAGGTAATTGCACTGTTGACTTTTTTTGTTTCAGGAGAAGAACATCTTGAACAACTGTACTTTCAAGACTTGCCGGCATGGAAAAGAGAGTACTTCTGATGCGTTTCATAATGTATTTATTATTGTTGATAACATTATAATCTATTGCATCTGTTGATCTCTTGTTGGATGTCAAATATTTAATGCGATGTGAGAAAAACACTGGACTCTAAGTACGGCTACACTGAAAATGTTTGAATGTATTGTTTAATAAAATGTGGAATAAAATGATTCAGAATTCATAGCCACACTTGTCTGAGAGTATATCTGATCATAGAAGTAATGTGTTCAGGACTAGGTTTGGCCATCCCAGGCTATAGAGCGAGAGACCTCTCAATGCAATTCCTGAAATATAACTACTGATTAAACTATTCATGTCTCATATCCTATGGGCGTGAGGGGACTTTTAGCATCAAAAGAATAGGCATTTTCTCTTAGAAAATATACATAGGTAGTATGTGTAACAGCTACTTGAGACAGAGCTAATGTTGTACGTTCTGGGCTGGAACAAAAACCTCCACATACTGCAGATCTCAAGGACCAGGGTTGGCCATCCCAGGCTCGTAGCGAGAGATCTCTCAGTTGGCAGACTCTCCTGGGTGTGTCTTCTTGCCCTCGGGCGTGGCACCCAGAGTGAATGGGGCTTTGATGTTCTGCCTGTCCCTCTCCGCCTCCATATCTTCATCATACGGCTCTTCATCATCCTCCTCATCACTGTGGTGGGGGGTGGAGTGCACCGACACCGAGGGGGAGGGGGGCACAGAGCCGGGGCGGGGGTAACGGAATCCCTCTGTCTGAGGAGAGAGAGCGAGAGAGAGAGCGAGAGAGAGAGAGAGAGGAGACAAGTTATTCACGTCTGTACAATAAATACAACATACAAGCCAGGAACAAATGAGCAGAGAGAGAGAGAGACAGGGATATGTTTTACTTAAGAGGACAGTGCTTAGAGAACAGTAGTAACAGATTGCACAAATACAAAATCATGTCTTGTCATTTACTAAAATGTTAGGTTGTCAATTAAAGCGAAGGGAAGGGATGAACTCTGGGTCTCTGAGGCATCTATAGTGTCCATCAATAGAGTCAGAGGAAGACAAACTCTCCTCCGTACCTCACCTGTGGCGGGGCCAGCGGCTCCATCTTGAACTTGTCAGGGAAAGCCCTGCTGAGAGCCAGGCTCCGGGCGTGCATGTAGAACTGCAAACATAAATCAACTGAATCAATTGAACCACAAGTAAAACACCACTGACCCAATCACAAATCAACTGAACTAGTCTGAAGAAGGAACAATAAAATACTTCTCAGAGGAGAGAAGGGACATTGTTTACATTAAATGTTACAAAAAATAAATCGTACAAATAACAGCAATGAAGTCAGCGCCAAAAGCACGCAATTCAGTGGAATTACTTTCAGTATGGTGGTCCTAGTATTTTGTTATCTAAACTTTGTTGCATTGTGAGATCCACTTGCCTTTCCAACCATTAGGTAAACAGGGACATGAACCTATAGGGACTCACCCGTCCCAGGTACCTCCAGTCCAGCAGGTCCGACAGTCTCTCTGTGCGGTTCCTCTGGATGATGCGCTGTCGTCTGGACTGCTGGCAGAACCCGAACATGAACTGGGTCAGCTGGTTACACGAGTCATCTGCCGAACGGAACCGCCGGTCCACTATGTAGATCCCTGAGAAGAGCGGGACAGGAATGGACCACTGAGACACAGGAATAAAGTATTCCATTCTAATGTAAATAGAGTATTTATTCTAAACTGCTGACTGATAGGAAGTAGGGGCTTGTATTTCACTGATAAAAAGAGTTCTTCTGGTTTTGGGGCACTCCCAAAATATATCAGACCTCTTCCATAAGAGGTCAATCAAACTATGCACTGATTTGGTGATGAGAGTGAAGAGGTCTATATGCACGTACATACCGTATGCTGTGGGGTCTGACACATGTTCCTCCATGAAGCAGCCAAAGCCAGACAGGTTGGTGGTCACACTGGGTATCCCCATCACAGTACACTCACCTGGGGAACAATAGCAACAACATAATAGTGCACCCACACATCATACAACTCTCCGCGCACATGAAGGAACACACAAAAACAATGATATAAACATTAGCCAGAGAAAACCAAAGTGATGGAGTTTATGTTTGCAGGCTGTGTAAGTGTGACAGGTCACCTGGTGTGTATCCCCAGGGCTCGTAGTAAGAAGGGAAGACCCCCAGGTGACAGCCTCGTACAAACTCCTCATAGTCCATAGGAAGCAGGGGACTGGTGGATGACAGGAACTCTGGGTGGAACACTATCTGAGAGTATCAGGAAACGTCTGTTAGTACCATTTAGAATAAAATATAGAGATCAGCACAACACTGGCTATACTGTATGCTCTGAGGGTCCTCTGTAGCTCAGTTGGTAGCGCGTGGTGTTTGCAACACTAGGGTAGTGGGTTCAATTCCCAGAACCAACTGTACTGTACGTAAAATCTATAGCTGCAATTTGCTGAGGATAAAAGTGTCTGCTAAATGGATTATACAGGGGCTCCCAAGCTTTTTTGCTTCATGACCCACAAATTGAGGTTTCTTTTGAGCCACAACCATAAGTGTTGTGTGGTGAAAAAAACACAGACCAAAGAATAAGTAAAACATTATCGTGGCAGCGGAGATGAAATGTTGCAGTTTCAAAACTAATCTCCTGCAATTCCACACATCCTGCCATGGAGCTGAAAGAAAATGTTGCAATTTTAAAGCCAATTTCCTGAAATCCTATACATTTTCCCATGGAGCTTAGAGAACATTTTGCCGTTTTTAAGCTCATTTCCTACAATTCTATGCATTTTGACATGGCTAATGTTGTGTTGTTATGCTCAAACATTATAACAAAATCAATGTGGTCCTGGTTGTCTAGCTTTTATTTTGTTGATGGTAAATTCAAAGAAATGATAAGCTATTATAGAAAAACGTATAGGTCCGTTATCTTCTCTACCTACTTTCTATCTGGTTTTAAGTCATTTAAGTTTAATGAAAGTGCTTTTTCTATTCGGAAAATGTATTTCTAAAAATAAATACAACAAATGGGGGGGTGGGGGGTAATGTCCTCCCACGACCCACAGTTGTGGAACCACTACTCTAGCGGAATAAAGAATACTTTGATGGTACGTACATTACTTATCATAAGCACGTATGAGTCTTTATGGGGTGTTTTCTGTTGTCAATGTCTCGGCTGCCAGGCTTTATCCAGACAGCGCTTCAACTGGTTTAACACATATAAACGAGGCAAAACACTATCGAACACGGACATCAGACGAACATCCTGCAGACCTTGACTCGGTCAGTGCGAGCGTTGAAGAGGCCGATGCGTCTCACGTTGGCCAGGATGGGGTCGGACGTGTCATCCAGCATGTTGTGAGTGGTCACTGGAGGAAGGGTGTGTCTCTGCAGAGAGGGAGACAGACAGAGTACAGTGTGTGTGTGTGTGTGTGTGTGTGCATGTGTTGTAACAGCGTCATCGTTGTGCACGCGCCTTGAGCCGTAAACATGGCGCGTGTCAACATCTATAAGTCACTGATCCGTGACTAATAACCTTTACAGGAATATGGATCTGAAGAAGAATATCTATCCTTTGGCCTAATGATGTTTAATGATTCTCTTCTCCTGGGATTACCCTCAAAAGAAACACAGGCCTTTCTCTCAGAAGATATAAACTTGCATGTAAAAGAGTTGCTGAATAGACAGTAATGCTAAAAACATGTCACACGTGAACAGGCCGCTACGTCAGCTCTGAGGCGTAAGAACTTACCGGACAAGCAAAGACATTCGTCACCCTAACCACAGAGTGAATGCAGCAAAAGTGGAGACAGACAAGTCATTCTGTACTGGTACATCTAACACAAATGAGACTCGGGGTCAATAAAAATGGCAGTGAGAGTAACAACGGCCACAATCTGTCCACCCATCAAACACCCGGCTCGTAATTTTACGCCTGCACACAAGTGACATGAATAAATCTAAGTGACAACACCATTTTCACTGGCACTTTGCTATTAAATACTGCAACACCAGCCAATCTATTGACCCATGGCCTGCTGTTATGGCGGTTCAATGATTCACGCTGGGCTGTATAACTGCAGGGACCATTCATTCATGATTTTAGCACCAGGAATCCCCCAGTCCCATTCTGAATTGATCACCGTACAGGGCGACCCTATAGGCCCATTTTATCACGTCAATGTTAAGTTGCTCCTTTCATAAAACAGCAGTGTACAATATGTAGGGATTCTCTGTACGATACATCCCTATATTGCCTTGTTGTCCAGTTGTCTCTGTCTTTCTACAACTCTGGTTGTCTCACACCCCAACTCTGTTTTATTTGATGTTTATCACACAAATGTCTATACACCGGTCTTTTAATCGTAATGTAGACCTGACCCAATCTACAATATGGAGACTGTTAGCATTCTCAACAACCTAACACTTAATGGCTTTAATCCTGTGTATAGCGCACATCTTACAACAATTATATACTATAACATTGACCGGAGTATATTTCATACATTATCTGTCTCTTCAACTCCTACCTGTGTGGCATAGATGGCTCTCTTCATGATGGTGAAGTCGTCTCTGTCCAGGATGGTGTTCATATCAGGGATGTCTCCTCTGAAGACGTCACGAGGTCACCAGCAGGTCAGTAAGGCAACACTCAAGTAATCACATTATAACCCGCATGGACAAGCCCTTCATTAACACGGAAGCTCGTTCCACACTTTGGTAACACGGAAGACCCAAAGGTCACACACCATCCGCATGAATGAACTAAGTGAAGTTTAAGTTCATTCATAACAAAAGCCTGCTCAAGGATTGCCTGGCTAAATGGCAGGGTTGTCAAATAGAAAAGTGTTACACTGATATGACATACCGTACAGGTCTAGTGAATGCACTGGTGGAAGAGAGCCTCTGTATTTATTATTTACATTGAAATTGACTTACTTTAACAACGCCTCATAAAGCCTCTTGCCAAACTTATCTTTCACAGTGTGAGCAGTGTCCCTGTCAGCGAGAGACACGTAGATAATCAGCCAACGGTTTTAAGATTGAACATGGTCATGGGAACCGTGTTGGCAACACGAGTTCCAAGGCAACATTCTAAGAAGACTACAAATTAGAATGGTATTTCCGTGAAACGTTTGGAGCGGACATCGCAGACATTTTTGCAGAACTCCGTGAGGTGTAACATCGGGGGGGGGGGGGGGTTGCAGAGACGTACCAGAGCTGTTTGCGCACCGCCTGACCCTTCAGCGTCTCTACGTTAAAGTTGTTGGTCTTGGCTGGCATGATGAAGAACACCACCACTGTGACGTCGTTCTTATGCACCTGGGAGAGAAGAAGAAAGAAGAAAAAACTCCAACTGTCCTGTTGTTATGAGCGAGACCAGCACATGTGCAGTAATGATTAGAGGCCCATACCCTTAGCAGATAGTTGAGCCTGGACAGTGACTCCAGGAAGATGTCAACTCCCTTGTTGGAGAACTCATATCGTCCAGCAATAAAGAAAAAGAGAGTTTTCTCCAGATTGAAGTCCAGATGACTGACAAACAAACCAGGGATGATAGTTGTACAACGGGCAATAGTGATATAGTTAAGCAGTGTATCGGATAACAAACTTGAAAACGTAATAAAGACTTCAGTTTTACCCATAGAAGTGTCCCCTGATGAATTCCTGAATCTGACCCTTGTTAGTGGAGTGAAGGTTCTGGAACTCGTGCATGGCTGAGAACTTCTTGATGTTCAATCCGTTCGGAGTCACCACATCTGTACAGCAGATCGAGAGAAACCCAGCTTACGTCAACATCAAATATCCCTGCTCTGTCACTTTCTGTTCAAAATGAGGAAATAGAGTGAAACAGGAGAAAACCTTTTTTTTAAAGTGAAATGAGCATTCTTATTGGACATAAATTGACCATTTCAGGTAGTACCTCCTCCATTTCGAAAAAGGTTTTGGTACGGTCAACCGTAATGTACAGGACCCTGTCCCCCCTCACCTGGTTTCCTGTGCAGCATGTGGTTAGCCTCTACAGCAGTGATCTGGGATACAGTTGTAAAGACATGGGCACAGTGGACAGCAGCTCTCTCCAGACAGTAGCGATGGTAGATCTGCCTCTCACCAGCCTCTTGGTCTATGTTGAACTGACAGGGGCACATCAGAAATCAACACAAGAGTCATTAATGGGTCATTGTTAAGAGATCACTAGTGTGTAATTATATATTGTCATGCATGTTCGAAGTAAATATTAGATGAATAGTGAATGAAACCTGTGGACACAACTTTTTCAAATGTTGAGATCTACAATAACTATTATTGGGGCTATGGGGTTCATTCATCGAGATTGTCGGGTATCTGTCAATCAAACAGTTTGACAAATGTTTGAAGTAAGATCACCCTTGAGTCTTCTGTCTGCCAGTGATGAGGAGGCTTCCTCTTCCTCTCCATAAGGAGAAGCTGCTGTCAATTACCCTGTCTGCCCAGTGAATAACCTTTCGGTCCACAATGACCTTTTTACACTTAGCCTGAGGGCCAATTACAATACCCTACACCAGCGTGAACACCACACAAACCCATAGCTCACTGACGCCCACAGGGAAGATACTATGAGAAGCTAAACTCAAACTAACTCTTAACGACGCTTAATGTATTATTACCTCACCATTGTCAAGGCAGAAAAAGTTTGTGAGGAATTTGAATAACAAAACGTTGTGTGTGTGTGCGTGTGCGGCCTCTTTACCTTGTCCAGGTTGTTGTAGAAGTCAACATTTCCGGCACAGATGTATCTTCCCAACAGAGTGGCATGGGTTGTGAAGATGGTTGCCAAGGGAATCTTCCGTGAGCGACAGAGAATAAGTCCTGCCCCTACCTGCCACTCATGGAAATGGGCGAGGACATTGGGCGAGTCTCCAAGCTCGTCGGTTAACTAGGAATGAAGGCAATTGATTACTGGTAATTAGCTCTGAAATCTCATATTACCCAAGAGGGTGAATATGTATTGGATAAAAAGAAGTAGGCTACTGTATCATTTATTTTCAAAGGTATCTGACATTAAGGTATTCACATCAAGCAGATATTCTTGACTTTAAAAAAACAAACCGATACACCAATCTTTAAACCTCTTTCAGAGTATTTTTCAAAGCATCCTTAACAACCTGACAAATTACCTCTTTAAAGAACCAGGCAACCATGGATCCAAAGAGGAGTGAGTCGTTGGCCTCTCTGTCATGGGCGGGCATGCCGATACCACAGGTGTCCCACAGATCCCCCTTCCATCGGTCCAGGTTCCAGGCTGCTGACCCCGTGTCAAATAGGATCACATAGGGACTGCCCTCAATCAGCCAGCGCCCAAAGTACACCTAACACATACAGTATAACCCCGACACAAGGGAAAGATATGTGTGGTTCTACAAGACAGCACCAATCAACACGAGACCCACAATCACAGTATCAAACACATGGGGGCAAAGCTGAAATACTACAAAATAATAGTTTCTGAAGCTGCTGATGTATTTGTTTGCTTCTGATCCTGGAGATGGAGTTTGTCTGCCATCTTGTGGATTCATCGTCTCTATCTAACTCTATTGGCACCAATAGTCTAGGCCTACTTCTGTAGATGTGCGTGTCTGCCCTCTTCTGGCCAGAAAGTACTACTACAGTACTACTATTATCCACTTGCATGTCACAGCCATAGAATATAATAGAAAATAATAGAATAGAGTAAGTCTGTAGTACCAGGCAGCCGTTGTCAATGAGGGCACCCATGGCTTTCTTGATGGCTGGGTTGGGGGGCTCACACTGCTCCACCTGGGTGTTAAAGTTGTGTTCGTAGTATGGACCCATCATGAATAAGTTCTCCCCCCATTCATCCACTGTTATCTTGGCCTTGGTCTGGATAACTGTGTAGATCCCACCCACTGGAGGAAATATATATAATATACATGAGATTCAAACTTTCTAACCTGTGACTTGTTATGACAACCGTAAGGGGAGGTGTGTCCACATGTGAAGGTGTAATTCTGCATGATATTGTGTGTTTTGCATGATTAATAGTCTAAGATACACTAGAATTAACAAAAACAAAGACCATGATATAAATTACTTATAAATATAAATTTTAAAAAAGGAAAATTCTGCATAGAAGATAAGCTACAGTTGTCAAATATTTGTGAAGAGGACCCTCGACAATCACAAACCACAGTATTACGTTTGCACACCGTCATACTATAGCCGTATAAGACACTTCCCCGATGCCAAATACATTTACTCAGCATACCTGATAAACAGTGTTAGGGATGCTACTCTTCAAATATAGTTTACCAAGCTACTAATTACTTCAATCTGAAAGAAGTTAAGCTAGACTTAAGCAACCCTTAAGAACAATACAGTTTACTTAACTAAATTGACTTTGAAAAGGTATTTCACTACGTTCAAACCTCATCTGAAATGTCATAGACTACAAATTGCAATAACAGATCACTTTGGGGTCATATGTAAACAGAACGTGTAATTTAGCCCATTAAATACAAAAACATTGTTTCAATTAACAATTAGGCAGGTCTGATGCAGAAAAATGAATGAAATTCTTGCCTACCCAAGAAAACACAACCAAGATTTGAATTCAGGTCTACCACCAAGCTACTGCAAAATGTAGTTACATTCAAATCAAATCAAATGTTATTTGTCACATGCGCCGAATACAAAAGGTACCCAGTTTTCAGAAAATAGAGATAAGAAAATATTTACTAAACAAACTAAAATAAAAAATATACACTACCTTCAAAAGTTTGGGGTCACTTAGAAATGTCCTTGTTTTTTCAAGAAAATCGCATTTTTTGTCCATTAAAATAACATCAAATGTATCATAAATACAGTGTAGACATTGTTCATGTTGTAAATTAGTACTGTAGCTGGAAACAGCTGGTTTTTAATGGAATATCTACATAGGGGTACTGTACTGCCTATTATCAGCAACCATCACTCCTGTGTTCCAATGGCACGTTGTGTAGCTAATCCAAGTTTATCGTTTTAAAAGACTAATTGATCATTAGAAAACCCTTTTGCAATTATGTTAGCACAGCTGAAAACTGTTGGTCTGATTAAAGAAGCCATAAAACTGGCCTTCTTTAGTCTAGTTGAGTATCTGCAGCATCAGCATTTGTGGGTTTGATTACAGGCTCAAAATGGCCAGCAACAAAGAACTTTCTTCTGAAACTTGTCAGTCTATTCTTGTTCTGAGAAATGAAGGCTATTCCATGCGAGAAATTGCCAAGAAACTGAAGATCTCGTACAATTATGTGTAACACTGGCTTCACAGAACAGTGCAAACTGGCTTTAACCGGAATAGAAAGAGGAGTGGGAGACCTCGGTGCACAACTGAGCAAGAGGACAAGTACATTAGTGTCTATTTTGAGAAACAGATGCCTCATAAGTCCTCAACTGGCAGCTTCATTAAATAGTACCAGAAAAACACCAGTCTCAACGTCAACAGTGAAGAGGCAACTCTGGGATGCTGGCCTTCTAGGCTGAGTTGCAAAGAAAAAGCCATATCTCAGACTGGCCAATAAAAATAAAAGATTAAGATGGGCAAAAGAACACAGACACTGGACAGAGGAACTCTGTAGATATTCCATCTATGTCGATATTCCATTAAAAATCAGCCGTTTCCAGCTACAATAGTCATTTATAACATTACAAATGTCTACACTGTATTTCTGATAAATGTTATGTTATTTTAAAGGACAAAAAAATGTGATTTTCTTTCAATACAAGTACATTTCTAAGTGACCCCAAACTTAAAAGTAACACAATAAAATAACAATAAAGAAGCTACATACAGGGGGTACCGGTACCGAGTCAACGTGCCCCCCGCTTGGGGGCAGTGAGTAGCAGCAGTGTAAAAGCAAAGGGGGGGATCTGGGGACCCATGCCCTCTCCTGAGGGGGAGAGGGTGTTGTTGTGTCCTCTTCATGGCTTTCTTGGTGTGTTTGGACCATGATAGTTTGCTGGTGATGTGGACACCAAGGAACTTGAAGCTCTACCTGCTCCACTACAACCCTGTCGATGTGAATAGGTGGGAGGGGGGGGTGTCTTGCTCACGTTGAAGAAGAGGTTGTTGGCCTGGTACCAAACTGCCAGGTCTCTGACCTCCTCCCTATAGGCCGTCTCATCGTTGTCTGTGATCAGGCCTACCATCGTTGTGTCATCCTTAAACTTAAGGATGGTGTTGGAGGAGTCGTGCTTGGCCATGCAGTTGTGGGTGAACAGGGAGTACAGGAGGGGATTAAGAACGCACCCCTGAGGGGGCCCCCATGTTGAGGATCAGCGTGGCAGATGTGTTGTTGCCTACCCTTACCACCTGTGGGCGGCCCGTCAGGAAGTCCAGGATGTGTTTAGTCCCTGAGTCCTTAGCTTAGTGATAAGCTTTGTAGGTTGAACTACATATACAGAAGTTCACTACTCCCAACACAGCATAAGTGATAACCTCTGAACTCTGCACAACAACAGGATAGACTCAGACAACAGATCCGTCCGTGTACAGTACACAGAACTGAATCAATCAATCAATCAAATGTATTTATAAAGCCCTTCTTACATCAGCTGATGTCACAAAGTGCTGTACAGAAACCCAGCCTAAAACCCCAAACAGCAAGCAATGCAGGTGTAGAAGCACGGTGGCTAGGAAAAACTCCCTAGAAAGGCCAGAACCTAGGAAGTAACCTAGAGAGGTACCAGGAAGAGCCCTATACTACAAAAAGTACATCATGTTTTTATGATCATTGGGACTCTCATGTCTAGTTCAGTCTGAGAACACACGTTTATTTGCCAGTAAGGTTAAGGTTCATATAGTATATATAACCATAGTTCATATGGTTCACACATCCTCTTACACAAACAACATTAAGACATGTATTTGACAGAGATTGTGAATTTATCTTGAATTGAATGTTTAAAGGTTCAGACTGTGAGACTGAGACAGTTAATGTTCTCCACACTGTATTTTCACTGTATTTCAATATTTGCACTTTTGTGGCCAAAGATTCAAAGATGACCATATTTAGCAAATAGAATATGACAGGTGACACTGGCATTAGGCTAAACTGTCACAGCTCCAGAGGAATTTTAAGAGGATCCTCTCAATCATGATAGTATCCTAAATCTGACCACTCTGGACCAATAGTCCAGGGGTCATGAACTCTGTAATAGTTGCTCCATACTTGTACACTCCACCGCAACCCATCTTTACACAAAAGTAGTAACACTGCCTAAAATAGATGATGGACTATTAAAATTGCAAGGTCATCAATGGCATCTGTATGATGCATACAACATTGCATCCATTGTCACTATTACATTTACTGAGAAGGGACACAAAACTGTTATACTCCAAGGACCAAGACCATTGGAAGAGACTTCACAGTGAATTGTCTGTCTCCATGCAAATCATTCTCGGTCAGGTCATACTAACCTTTATTAGTGACCTCCCAGGCAACCTCAAACAGCAGCAGGTCGTCTACAGGTAGATCTTCCTCATCCCACAGAGGCAGACCGCTCAGTGACGTCATGGACAAGGAACGGGTCAGGGGCATGTTACTGTCAACAGGTAGAGTTTTTGAAGTTAAGAAAAGGTAAGTGCCACTGATGCTATCTCAGTTGTTGTTGGTCCTCTCCTCTGTAGGTTCAACTGTAAACTGTCTATCTTCTCACACCCGAATGTCCCACTGGAGTTCACATGGACTCAGAAGAAGATACAGCACACATCCCATGGTCCCAGTTCGTCACTCCTAGCAGTCCACTGTCCAGCCCGCCTACTTTTTGTGATTGAATCCCCGACCCTCGTCTTTGAACAGAAAGTCAACATTCCCTGGCTGCATGTACAGGACTGAAGTCCACACACAGATATCAAGAGTAATGTTTTGACAAAGCCAATAGTGAGCCAAAGTGGAGAATATACAGATGTAGGATCTTAATTTGAGCCAGTTTGCTACAGCCGGACAATAATCCTGCAGCAACAGGAAATATTCATTATTATGTGGATTATAATTCATTGACATGTTTATAGGGGTTGATACATTCTTCATTACTGGAAATGACCAACTTTAGAAGTACTTTTAAAACTCAAATACACTACAAGTTTGCATTTCCTGCTGTGCAGGACAATTCTCAGCAACAAAAGAGTGATCAAATGAAGATCCTACAGATCCTGAAGATCCTACAGTCATTATTCTGTGGTTTCCCTAGCCTTAAACAGTACACCAGATTCCTGATATTAAAAATACTCATTCACATTTGGATATTGTATTTTTTATATCAAAATGTAAATGTTTATTATTGATATCATAAATTTGTCCCTACTATTTATAAGGCTATAGTTTCCTCCTTATTTAGCGCTGTAGACTATATTAGGCTTACTGGAGTTTTATTATCATGCATATCATATGTCTGCAATTGAGGGACCTCAACATTAATTATGGTAGCCTAAAAAAATTACACAAATCACACTTTTGTTTTGAAACAATAGTTTAAGTTAGGGGAAAAAAACAGCAATTGCGACAAAAACAGAACCTAGGTCGCCTATAGTTCATTTCCGCAGATGATGACGCGGCAGGCTGTACGTGACGCAACGTTCGCTTGAACTTTGCTCCTCCTCATTCAGTGACAGCCAAATGTGAGGGCTGTGTAGTGTGTATCCACACATTGAAACCTGACCTCGCTCTTAATCCATGTTCAGTCCATGTAGCCTTTTCAAGCATATAGTCCTTTTCTCAATGTTGCCTAGCCTATCGGTGGTTCAGCCTATAGGTAAGCCTATTGGTGGTATATGGCATAGTTTCTCATCAAATTATCTCGATTCATTCGCAGAAATAGGCCCCATATGTTGTATTGGCTATGCAAACACTTGGCACCCCCATTCGTCCTGAATGGGGTTGAATGTTGGTCAAATATAATGCATCCAATAATGACGGACCGACGTCACAAGAATCAATCACGGGTGAAGTAATTTAGTAGTATCAATCATCACTATTGGACGACCTCAGGAAGCAGATGGAGGCAGTGGTAAAGAAGCATTCAGGAAGCACATCAGGTCAACTTGAAGAAGATGCCATGGATATATTTGACAATTTCATTTACCCTTCTGCTGGCGTTGCAACAACATTTAGACAGGACAGTGTTATTAAGAAGCAGTTTAGGGGGGGACAAAATGGCTCCGTAGAGAGAACACAGTGTGTCAGCGAGCTCTCGTGGCATTCATAAAATTTATATTTTTACATTAATCTCATATCTTGAAAAAGTGGTCGAATTGGCTAAATAAGTTACCATATAATGAATCTTGACGGCTATTTCGCAAAAATATCCGACAACAGGCCCAACAGAACTACTAAGAAGTCGACCAAAACTACCACCCCTGTGGATGTGCATGAGGAGCTAGCTAACGTTAGCGAGGCTAACACCATTGCGGATCCAGGCACAATGGACCTGGTGATTCAAAAGATGACTGGTAACATTACTAAAGTGATCGATGCTAAGATAAGAACGGTCTTGGAAGCAATAGCAGGCCATTCAGCTGAACTATAGAGGGTTGTGAAACGTGTTGTTGAGGCGGAAGGAAGAATTGATGCAGTGGAAACTTCAACTACATCTATGGACGCTAAGATAAAAGCACTTGAGAAACAGGTGCGCGAAATGGCGGAGCACATTGACGACATGGATAATCGAGGACGCAGATGCAATATTCGTGTTGTGGGACTCCCGGAAAATTCTGAAGGGACACGTTCAGTAAAATTCTTTGAGGAATGGATCCCTGGCTACCTACAAATGGACACTAAGGCTGGCCGTGTGAAGCTGGACAGAGCCCATCGCTCTCAAGCACTGATACCTGGTCCCAATCAGCGCCCACAGTGGTTATAAAGTTCCACAACTTCACCGACAAGCAGCGCGTCATGGACGCGGCTAGAAACATCGGCTCTGATGGTAGTCAACGTAAAAGTCCTAAGGTCTCATTCTTCAATGATTATTCCACTGCGGTTGTACGAAGACGCAAAGCGTTTGATGAGGCGAAGGCTCGACTCAGGAGAATGAAGATGGACTACGCACTGTTGTACCCGGCCACATTGAAGATTATGGTCAACGGATCGCCTAAAAAGCTATACACACCTGAAGAGGCTGCTGCGTTTATTGACTCTCGGGTAAATAACTTTTAAGCTGCACCTCAGCAGCATTGGATAACTTTGTTTATTTTTGGTTGAATCTGATCATGAAACAGTGGTGGGAGTCCTCACGTACTCCGGCTCAGTGATATTCGTATCTTTATTATTTTTCTTGCTAAAGTAATAGCCGCTACAGCTCAGGCTGAGATATGTGTGAATCCATATTGGTGCCCAGGCTTGGTTTTAGGTGGAAGAGCCTCAATCTTCTTCTATTGATTTTCTTTTCCATACATTTAAGGGATGAGGCTATTGAGCGGCAATGCGGACTTAAGAGTCTACATTGGAGAGTTGAAATCCCCTGCATGTTAGCTAGTGGGAAAACCCCCTTTTGGATCTTTACATGTTTAGTATAGTTCGAGTTCAGGGTTCATATCGTTTGTTTATGCTGGGTGAGATAGAGGAGAGTTCAACACATGGAAAAAGGTACCACCCCACTTTTACAGTGGGATCCAGCCTGGATATTGAATGGTCAAGATACAATGGCAGGTAACGGACTGCGTGTATGTACATGGAACATTAGAGGGAGCCATAACCTCATTAAGAGGAAGAAGGTACTGTCTTTTTTGAAAAAAGAAAATATTGATATTGCCCTGTTGCAAGAAACTAATTTGGATGATAAGGAGCACCTGACATTACAACAAGGGGGGTTTGGTCAAGTGTTTTTCTCATCATTTACATCCAGAAGTAGAGGGGTAGCAATTCTGGTGAAAAATAACTTACCACTTAAGGTCTTGAATTGTGTGAAAGATAAATTTGGTCGCTTTGTTATAATTAATGGTACTTTACAAGGGCAGAACATTTCCATAATGAATATTTACTTCCCCCCTGCTCACCCCCCTGATTTCCTCACTAAGGTATTTCTAGACTTTTCAGAATTAAACTCGGACACTGCAGTGGTTGGAGAAGATTTTAACTGCTTGTTGAACCCCCTTATCGATAGGTTTCCCAGCAGTATAGCTTCACTCTCTCCTCAAGCTAAGTCACTTAAAGCTATTTGTGATGATCTGGGGTATGCGGATGTCTGGAGAGCTTTTCATCCCTCCAACAGAGAGTTCACTTTTTTCTCTACACCTCATGGGACTAGAATATATTATTTTTTTATGCCCAGGACGTCTCTGCAGTCTGTTTTATCCGCTAGGATAGGAAGCATAGTCATATCTGATCATGCTGAGGTGATCCTGGACATAAAACTCAACGGGGCATTCAATCAGTCAAGACATTGGAGGTTGAACACAACCATTCTTAAAGACCATACATTCACATCATATTTTATTACAGAGTTTAAAGCATTTTTCTCTATTAACTCTCAATCAACAGATAACCCCTCGCTCCTTTGGGAGACCTGTAAAGCGTATGCCAGGGGTCTGATTATGTCATACACAGCTACTAAGAGGCGGAAAAAGCGTGAAAAGCAGAAAATGTTAGAGGGTGAATTAGGAACTAAAGAGAAGGACTACATTAAAACGCCCACTCCTGCCCTATTAAAGGAAATATCAGTCATTAGATCAACGTTAGACTCTCTCCTAACACAGGACGCTGAAAAGAAAATGAGATTTGTCAGGCAAAAGCTATATGAACATGGTGATAAGCCAGGAAAGTACTTGGCATGCTTAGCTAAAAAGAGAGCTGACTCTCAGTCAATTGCTACTATTACTGATTCTGATGGTAATCATTTAAATGAAAATAAATTGATAAGTGACTCATTTAAGACATTTTATACAAACCTTTATGCCTCAGAACTGCCAAATGATGCACCCAAATGAATGGAGAACTTCTTTTGTAAGATTGAGCTCCCTACTATCTCCGAAGAGCAGAGGTCCCTCCTTAATGCCCCTATTACCAAGGAAGAGATAATGTTCGCAATTAAGAATCTGCAAAATGGTAAGGCCCCAGGACCAGACGGGTTTTGTAGTGAGTTCTATAAAGAGTTCCATGGCCTGATCCTTGAGCCACTGCGTGATATGTTTAATCACTCATTTTCAAATGACCAACTCCCTCAAACGCTAAGAGAAGCCAACATTTCACTTATTCTCAGAAAGGGAAAATGTCCAGAGTCTTGTTCCTCGTACAGACCAATTTCCCTTCTCAATGTGGATAGAAAATTGCTTTCTAAAATTCTAGCCACAAGATTAGAGGACTCACTGCCACTAATTGTGAAAGGAGACCAAACTGGCTTCATTAAGGGCCGTAAGTCATGCAACAATGTCAGGCGGCTTCTTAATGTAATTCAAGCCTACCAACAAAGTGCTGTGGATGGTCTTGTGCTCTCCCTAGATGCTGAGAAAGCATTTGATCGTGTGGAGTGGTCTTACCTATTATTTGCTCTAAATAAATTTGGTCTGGGTGACAACTTTATAAAATGGGTGAAAGTTTTATATGATGATCCTCAGGCTGCTGTCCTTACTAATGGGCTAAGGTCAAATAGCTTCTCTATACACAGAGGTACCAGACAGGGCTGTCCTTTATCCCCCCTCCTCTTTGCACTCGTTATGGAACCACTGGCCGAGGCCATCAGGGCAACGCCTGCTATACAGGGGCTGCTCATTGGTGATGTTCACCATAAAATAAGCTTGTATGCTGATGATGTCCTGATATTCATCTCTAGTCCCGAGACTTCAATTACATCTCTTATTAATATTATTGAATTATTCAGCGAATTCTCAGGCTACAAGATTAACCTAACTAAATCAGAGGCTATGCCACTTGGTAACCTACACTCTGTACCTAATACTTCTCCCCCCTTCCCTTTTAAATGGTCTCCCTCAGGTTTCATGTATCTGGGTATATTTGTAACTCCTAAATTCCAGCAAATGTACAAAGCCAATTTTGTTCTCTTGTTTGATACAATAAGACAGGATCTGGAGCGCTGGAACTCTCTCCCGATTTCTTGGTTGGGTAGGATATCCCTCTTGAAAATGAACATTTTACCTAGACTACTTTACCCAATCCAAATGATCCCAGTATTACTCTCCAATGAGGTAATAAAGGATGTAAATGGATGGCTAAGTTCCTTTATATGGAGTAAACGCAAGCCAAGACTTAAGATGGCAATATTGCAGCTGCCAAGTTCTATGGGCGGCTTGGACCTGCCCAATATCAGGTTCTATCAATGGTGTGCCCACCTTTGTTATATTTCTGACTGAATCACAAATGATGACTCCTCTATTTGGTTAGACATTGAGACTTCTCTTTCAAAATACCCCTTACAGGATCTTTTATTTTTCAGAAGTTTCAAGTCTGTAGAAGATCACTGCAATAATCCCGTTACACTTAACACACTCAAAGTATGGAGGTCAGTTCAACGCTTCCTGGGAAGGTCCAAACTAACCTCTGCTCTTACCCCAATTCTTAACAATCCAGATTTCAGTCCAGGATTGCTGGATGCTGGCTTTAACTTTTGGCTTAATAAGGGCATACGCAGGCTAAATGACTTATTTGCTGATAAAATGTTGTTGTCATTTGAGCAGATGGTCGAGAAATATCGACTCCCAAAACAGGACTTTTTCCGCTTCCTACAAGTAAGACATTATATTCTGAAGAGCACCACCTTAATTGGTAACCCTGATGTATCTGTCATTGAAATAATGCTTTTTTTTCCCACAAAGGAAAATGTCTGTAAGTCTGTTTTATGATACTTTAAGGTCCTTTTCTGCTGTCAACACACAGAGGGTGAAACAAGTGTGGGAGAAAGAATTGTCTGTTACTATTGACGAAGAGATGTGGGAGGACATTTGGAGATATGCAAAAACAATATCTATATGTAATCGTACTAGAGCAATCCAATTAAGAATAATACACAGATTGCATATATCCCCAAATCGCAGACATGCTTTTAGCCCCACTTCCTCTTCCCCTCAGTGTCTTAAATGCAAAACTGATACAGGCACCCTAACACATTGTTTATGGTCATGTACCAAAATACAAAGATACTGGTCTGGTGTTCTGCAAGAAATTGAAAAGATCCTAGGGGTTGATCTAGAATTGGAACCAGTTTCTTTACTGTTAGGTCTCCCTAGTAGGCATGTTACTTCTGTGGGTAAAAGGAGGCTTTACAACATCCTTACCTTCGCAGCGAGGAAAAACATCCTTCTACAGTGGATTAGTGATAAGGTTCCTTCTATTAAAGATTGGCATGAGATACTATTTGAATGGGTGCCTCTGGAATATCTGACATGTACATTGTATTCTAAAACAGACCAGTTTTACAAAGTATGGGAACCTTATCTAAATGACCTAGAACCTGAGGTATCAGCTATTATGCTGCAAGGATTCTCGTAGAATGGCGGGGATCTATGTATTTCAGAACTACACTGTACGTTCCATGTGTGGAACCTAACCTCTTGGTTTAAACTGAGCTTCTTTTTTTGTTTCATTTCTGTTTGTAAGTTTGTTTAAAATGTATGTATTGAGAGACGCAATGATGATGATGGGGTGAGAGAAGCACCGAGCGGGAAGAGGAAAATGGTGTACGTATGTATGGGTGTGTATGTGTGTGTGTGTACGCGTATATGTGTGTATATGCATGAGTGTATGTATGTATATGTATGGGTGTGTGTATGTATGTATGTATGTGTATATATATATATATATACATATATATATATGCGTATGTAACGGTCTGAGTGTAGTGGGTGAGGAGTCAGGCGCAGGAAGCAGAGAGTTCAGGGGAGTGCTATTTTAATGCACTGATAAACGCTGAACATAAGCCAACCCTCACAAAAACACAGGGCGTACTGAACAAACAAATGCCCCAAACAGGGGGACTTAAACTGTCCAGGGAAAAACCCACAAAATGGGAAAACACAAAACCCAATAGACGTGCACACAAGTACACCAAACAGACGATCACAATAATTAATCCCGCACAAGGAACCCTGCGGGCCGGCTGACTAATAAAGCCTACTACCTAACTCAAAACAGGTGCACACAATCAACACAAGGAGGGGGAGGAAATAATCAGTAGCAGCTAGTAGGCCGGCGACGACGACCGCCGAGCGCCACCCGAACGGGAAGGGGAGTGTCCTTCGGTCGGAGTCGTGACAGCGTAGATATGTGTAAGTGGGTGCTGTTTATCTTGTTTTTTTTTCTGTGTGCTTTGTCTCTGTTGTTGTATCTCTTAATATGGGTGAAAATTGTGAAATTCCAATAAAAATACTGTTACAAAAAGAAGCAGTTTAGCTGTTTGGACGCAGAGGAAATTCCAATTGCTCAAACCATATGCAGGATGAACCATATGCAGGATGAACCATATGTAGGATGAACTGTGGAGGATCAAAAGTAATTTTCATCAAAGATAAATTATTTCATTATGTACCATTAGTCAAAAGTCTAGAACAGTTCTTATCACACCCAAGGATTTTGTCTGTGGTTGAAAAGGGACCCCAGATGTGCAGGGAAAGTTTTTGTTCATGACATTGTGGATGGTGCTCTTCTAAAATCACATCCCTTATTTTCAGAGACACCAAAGGCATTGCAGATTGTTCTGTACACGGATGAAATAGAGATCTGTAATCCACTAGGATCCTTTACATCAAAAAAACAAGTTGTTAATGGTGTACTACACCCTAGGAAATATACATCCAAAATACAGGTCTAACCTGGCTGCTATCAGGCTACCTGCCATGGCTAGATCAGCAGACCTCCGTCAATCTGGTGGAGATGTAATATTGAATAGAATCAGGGAAGACATGGATACATTGTATAGTGGGGTTAAAATGCTAACTATTAACGGAGAGAAAATGATATATGGTGCCATGGTCTCTCTCTGTGGAGACACCCTGGCACAACATGAACTAGCAGGGTTTAAAGAGGGTGGGGGCTTTGCCTAGAGTAAGTGCAGACACTGTGAGTGTTCTTTTGAGGACATGCAGTCACACTTCATTGAGGATGCATATACTAAAAGGACATTGGAGAAGCATGCCAGACAGACAGTGTGATGCAATAGAAGATGCGCAGACGGACTTGCTTCGCAATAGCCTGAGAACAAAATATGGGATCAATAGAAGGAGCAAGTTAGTTGAATTCCCAGCCTTTGATATCATACAGCAAACTCCGCAATACATTATGCATGTAATTCTGGAGGGCATAGCCCCATTGGAAATCAAATGTGTTTTGAATCATCTTGTTGTGTCAGGACAGATTGATCTGGACTCAGTGAATTCGGCTATTCTTGGTTTCCCTTATTCCCCTCTAGATGTTAGAGATCGGCCATCCCCAATTTCTGTTAGTACATTAACGTCAAGTGATGGTAAACTAAAACAGTCATCTGGGCAAATGCTTGTCCTGCTAATGATACTGCCATTTGTTTTGGAGAGTTTGGAAGTCAATGCATATATACAATTGATAATTGAGCTAATAGAGATTGTACAGATAGTATTTGCACCTGTTCTTTCCATTGCGACTGTGTCTAGGTTGAAGTTACTCATTGAAAATCATTTGAAGCATTGGAAGGAGCTTTTTCCAGACCGCAATGTTACACCTAAACCACATTATATGATACATTTGCCATCACAGATAAAATCATTGGGTCCAATGGTTAGACATATGTGTATGTGGTTTGAGTCCAAACATTGTTTCTTTAAACAATGGGCTTCCAAGCTCAATTTAAAAAAGATTTGCAAGTCTTTGATCAATCAGAACCAAATATATGAAAGCTGCCAAAATGTTGACAGTTCAATGCACCCAATTCTTTCAAATGAAAGGGAGATGGGACCTGTATCAGAGGTTAAAGATCTACAATATTTACGTGGAATATTGAGACTTCCTAGGTTTCAATGAAGTAAACCATGCTGTATCAGTCAGATGGCTTGTAAATACATTCTAATAAATACAGAACTCAGAAGTCCATGATCTTTGCCAAAGTACTGAATGGTAATATGACAGAATTTGGACTGGTCAAAAACATATTTCTTGTTGATTCTAGGCTTTATTGTTTGGAATATCAACCATTTCAAACTATAAGCTTTGATAGAAACGTCATGGCATATCAAGTTGAGGTCCCACACCTTGCACAGGCCACTGAGTTAGTGGATGCTGAAAAGCTGGTTGATTTGACCTCTCATTACACAATTAGCAACAAGAGCCAAACTTAGGTACAAGTCAAATACCATCTTGGGGATGTAATAGAATTGTACAACAGTTCAAATGACTCATAGTGTGTTCCCCAGATATGAAAAGTGTACTGTCTTTGTTCTGTACTGTATTTTGTCTGCATGATTGCTGTGTGTAAGATTGACAATAAAACAGTGAATTCCATTTGGTCATTCATTATCTGTTCTTATTATGTGAACAGATGAAAAGGATAAGATGCTTGAAATAAGAAATTCGGACTTTGACAAAGCAGTTTTGTACTTGTCACTGTTGATGAAACAGCTTTATATTTCTGGTAATTCTAGTTTCGAGCATTAAGTTACTCAGAACCAGTAATACAATCCCAGTATCAAGTTATATCATCTTATCAAGATAATTAAGGACAAAAAAGCTTGAAACAGGTTAAATGCTCCAACATAAAAACTGGCTGATCAGAAGAAATATCTTGTCAGACAAAAAACAAGCATATATTGCCTTGATTTAAGATATTTCATCTTACTTAGATTTTAATTTTTGCAGTGTATGGATGTATATATTTTTTTACTTTAGCCAAACGCATAACACATACTATTTTCATATCCCTCAATCCCCTCGTGCACTTTAGCAAACTGCATCAATTCAACAATAACCACATCTGACGGTCATATTTTCAGAGAAAAGACATCCCTTGGTGCGGTTGTCAACATTTCCTAGAACGTAATGAACTATTCATTTCAGCACCACTAAACAGTGGACAGCGCTGCGAACGCGACTCATTCGCTGTCATCTCGCTCCTAACAATCCGGGGCATACAGAGGGAAATATAAAAGGCACCGAATACACGTCATGCATCAAAGAAAGACAGCTTAGTCTAGATAACATATAGTTTCTTTCTGCATCACTTGGATTTTGACAGAATGAGAATGCTGGCATTTTTCCTTGTTTGTGCAATAACTCGCCAGTATGGAACATGGGGAACTCCAACGCGTGGATTTGGGTGGACAGATATCCCAGGTAATTTCTTGATTTGATATATTCTAATTACTTTTGGATTTCTTACAGGTTCATTTTCTTCTCATAATGTCCTGAGCCCAAACGTTGTAATATCCAAAAGTAATAAGCTAAGAAAATTCGGTTTTATCATTTGATGCTCTCTCTTTTCTCTCAGGACAAACACCTGCTAAGGTGCAAGTGGGGCACTCTGTGGTGAGGAGAAGCGAGATTGTCAGTCCGAATTTACCTGACGATGCGAACCTTTGTTACCTTTTGAAAGATGAAGACCAGCAACAAATGATCTGCAAACATCGTTTAACTCGGACCAGCAAATTCAACGTCAACCCGTTTGGGCTCCGATTTGGAAAGCGCGACAAATTTGACCCATCCAAGGCCAGCCTCATAAGATCCAGGACAAGCAAACTGTTGCCTATTCTACTCTACCTCCGAGAACTAGAAGTTCCTGCCTAAATTGACACGCATTTTCTCTTCCCAAGAAGGAACCAATATTTAAACAACGGAGACTGTCAATTTCTTAATGTTGTAGCAGTTATAGCAGCGTCGTTATAGCGCGTCACTCATGAGGTAAAGAATGTGTGTGTCATATTGTCTACTTGTAAGTTGGGTTTGGGAAATTCAAGTCTGCTAAATAAACGTTTTGTACATGTATTGTGTGATGTAATTATTACACCTTGTAACAACCGATCAGAAAAAATACACTAAATGTCCAAAAGTGCACCACAAAAGTATGTGGACACCTGGTCATTGAACATCTCATTCCAAAATCATGGGCATTAATATGGAGTTGGTCCATCCTTTGCTGCCATAACAGCCTCCACTCTTCTGGGAAGGCTTTCCACTAGATGTTGAAACATTGCTGCGGGGAATTTCTTCCATTCAGTCACAAGAGCATTAGTGAGGACAGGCACTGATGTTGGGCGATTAGGCCTTGCTCACAGTCGGCTTTACAATTCATCCCAAAGGTGTTTGATGGGGTTGAGGTCAGGGCTCTGTGCAGGCCAGTCAAGTTCTTCCACACCGATCTTAACAAACCATTTATGTATGTGTAGCCGATGTGAAATGGCTAGTTAGCGGTGGTGCGCGCTAGTGGTGTTTCAATCGGTGACTTCACTTGCTCTGAGACCTTGAAGTAGTGGTCCCCCTTGCTCTGCAAGGGCCGCGGCTTTTGTGGAGCGATGGGTAACGATGCTTCGAGGATGACTGTTGACGTGTGCAGAGCGTCCCTGGTTCGCGCCCAGGTCGGGGCGAGGGGACGGATGTAAAGTCTGTTGCATATGGACCTCGCTTTGTGCACGGGGGGCATTGTCATGCTGAAAGAGAAATGAGCCTTCCCAAAACTGTTGCCAAAAATTTGGAAGCACAGAATTGTCTGGAATGCTGTGGGGTTAAGATTTCCCTTCACTGGAACTAATGAGCCAAGCCCAAAACATGAAGAACAGACCCAGACCACTATTTCTCCTCCACCAAACTTTAGTTGGCACTATGCATTGGGGGCAGGTAGCGTTCTCCTGGCATCCGCCAGAATCGTCCGTCGGACTACCAGATGGTGAAGCATGATTCCTCACTCCATAGAACGTATTTCCGCTGCGCCAGAGTCCAATGGCGGCAAGATTTACACCACTCCAGCAGACACTTGGTATTGCTCATGGGGATTAGGCTTGTGTGCGGCTGCTCGGTCACGGGAACCCATTTCATGAAGCTCCCGACGAACAGTTCTTACGCCTCCAGAGACAGTTTGAATCTCGGTAGGGAGTTTCGCTTACCACCTCACGGCGGAGCCATTGTTACCACTAGGCAAAAAATTTGACCAACTAGTCAGTTGGAAAGGTAGAATTCTATGATGGTGCCACGTTGATGGTGCCACTCCCAATGTTTGTCTATGGAGATTGCATGGCTATTGTGCTCAATTTTATACACCTTTCAGCAACGTGATGATTCAAGACAATTACACAAAAGTATGTGGACACCCCTAAAAATGAGTTGCTAAATTTGAAGGTGTGTCCACATACTTTTGGCCATGTAGTGTAATTGTCTTGAGCCAGCAGCATACCACCCTGCATATCACTGCTGGCTTGCTTCTGAAGCTAATCAGGGTTGGTCCTGGTCAGTCCCTGGATGGGAGACCAGATGCTGCTGGAAGTGGTGTTGGAGGGCCAGTAGGAGGCACTCTTTCCTCTGGTCTAAAAAAAAATAATATCCCAATTCCCCACTGCCCTGTGTAGGGTGCTATCTTTCGGATGGGACGTTAAACGGGTGTCCTGACTCTCTGAGGTCATTAAAGATCCCATGGCACTTATTGTAGGGGTGTTAACCCCGGTGTCCTGGCCCTCAAACCATCACGGTCACCTAATAATCACCAGTTTACAATTGGTTCAGTCATCCCCCTCCTCTCCCCTGTAACTATTCCCCAGGTCGATGCTGCAAATGAGAACGTTTTCAGTCAACTTACCTGGTAAAATAACATTTAAAAAAAAAATAATAATCAGCTGTCAGTACCACTAAACAGTTGACAGGACCTTCATTTGTTGGTTGGGGAAGAAAAACAATGTAAAAGGCAGGTAGTAGTGTTGGCTATTTAACAGAATGTTTCTTTGCTGAAAATGTCAATAATTGTCCAAATTAATTTGATGGTTTATGTGAATAAAAGCATGGCCAGGGATCTGGATTTCCTTCTCCACTTAACTCATCTTGAAAAATGTCAGATTATGTAGTAGCAATATCTAACCACAGGGAGGCATTGTGTAGCCCTGTTTTTACAGAGAAACATTTACGTCTTTAGACACAACAGGCATCGTAAGGTTCAAATATTTATTAATTGGTTGTTGTTGTCATTCATTACACAATCAACATGGGTGTTACAGTAAGTCTAAATAAAGTAGGCCGTTTCGATTGATTCCACCTCTGCCCTATCTCCCTCTGACATTGATTGCCAGAAAGAAAGACTGAACATCTCTCCTCACACAATAACCAACACCACTGCTCCCCTCAGGAGGACTGAGTTACAGGGTCTGTGTTTCTGCGCTCACTACAGGAAGTGAACAGAACAGTGCTTCAAGACAGTGCAAACGGAGGATAAAGCCAACATTTTTTTTTGATCGTAGTACAATAGCTTCAACACATGAATCCAATGAGGGTGCACACAGTCATACTGGTTCACACAGTACCTAGCATGGAAACACAGCAACCTAATCCTACAAAAGGAAAGGGGGGGGGGGGGGGGTGAAAGGAAGAGTATACCAGTAGATTAAGATGAAAGGGAGATGGATCCAGTAGATCGGAGGACGGTTGGAACTAGGTCTGTGTTTGACTGCATCGGGAACGGAAAAGGGAGGGTAGATGTGTGTGTCTAGATGTCCTTGAGGTCCTTCTGGATGCCCCAGAGTGTGTCTGCGCTTTTCTTCAGCTGTCCCACCTCAGCGTCGGTCAGGGTCATATTGATCACGCTGCCCACTCCGTTGCTGTTCAGCACACATGGCAGGGACAGGAACACCTCCTCGCCAATACCATACATGTCCTAGGGAAACAAAACACAACCGTCAGTTATAATCACATAGAAATGGGTGTTTTTATTCTTGTGTGTGTGTTTACATTTCCGCATGTGGATAATGTGTGACTGTGTGGGTTATCCCGTCACCTTGACCATGGTGGAGACAGGGTGGATCCTGCTCATGTTCTTGATGATGCTCTCAGTGAGATCAGCCACACTCAGGCCGATGGCCCAGTTAGTGTACCCCTTCAGCTTAATCACCTCGTAGGCACTGGAGGAGCACACAAAAAACAGTCACCGTCAGTCAACATCCGACTGTTGCCATCTTGAACAGGTCTCTCTCGCAATGAGAGGAACCTGTATGAGAGGTAAAGCGGCCTTTACTGGTTCTAACAGCAGACCTATCAGCTATTTGCCAGCTCTTAGAAAACTGTTAGGGGGAAAAAAAAGGGTGTTGGCCATTTCTCTGCAAACAAAGTAACATACTTTGAGCATGCTTATAGTGAAGGGCACTCAACATGTACTACACTGACACAAATGACTGACATTTTCAGTGCAGCCTTTGATATTATTGACCATAACATGTTGAATAAAAAAAACGTGTTTTATGGCTTTTTAACCTCTGCCATATTGTGGAGTCAGAGCTTTCTTTAATGGAAGCTTCTCTAATGTCAAACATCTAAAGTGTGGTGTACAGCAGGGCAGCTCCCTAGGGCCTCTACAATTTTTTTTACCAGAGCCACATATTTAGACTAGATGGAGCTGGGTTAGGTTCAGGGTAGTTACCTGTCGACCACTGCCTTGTGGGTGGCCTTCCAGTCCTCCTTGTCTCCGTCAAGGCCAAACTCTGGGTTCAGCTTCTGCAAGTTGACTCCAGCCACATTGACACCACTCCACACAGGGACTAGCACACACAGGGAGCAAATCAGATATTTACTCATTCATTTAAACAGATATATTAGAATTTCCTATTTAAAACAAGCAGACTCAACTCATTCATAACACATTCTTTCTGACAGAGACAATTGGATGTGCAGAGTGATGTAAAAAGCCATGCCAAAACAAGTACTTTCGTGGGATTCATTTAAAGCCTTTAAATCTGCCAACAGCCTTGTGGCTTACTAGATGTGACAAGACATTCACACACGCGAGCTCAGATTCCCACTGAAGTACACACGCCACTGACGTCAACACTATCCCCATCATCCCCACCACTGGTATCGCCGTGTTCTCCCAGCACCCATCCGTTGAAACTGGAGGCATGGATGCCCAGGCGCTCAGCCATCAGGAAACGGAAGCGGGCGGAGTCCAGGTTGGTGCCGCTGCCGATGACACGGTGTTTGGGCAATCCGCTCAACTTCCACGTCACATAGGTCAGCACGTCCACTAGGGGGTAGGGAAAAATAGGGTCACACGCACACTTATCCTTGACAATGTTAATGAATGATTGCCCATCCCTGTCACCGAATTTGTTGTCACAGTGACCACCCTATCTTGTAATGTGGAGTGGTGTGATACTGTAGTAGTTGATAAGGGTGGAATGTTGGGACAACACAATCTAGGGGAGAATGAGACAATTTTGTGTGTCCAAGATTTTTTTTTAAATGTCTGTGTGTACCGGATTGTTTGTGTGTGTACCGGGTTGTTTGTGTGTGTACCTGGTTGTTTGTGTGTATACCTGGTTGTTTGTGTGTGTGTGTGTGTGTGTGTACCTGGGTTGGACACCACAATAAGGGTGCAGTTGGGGGAGTGTTTGACAATCTGTGGGATGATGTGTTTAAAGATGTTGACGTTCCTCTGGACCAGGTTGAGCCTGCTCTCTCCCTCCTGCTGACGCACGCCAGCGGACACAACCACGATGCGGGAGTTAGCCGTTACGGCATAATCTGGACAGAGATCGGGAAAGAGCAATTGAATTACGTATCATTTTTCCATTTCACATTTAGCAGGGGTAAAATAAAACATAAAAACATCTAAAAGGTAATCAAAACCTTACCCTGATAAGGTCTCTCGTTTCAAAACAGGCTGCATTACATGTTCAATTGCAAAACTACATAAATATTTTAGCTCTGAGCCACCCCAGTGGCATACACACAATTCTCTTACCTTTGTCAGCGACTATCTTAGACGTCTTTAGGAAGAGGCTCCCGTGCTGCAGGTCCATCATCTCTCCCTTCAGCTTATCCTCCATCACGTCAACCAGAGCCAGCTCATCAGCCAAGTCCTACAGGAAAGAGGTAGGGTGGAGAGGAGGCGAAAGGCCAGAAGGAGAGGAAGGATATGAATACCGGGTATTTAATTAGAAATTACATGGTAAAATCCACAATTACAACTAGCCTACATAATAACTGAGTAGTAACCATTTGTTGGCATCACAATAGTAGAGGTAAACTCAAGAGTAAGCTAGTACTAATAAAGCAATAGCAGTAAAGTAGCAGTAAGACGGTGATATAGTTAGACTTACCCTGAGGAGGACGCTGACGGCACAGGCCATACCCACCATGCCCACCCCCACCACGGTCACCTTGTTCCTGGGGGGCTCCGCGGGGCCGCTGGCCACGGGGGTGAGCAACTTCTGCATCACAGACGACATGATTCACAACGCTGGAGGGAGGGAGATAGAGTTTAACCTTCAGTCTAGTTAAGGTTTGTCTACTGAGGGGTAAAAGAAGAAAACAAATCAAATGAAAACCAAGATGAGAGTGTGTGAAATTTGGGTGAGAGGTCATCATGCCTTTGCGAAAAGCAATCTAATTGACATTCACCATTGAGCGCGCTCTTTAGTTCAGGCATAGGCTTAATCTGTGTCTGGAAATCCAGCCCAAGGAATCTATTTCTTAAGCCAATCAAACACTACTGTATTTAATTTATTTACGCACTCAAGACAGAGTCAAAACCAATATCCTAGTAACTGCCCCCCCCCAAAAAAAGGGTCTGACAGTCACCCTAATCCTCCCTCCTACCCCATCTTTAGGCCCCCCGAGCCTAAATTCAATCCACAAAACGCACTGCCCCCTCCATTTGCTGAGGCGCGCACACACACATAAACTTGAGCGATAAGTGACGTCAGTGGGAGAGTTGCGCTGTTCGCAAATATCCCAAGCTAGTCCATGTTACTATGGCTGAGTCCAGAGGCAGGACAGTCAGAAAGCTCAAGCAATGGTGTTCTTACAATTTCACCTGAATAGAAGTTCAGCTAACGACACCTGTTCTACTACAGTTTTACATGACAATGTGACTAGTGGGCCTAACATAGCCACATAATGAGCAGCATGACCCAGATTTGTGCATGTTATTGCAATTCTTAAATATGAAAACAGTGCACCCTCTGATGTGTTAATATTTTAATCTTATGACAACGAAGGATACAGTGCCTTCAGAAAGTATTCAGACCCCTTGACTTTTTCCACAATTTGTTACGTTATACAGACTCTCAGACCATGAGAAACAAGAGTCTCTGGTCTGATGAAACCAAGATTTAATTATTTGGACTGAATGCCAATTGTCACGTCTGGAAGATACCTGGCACCATCCCTACGGTGAAGCATGGTGGTGGCAGCACAGAGCGAGAGAGAGAGAGATCCTTCATGAAAACCTGCTCAGGACCTCAGACTGGGGTGAAGGTTCAGCTTCCAACAGGACAACAACCCTAAGCACACAGCCAAGACAACGCAGGCGTGGCTTCGGGACAAGTCTCAGAATGTCCTTGAGTGGCCCAGCCAGAGCCCGGACTTGAACCCGATCGAACCTGAAAATAGCTGTCAGCAATGCTCCCCATCCAACCTGAGAGCTGGAGAGAAGAATGGGAGAAACTCTCCAAATACAGGTGAGACAAGCTTGTAGCGTAATACTAAGAAGGCTGCTAAGAATTGCTGCCAAAAGGTGCTTCAACAAAGTACTGAGTGAAGGGTCTGAATACTTATGTAAAATGTGATTTCAGTTTTTTTTACTTTTATAAATTAGCCAAAAATTTGAATTACTCAAGAATCTAAAACGGATTCCATATGTGTTATTTCATAGTTGTGATGTCTTCACTATTATTCTACAATGTAGAAAATAGTCCAATGAAAAACCCTGGAATGAATAGGTGTCCAAACCTTTGACTGGTACTGTATATGTATGGGTGATTCCTCACAACAAGAACACCATGACTTTCACTCCATTTTATCAATAAAGGGTCCTTTGGAGGAAAGCTTGTTCACATATGACATGTGTCTCTTAAGGCATAATTGAGAAATATTGAATTGTAGTTGCAATGTGACATTGACCTTACCCAGGTCTTCTTTAAGACTCCATAATGTTTCATCTGTAGGTGCTACAAATTAAAAGTTGGGGTCATATGAACCTTTATTGCTTGCTCTGTAATGAGTAGTATTTTGATTTCAATAACATTTGACATTTATGAATAAAGAAAAATATAAATGTTGAATATAATATACTCTACAGGCATATCAAAGTTTCAGAGTGGGATTTCTGCTAGTTTTAAAGTTATGGCCCATTGTATACAGATACATTGGCATAGTAGGCAATGTAACCAATCAGACCTCCTTATGCTTGTATAATTGCACATCCTGCAAATCACCAGCAGAGGGCAAGCATTTTAAATCCATTTTCACATTCACTGTTGGTAAACGCTTACAAACTGGATCATAACTCTTAAAAGTAGCAGAGATCCCACTCCTGAACTTTATATAGCGTGGGAAAAGGGGATCCGTACACACATTCAGAATTCCATGATCAGAATACTAAAGCTGCATGAACTGTCAAGTCTAGACAGAGAGGGGGAATTAAAGGCTTGCCCAGGAAGACTGCCTGTGGCACAATGTGTTCACCTTGTCAGTCAAGCCTATAGAAATTGGCTAACAAAATACTAGACAAACGGGTGGATAAATGGCCCTATGGCTGGGGTCAAAGAGGCTGCCTATTCACAGAAGACTGAAGGGGAAATCTCAAAACACATCGTTGTCATGTATACTGAACAAAAACAGCATGCAAACAATTAAAGATTTTACTGAGTTAAAGTTTATACAAGGAAATCAGTCAATAGAAATAAATTCATTAGGCCCTAATTTATAGATTTCACATGACAGGAAATACAGATATGCATCTGCTGGTCACATAACCAAACACTGCTGGATTTTAAGGTTTCGCAAGGCATAAATGGGGCCCATGTTGTCCAAAAAGTTAAGACTTGACTCATCTATTCATAAAACATACTTCCAAAAGTCTTAATGATCACCCAGGTGCTTTTTTTTAAGCAAACTTGAGTCAACTTTTTGGACAAGATAGGTCCCATTACATACCTCATACCAATGGTCAAGCGTGGTGGTAGTGTGATGGTTTGGGGACGCTTTGCTGCCTCAGGACCTGGACAACTTGCCTTAATAGAAGGAACCATTTACTCTGTATCAGAGAATTCTACAGGAGAATGTCAGGCCATCCGTCTGTAAGCAGAAGCGCAGCTGGGCCATGCAGCAAGACAATGATCCAAAACACACAAATCTACATGAAAATTGCTAAAAAGCAAGACATTTGAAGTTTTGGAATGGCTTAGTCAAAAGTCCAGACCTAATTGAGGACTTTAAACAAGCAGTTCATGCTTGAAAACCCACAAATGTTGCTGAGTTGAAGCAGTTATGCATGGAAGGGTGGGGGCAAAACTTCTCCAAAGTAACTAGACACTGAACAACACCTACAGAAAGAGTTTGGTTGGAGTTATTGCAGCTAAAGGTGGCACAACCAGTTATTGAGTGTGAGGGGGCAATTACTTTTTCACACAGGCAAATTGGGTGTTGCATAACTTAAATAAACTTGTTTCCTTTATCTAATATTAGGTTTTGATTGAAGATCTGATAATTAAAAATACAGTGCATCTTTAGAGATTGATTAACTTCTTTAAAATGTAAAGAAATATTGCCTTGTAATTCTGTTTCAAAAACCCACATATCTTTAAGATACTTTCACATTTCTCTCCCTCATGAGCAAGGATAATGAATGCTCACAGCAGTAATGGTAGACCTACCAATTAGTTAGTGATAAAACATCTAATGGAATTACAGCAACTGAATTGGCTACAATGGGAAATCATAAGTCAAACCAGTTGGGTCACCTGCTACTGTCCTCCCTTCCACTGGCATATGGTCTTATTTACAATGACGGCCTACACCGGCCAAACCCTGACGACGCTGGGACAATTGTGCACCGCACTATGGGACTCCCAATCACGGCCGGTTGTGATACAGCCTGGAATCGAACCAGGTTGTCTGACTCTTTCTACAAGGCCTATTCTATCAAGTTAGGTCTGCCAAATTAAAATGTAGCATTGGGGGAAAAAATAAGAAAAATACAAATCCAGCCATAGAGTATAGCCTATCATCAAAATAAAAGTAGTTTATAACATGCACAATTAGAAGCATCAATCTGTATAGAGCAAGCTTGACTAAATTCGAGCCCAGTAACTTTGCTCACCGCATCCTCCTTCAATTGTCTCGTCTGGCTGCCACGATAAGCCCCCACCTTGGAGACAGTCAATCACATGATTGTGGAGCTGCTGATCTTCTCGAAGCGTGCGCGTGCCACTGGCGATGTACTTTGCTGGACATGCCAGCGGTTCTCGGCGGCTCCACTTCAAAACGCATTCCGTCTTGGTGTTATCGATTGGCCTACTACTACCGGTAAAATTTAAGTTACGAAATCACCATAAAGCTGACACTTCAATTTCAATCAATCATTTTGGTTGCCCAAAACACTGTCAGCATCTTTGCTGATGAATGCCCTGATCTCTGGTCAGTCAATTGGTTCAATTACATTGTTTTGTCTATTCAAATTGCTTCTAATAGATCTGAACATGATGCATTAACCATGACCTTAACCTGTTGAGTGTAGGGGGCAGTATTTTGATATTTGGATGAAAAACGTACCCAAATTAAACTGCCTATTTCTCAGGCCCAGAAGCTAGAATATGCATATAAATTGTCAGATTAGGATAGAAAACGCAAAAGTTTCCAAACTGTCAAAATATTGTCTGTGAGTATAACAGAACTGATATTGCTGGCGAAAACCTGAGGAAAATACAACTAGGAAGTGCCTCTTATTTTGAAATCTCCCTGTTCCATTGCATGCCTTCCCTCCATTTAAAGGGATATCAACCAGATTCCTTTCCCTATGGCTTCACATGGTGTAAACAGTCTTTAGACATAGTTTCAGGCTTTTATTCTGAAAAATGAGCGAGAATGATCACGTCGCGTCAGTGGATGGCTGGGTGCCAGCAGAGTTTTGCATGCGCAACAGCTTGGAGCAGAAATTCTCTCTCGCTCTCTCCTATTGAAAAAGCTACGGTCCGGTTAAAATATGATCGATTATTTATTGTAAAAACAACCTGAGGATTGATTAAGAAAAACATTTGACATGTTTCTACGAACTTTACGGATACTATTTGGAATTTGTCTAGCCCATCGTGACTGCTCGAACCTGTGGATTTCTGCGCACCAACCAAATGGAGGTATGTTGGATATAAAAATAATCTTTATGGAACAAAGGGAACATTTATTGTGTAACTGGGAGTCTTGTGAGTGCAAACATCCAAAGATCAAAAGGTAAGCAATTCATTTTATTGCTTTGCTGACCAATCTACTTTGTAATGTTTTGTCTGCTGAGAGAGATGTCCTTACATAAACGCTTGGTTTGCTTTAGCTGTAAAGCTTTTTTGAAATCTGACACGCCAGGTGGATTAACAACAGGCTAAGCTGTGTTTTGCTATATTGCACTTGTGATTTCATGAAAATTAAATATTTTTAGAAATTAAATTTGGCGCTCTGCAATTCAGAGCGGGTGCGCCAAGAAGTTAACCGACTGTTTATAATGAGGGCCGTCCCACGTTTAACCTGGACACATAGTATGGCTTCAGCCATGACAGAAACTAAACATCTGCATGCCGCCTGCAGGTGTGAACGTGTGTTTCACTGTCCAAGCCGTGGCTCGAACATGATCTGAATGTGTGATCCGAGGCTGTTTGGTCTCTTGCGCATCAACTTGGGAGAGCGGACAGTGCATTATAGACAAAGCGCCGCATATTTTTTGCCCCCAAAAAATAACACCCAACTTTTTTTGCGTGGTGTGGAGAAAAGGTGGGGCATCCGTTAAACTGTAATTCAACTTTGTCCAGCCTTAAAACGGGTATTATTCATCCTAATCTGACAAGTTTTATTATTACATGGACGATACAGCGGAGATAAGACAAGTACCGGAAACAATAGAACACTATTAAAACCCCAGGAAACCATGCCTGGTATTCATAGCGGACTTTGAAAAAGGCACGACTGGATTTATATAAAGTAACAGTCAAACGTTGACACGCCTACTCATTCAAGGGTTTCTCTTTATTTGTACCATTTTCTACATTGTAGAATAATAGTGAAGACAAACTATGAAATAACACATATGGAATCATGTAGCAACCAAAAATAATTCTACAACATAGAATAGTCTAAATAAAGAAAAATCCTTGAATAAATAGGTGGCCAAACCTTTGAGTGGTATTGTAGATATAGGAAGGATTGGAAATTCTGCAGACAATTACATTAATAGAACACACAATATTAGTTTCTCCTTTAGGATTGCACATTCAGCAAATCACCAGCAGAGGGAGTTTCCTTTAAATACATGTACCCCCCATTCCCGGTGTTGGTGGTGCTAATGACATTTATCATAACTTAAAAAGTTGCTGAGAACACACTCTGGAAATGTGATATACTTGTAGAGTATATTGTTTAAAACAATAAAAAACTAAAAAAAATGTAAAGTACTTGAGATATTCTATTTGTTATGTTGAATAAATTAATGTGAAAATGTTTTATTTCATAATTTAAAACATCCATATTTTAGAGCACACTAAGGACTATAAATAAAATAAGATCCCTGTGGCTAAGTTGGTAGAGCATGGTATGCACTTGCAACACCAGGTTTGTGAGTTTGATTCCCACAGGGGAACTGTAGCCATAAAAAAAAAATAATAATAATTATGCAGTCATTGCAAGTCACACTTATCCAGAGCATCTGCTAAAATGTAAACCTATAACGCTACTAAGATGTTGTCTGTATCATGCAGGGGTTCAACTTTCACAGGGGACATGTCCCCCCCCTCCACATTCTGAAAGTCCATTTTTGTCCCCACCCCCCAGTTATAATTGGAATGTGATACAAAACAAGGCCAAGGTCTGCTTTAGGACCATACGGACAGACCCCTCTGAGCCATCAGATAGGCTGTTTGGAGTGTTCATCTGACTGGATAGATATTTTATATATAATAATCCCCCCCCCCCCCACTTCTATAACCAAAGTTACACCCCTGGTATCATGTACTGTACGGATCATACAAGGCGTCTAAAAAGGGCTTACAATTCCCACTTTCATTTCATCATGACCTTTTCAAAAACGGTTTATGATACAAATGTTTAAAAAAAGTGCATCAAACCTTCTTCCTCCCAATGTGAGTATTACCATAACGATCTGACATACAAATATATTCAGGCCTTGCTGGCGTGGCCTCAACAAATTGAGGCCTATCAATAATACTAATCATACTCAAAATATTGAAGCCTCAAGATGTCGAGCATGCCATAACTGATATCCCAATAGGTCAATTATTATTTTCTTATTAAAAAAAACGAAGCCATGTCCTTGTAGGCCCATGTTTAATACAATAGTCCTTCCATCGTCCTTGAATGTCGGATACTGTTTTTGCACTGCAAGATGGCAGATCATCTATAACCTCCACCTCGTTTGTCACATTCCATTAATACTCTGCACAGTTCGAGATGAATATTCAAGTCGTCAGTAAATCATTAGCCACATCTTCAAAAATGACACATTCCGTAATACGAGAACTTTGTCATGTTCAAAACGGAGTCGCCCACGAAGCTCAACGAGAAAAATATGTAATGTTCCTGTACAGTGAGCGACAGCCACCTTTGTAAGAATCCATCGACTAGGTTGTCGTTCTATGGAGCTAGCCTACTACCTAGCAAAATCACAGCGTGCCATTAGGCTTTGTGTAGCCTAGGACTAGACAGCCTACAAAACGCAGAAATATACATTTCTATTCAGCCGTAAAGGCAATCTAAAAAGGACTTGCAATAGCCCACATCGACTATTCCAAAATGTCAATAAAACCCTAACCATGTATGCATATCAACAACATTTAGGCTGTTGCAAGCTACAGAATGTATCCATAAAAAAAAGTGTGTCGGCCTACGAGCATTTTTCAGCGTACATGAGAATTCACTCAAAGTCAAAACAAACACCGGCAGTAGCTAAATACATACATTTTCCAGAGATTTAACGAGCAGTTATATCCCTTTTTGGTCCAAAGAGGCAGGCGAGTGAAGAAGCTGGTGAGAGGGCGTGACGACTTCACTTGTGGAGTGCGGGTTTTAAATGTGTTTTAGCAGGAGGAGAAAGAGGAGGATGCAACATAGGGCTTTACCACTGGCTGAGTTTGACACCGGGAAAATCTCAATGGTAAATCCTCGCGTCCGCTCTCCTCGCCTCCTTCTCAAAACCCATTGGAGGAGAAAGTCAGACGGGCGGGATCTCTGGCTTTGTCATCCAATGGTTTTTGAGGAAACGAGGACGAGGAGAGAGGACGCCAGTAGGATGCAATTGAGATTGTGAAATATGTGGTCAGACGGTTGGACCAGATTTGGGCTAGATGGGTTACAGCTATTGTCAGATGTGATTTTTCGTAGCAGGTAGAGCATTTACACAGATGATGAGAATTAATGTAGCAGGTTAGGATACATATTTAAGGCTAGGAAAGTGTAAATTAAAATGCTACAAATTATATACTTGACGTTCATTTGACTAAAACGGCATGGGGATACATTTCCGCACACACAGAAGAGGAAATTTTAAGAGCTGCTCTGTTGTGATAGCAACGGCTACCTATAAATACATTAATTCAAGCTGTCTCCCCAGGAATCAATCTCTGGTTGTTACAAAACGTTATGTGCATGTACTGTATAATCTAGTCTATGCTTTGTTGTACTGTGTATATGTATATACATGTATATATATGATAGGCCTATTACACAGCCTAGGTGTATTCAATGGATTTTAATAGGAAAATGAAAACTGTAGCACCTGCAGAGAGGGTTTGCACGTTTTAAAGACTATGGTGATTGACAACATGTGATTCTAATATAGGTAGACCTAACTTATAGTAAGCTCACAAGCTTCAATGGTCTTAGCTACAGATTGTAACACCAGATAATATGATTAATGGTCCATTTGATTTTAGAAAATGCTCCATTAGAATAAATACTTTTTAGTTCAACAATGTGTACGCCGCAATCTTGTCTATTTCAAGTCTTCTCTCATCGATTGAGAGGTGGGTCCATCCCAAAGTGCCACATGTCGTTTTGACAGACACCTGTCTCAATCAATGAGAGAAGGCTTGAATTAGACAAGATGGCGGCGTACACATTGTCTAAACTTTGATACTCATAGCTTTTTTTTGTGTGATCAACACTGTTATTGATTTGTTACACAAACAGATCAAATAACAAACATCACCCAATAAATGATTTCCTTGTTGAGCCCATTTTCTTGAAATCCTCTCTTGACATCATGAGTAGACTACACATAATTCCATGAAGAAGAATGTGGTAACCCTTGGACCTCTCCATGATGATACGAGAGTCGTTCCGCCAATTTGTTGCCCTTTGAGAAGTAAAAACATTTGATTTCACCTCATTTTCATAAATAGCACATGGCTCAACTTGATAAAAAAACTACAATTTTCCCATCTCATAAGGACTGACACACAAAAAAAAGACTTTAAGCGCCAAATAAATGAACATGGTTGACTGTAACAGGGTTGACGATTTCATCTTAAAAACAGCCATTCATCTCCTTGTGACAGGGTGAATGGAAGCTTGTGTGCAATAGGGAGTGTCAATTGAGAACAAGCTTCACCAAAAATATGAATACATGTTAAAACATTTCTAGCCTGTCTATCTGTTGGCAATGTGGTTGACTTGTTATGCTCAACCCACTCAGTTTTCTGCCAAAAAGAGTAGAACCAGCTCACCTGCTTTTACACTATGATTTGACTATTAGATGTTCAATGTTTCCTTTGAAAGGAACCGTTTCACCATATTAAAACAAGAGTTCAGGTCACGTAACAGGGTTGACCTTAAAAATGAGGTACAGAGGTAAATGAATCACTAATCACTGTAACTCAATAATATTCTTCACAAATAACTTTGTCAAAGCAACAAAATATCTACGGCTTCAAAATGATGGTGAAACCTGGAGAAAACTTTGGGGTTAAAAGGGTTACAATCTTCCTAGAACAGAAGGTACATGGAGGGACATGTCAAAAATGCTGAATTTCAGGCACTTTAGCAAGTCTTTATTCATATAAAAGATCTGATCTGTTGAATTGTCCATGTGATCTATATTAAATGGCACTTCGGTTCAAATTCAATATTGGTGCATGTTTCTTGGAACGACCCACCACAATATTCTCCTCCCCGTATGATCCACCTCCTTCTCACCAAACTCAAAAAGTTCTGACACTTGTTCTAAATGAATGCATCTAATACGATGTGCAAGTGAAGTCATCCTCTGTCATACTTCCGGAAAGTATTCAGACCCCTTCCCCTTTTCCACATTTTATTCAAAAATCCCCCCCCCCCCACCCCCCACCCCTCATCAATCTACACACAATACCCCATAATGACTAATCAAAAAAAGTTTTTTAGAAATGGTTGCTTATTTAAAAAATATATATATACATTTTTTAAATGAAATGTCACGTTTAAATAAATATCAAAACCTTTACTCAGTACTTCTCTGCAGATCCTCTCAAGCTCTGTCAGGTTGGATGGGAAGCGTTGCTGCATAGATATTTTCAGTCTCTCCAGAGATGTTCGATCAGGTTCAAGTCCGGGTTCTGGCTGGGCCACTCAAGGACATTCAGAGACTTGTCCCGAAGCCACTCCTGCGTTGTCTTGGCTGTGTGCTTAGGGTTATTGTCCTGTTGGAAGGTGAACCTTTGACCCAGTCTGAGGTCCTGAGCATTCTGGAGCAGGTTTTCACAACAATCTCTCTGTACGGAGTTCCAGTTTAGCATGTGAATGGAGAAGAAGCTCGTGGACGAGGCTCCTACGCATTAGATAATTTTGCCAAATTTGTACTTTGCATTCCACTTTCTTACATATCATATTTGATTGATGAGTTTGTAAGTTACCTTTTTGATTCAAATGTCACACGACCTGAGGAGCAGAAGACCTGTAACTAACGTTTCAACCGCAATGGCAAAAGTGCATGGTAATGGCGGCGACTCCAGTCCAACTGTAACAGAGCCTCATGCGGTCACACTCCCCACAGATCTTCAGAACCTCCGTACGGTTCTGGTCTCAGAAATTACAGCTACCATTGCCACTCAGCTCAAAACTGCCATTGATGCTGTTATGGCCCCCTTCTCCACCTTCCTGGATGGTGTCCGAGCCGCTGCGGATGAACAAGGCCGCCGAATTGATGGCTTTGAACATGACCTGTGACCGCAAGGTAGCACTTGAGAAAATGGTCGCCGTCTGAGCTCTGAAAACCAAAAGCCGATTGACAAGACCGATGACCTGTAATCCAGTTCTCGCCGTTGCAATCTTCGTTTTGGTATACCAGAGAAACGTGAAGGAGGGGAGTCAGTTAAGTTCGTGTCAGAATTCTTCACGGATGTGCTGGGTCCGGCCATTATTCCGTCACCCCCGAAGATGGATAGAGCCCACCACATTGGCCCCTGCCCAGCGGGCGGAGACGACAACTCCAAGCCTAGAGTGTTTATCGTCCATTTTCACTTTTACCATGACAAGGAGCGAATCCTCCAGAGGCAGGGCAGAGACCAGCTACACTTCTGAGGATGCAAGAACTAAATTCCTCAATGTGAAGCGCAAACTGCATGAGAAGAAAGTGAAATTCTCACTCCGCTTCCCTGCTCGTCTGCACATTGAACATGCAGGGGGGGCCTCCCGGGTGGCGCAGTGGTCTAAGACACTGCATTGCAGTGCTAGCTGTGCCACCAGAGATTCTGGGTTCAAGCTAGGCTCTGTCGCAGCCGGCCGCGACCGGGAGGCCCATGGGGCGGTGCACAATTGGCCCAGCGTCACCCGGCTTGGCCGGCAGGGATATCCTTGTCTTATCACGCACTAGCGACTCCTGTGGCGGGCCGGGGCGCAGTGCATGCTGACCAGCTCGCCAGGTGTACGGTGTTTTCTCCGACACATTGGTGCTGCTGGCTTCCGGGTTGGATGGGTAATGTGTCAAGAAGCAGTGAGGCTTGGTTGGGTTGTGTTTTAGAGGGCAAGGAAAGCTATTAAGTGCTTCCAAGACTTCTAGTTTTCCCAACCTGGCCTCTAAATACTCTTTGCCTCCATCTCACTTTTTCCGTTACCTTCAAATTAGGCATTGTATCACCTCCCAATTTTCTGTCTTCCCAGCTCCACCCCCTTGCCAACCCTGGGATGACATATTGACTCTATTACTTCGACAGAAAGCAGTCATTTCTCAGATCTATCTGTGTATTTTGTCATTGGCCGAACACTCCACCAACAAAATGAAATCTGCTTGGAAACGGGAAATGGGTGTTGAATTTACACAAGAGTGGTGGGATGAGGCGATTAAGGAAGTACGCTCCACTACATCTCCACTACATCTTGTGCTCGTCTTGGTCTCATACAATTTAAGGTTTTAAATAGGGTGCATTTTTACAAATCCAGATTGTCTGACATCCACATGTAAATGATGAGTGTGATAGATGTCATGTCTGTAACGCCCTGACCCGGAGTGCTACGCAAGTTATCCAGTCCAAGCAAGTTTGTCTAAGGTTTACTGATCACTTATTTCTGTTTTTGTATTTTTAATCTGTATTGAGATGTTTGTATATCCCCCCTCATATTCTTGATTGTTTATTTGTTGTGAAATCTCTGTAGAATTTTTGTTTCCTCGGACCGAAGTGAGGTAGGGAAGGGACTAGGGGGGATCTCTCTCTCTGTACTCTCTCTCTCTCATCTTTGCCTCAACCTGCCACTGAAACATCCCCACTGTATGATGCTGCCACCACCATGCTTCACCGTAGGCATGGTGCCAGGTTTCCTCCAGACGTGATGCTTGGCATTCAGGCCAAAGAGTTCAATCTTGGTTTCATCACACCAGAGAATATTTTTCTCATGGTCTGAGAGTCTTTTGGTGCTTTTTGGTAAACTCCAAGCGGACTGTCATGTGACTTTTACTGAAGGCCTGATTGGAGTTCTGCAGAGATGGTTGCCCTTCTGGGAGGTTCTCCCATCTCCACAGAGGAACTCCAGCGCTATCTCAGAGTGACCATTGGGTTGTTGGTCACCTCCCTGACCAAGGCCCTTCTCCCCCGATTGCTCAGTTTGGCCGGGCGGCCAGCTCTAGGAAGAGTCTTGGTGGTTCTAAACTTCTTCCATTTAAGAATGATGGCTGCCACTTGGTAACCTTCAATGCAGCAGAAATGTTTTAGTACTCTTCCCCAGATCTGTGCCTCGACAAAATCCTGTCTCGGAGCTCTATGGACAATTCCTTCGAACTCACGGCTTGGTTTTTGCTCTGACATGCACTGTCAACTGTGGGACCTTCAGATGACTTCAACTGATTTTTTTGGGCGAGCTCATTAGAATAATTCCTAGCATGCCTTACAACTGTAAATGTACATTTACGTGTTGGCCATTTAGCAGACGTTCTTATCCAGAGTAACTTCAGTTAGTGGATTCAACAAAGGTAGATAAACAACCACATGTAAAAAGTAACAAAACTTTTCTGTAACCATTACAGAGAATTCCATTGTAGTTAGTGGTGACATTAGTATAGAGTGCGTTGCCAGTTTTGGAACTGATTAAAAATCTCACACATGAGACCGGTGGGAGCGTAATGTTCCCTACTGAAATCATTCCAAAGATTTGGTCAGTTCTGAAATGTTACATTTTCTAAGTAGTTTCAACTGTATAGGAAGTTGATATAATTTAACATTTTAAGGCAGCTAGATTACAAACTTTAAGATAAAACAACAAAAAGTTATGTTTTCCTGACTATCCAATACTTCCTCTCCACTTCATAGTTTGTCAAAACAACTTGAGTAGCTTTGATAGGACAACAAAAAAATCAGTTGAAGCACATTTATTTGTTCACTCAAGTTATTAAATCCAACTTGTCAGTTCCACTTACTTTACTAGGTTTAGGTCACTTTAGATTGCGTTAACTCAACACAAAATCCAAATTGTACTTAAAAATGTTAAGGTGGCCAGGTTATAAACTTTTTTAATTTGACAAAAACATTTTTTTAGAGTGACAGTCAATCTTTGTCATTCCCGCGCAGTGTAATGGGTTCTATTTTTTAACATTTCATTTAACCTTTATTTAACTAGGCAAGTCATTTAAGAACAAATTCTTATTTACAATGACGGTCTTTGGGTAAAGGGCATAGTACGATGATGTAATATTTCAAGGGTCTGAGGGTCTCCTATTGTAACTGCTGCAACAAGTCAACTGGAGAGAGAGGAGTGATGATGTCAATGAATCCAGACAGTGGAAAGATAATAGACACTGGCTGTCTCCTATACAGACCACAACCTGCCGCTAGGATGTTTACTTTGGCTCAGTGCTACCTTGTTTGTCCTCCCATTTGTCATGTGTTAGTGTTCCCAGGATTTTGGGTGGATACATTTTTTTATTTAAGTCATGTCGTGCATTTTTATGATGACGTATATTTTAACATAGGCATATGGTAAACCTACTAAGGTTTCGGCGTTCCATTTCACTGTGTTCCATTCCACTCTGTTATATCTATTCCACTGTCGTCCAATAGATTCATTTAACTGAGGGGGTAAACTCATGTATCACATACTGTATTAGATGGCTATTCTCCCTCCCTCCTCTCCTGATGTTACTGCAATCCTATGAATCTCACACATGAAGGCATGGCACCCAATGGGGTTTAAGTCGCTCCTACTTACTCAGCCAATGAGGTGAGAGGACACTGATCCTGCTAAGGACTTCCAGTCAGCTGCAGCAAGGACATAGTGTGGTGAACATGCAAGCAGGGAGTGTGTGGTGTGGTGCAGCAAGTTATCTGTCTCGCTCTGTCTCTGTCTCTCCCTATCCCTACACCTCCCTCTCTCCCTGTCAGATATCCTTATCATCACACACAGTGGGTACGTGTGACCACTGGGCACAATGACACATGCGAACAGTCCAGTCACGCCATTTACAAGAAGGTCATGAGCAATAGCGATGCTTGTTGTATTGTGAGGCACTTGAGATTAAGAGATTTGGTTTAAATGTATCCCCCAAAATATGTGTAATGAATTTCATGGGAATGGGACATGTGACAGAAATGGCCAACCTCTGTATGGCACCAAGCACAACTAGACCAGTGTTTCCCAACTCCAGTCCTCGATTACCCTCAACAGTACACATTTTTGTCGTAGCCCCAGACAAGCACACCTGATTCAACTTGTCATCTAATCAAGCCTTCAATGAGTTGAATCAGGTGAGTTTGACCAGGGCCACAACGATCATGTGTTGTGTTGGGAGTACTCAGGGACTGAGTTAGGAAACACAGTACTACACACACTCACATAGGCATTACTGTATGTAGCCAAGCAAATGCTCAACTATGTGCTATCTAGTGTTTGTATGTTGGAAAGTCACTGGGCTGAGTCCTCATACTGTTTACCCAGCAACATTATCAGCGATGACCTTCATCATACGTGTAATGGATTGGCACTGCAGTGAATGTGTAGACTTAACTAGACTTTGCATCCTATGTGCACTAAGTTATCAGAGTAGAACCAATTAGATTCAAGACCAATAGTGGTGACCAGGTGTAGGCCTATAACAAACTCAGCTATCAATTGTGCATAGTAACAGAACTCTGGTTTTTAGTTATTATTACTGTCAATGCTGTATTCGTATGCCCTGTCATGTATTGGGTTGAGTGCCAATGTTTACACATCATTTGATTTCCAAGGGTACTACTCTTGACCGCACTGGGTCACAACCACATTATAATTAAGTAATAAGGCCCGAGGGAGTGTGGTATATTGCCAATATACTACGTCTAGGGGCTGTTCTTAAGCACGACGCAACACAGAGTGCCTGGATAAAGCCCTTAGCCGTGGTACATTGGCCATTACCACAAACCCCTGAGATGCCTTCTTGGTATTATAAACTGGTTACCAACGTAATTAGAACAGTAATAGTACTTTGTCATACCCATGGTATACATTCTGATATACCACAGCTTTCAGCCAATCAGCATTCAGGGCTCTAACTACCCGGTTTGTAATCCCTGACCAATCAGCTACATGGATAATTAGAAGGAGCTAGCATGTGACCAATCACACTCCTTCTAAATGCTTTTGAACATTGACGGGATTCAATTAATCTGGCATGGGCGCTCGGGTAAGCGTGTTTTGCAAAGGGTGAAAGTTCATTGCATTCGTTTTGGAATCGTGCTGCCTCCAGGCACGAGCCAGGAGCCTTAAAACAAAAGTGACATAATTAAAGGGATACTTCGGAATTTTGGCAATAATGCCCTTTGTGTACTTCCCTAGAGTCAGATGAACTTGTGGATACGTCTCTGTGTCCAGTAGGAAGGATGTTGGAGGTTGTTTTGTGATCCAATACTAACTAGCATTAGCACAATGACTGGAAGTCTAGCAGAACAAGGCAGTTAACCCACTGTTCCTAGGCCGTCATTGAAAATAAGAATTTGTTCTTAACTGACTTGCCTAGTTAAATAAAGGTCAAATTTTTTTTTTTTTAAAGATACCCATAGACTTCCAGTCATTGCGCAATAGCTAGATAGCAACTTCCTTCAAACTGCATGCAAAGACAATAAAATTTTATCCACAAGTTCATCTAAATCTGGAGAAGTAGGTAAAGGCCCTCTTTGCCAAAATCTCAAAGTATCCCTTTGGAATAATGAGCAGGATTCTGTGTTATCACATGCGAAAGTGATTGATTTTTGATAAAAACACTATCTGCCTTCCCAATGAAAACTAATTTGAAAATTCAAACATATATTTTCTGGGATAGTGATGTTGTATGTTTCTGGACAATGTACCATGCTGACAACATGACCGAGCAGCGCAGAATACTGTTCCATTTGAGAAGGGGACTCCTCCTTCACAGTTTTTGCCCATTCACGTAACGGGCCATAAACCGGTTCCCCGGGGCTCAGCATAATCCAATTCGTCCAATAATAGCCATTGTTCCTTCTAATAAAGGACACGAGTCAAAACTGACCCTTCAAAAAACACTATTGATAAACAGATGCGATTTTATTTATTCTCTAATTGTGAATGGTTAATATCGATGTTTTCAATGAAATAAAGGACAATTATTTTTGCATTCACACTTTGGACAACTGATCTCTTTCTTGGACACAGTCCCTGAATGTGTATCACACAACTATGTATATCATCACGTGTGAATAGTAGTCAATAAGAAAAACAATAATCACATGATACACCTCAAGTTTTACCTCAAGTTTCCCAAACAGTAACTCATTGTTTGCTATTAACCTTCATACTACACATGACAAAGGCCCATGAGGCCATGGCTTCCCTACATGGGGAACACGGTGTCATTTCGGCTACACAAGACTCATGCTCAGCCCACCCCTTAACTCAACCCGGCTTTTGTGACACAGGCTCCTGTTTCAGAGTGACCTCCACAAAACCAGCACAAGGACAGAAACACAATGGAGTGGGGACACACACTTCTGCATGACCGCACACACATTCACACATGCGCACAACACAGAGGAGAAAGGATGTTAATATGAACTGTTTCCTGTGCTGTGGTCAGCTGTGGTGCCGTCAAATCATGAAGAGACAGAAAATAGTTCCAATATCACCAGGGCAGGTTTAGACTATGTCCAATATCATGTGTTCCAAATCTTTTTTCCAAAGTGCTACCTTATAGTAGTAGTCTTCAGTTCCGCATTGGATCTTCAGTTTTATCTTCCGTTGCATTATTTTAAAAAACACGTCAAGTTAGAAGTGGAAAAACATTGGCAGGCCTGTCTCTCTGGGGATTGGGAGAACGGCCACTGATGGGCTGCAGCTGTCGCCACCTCAGTAGTCCACAGTGATATATATTACCAGGGTAAAAATAGCAAACCGAGCTTGTCCCCATCAGCAGCCATTCTTTTAGAGTTTACACAACAAGATGATGTTCATTTGAGATTTTACCGAGCCATTACGTCACGTCCTTAGATTGTATTATTATGTATCCTGTACATACGACTAATCCAACTCGAATGGATAGCTAGTTATCTATAGCAGTACCTGGAATCTCTGGAATGTTATGTTGCTTGAGGTGGTAGGTAGACTTGCTATGTACTTCCCAGGACTAATGGATGAAACAAGTGTAGACATTATACATTAGGCTACATAACACCAACAGTAATATAGTTCAGAAATGACAAAATGACTGACTGAATGAATAATTCATACCATGATATCAATACTTGTACAGAGACATTTCTGAATTTCACACATTTTGGGAGAATATTCCATGCTCAGCAACACCCCCCCCCCCCTCCCCTGTTTTTTCAAACAGCAGTAGCAGCCGAGTACATCTGAGTCATTCCTATTTGAAAGCACAAAATGGTTACCAGGTTATACAGAGGTCACCAAGGGGTTACAGAGAAATGAGAATCCATATCCCATGACCACCCCCCCAACCTCAGCAGACCTGAGCTCCAGGTACGCAAACACAACCCACATGTCATTTCCTGGAAACATTGCTTCTATTGTGTCTGCTGCTTTCAGAGAACGGAAATGTGAAAACCCCATTATTAAGAGCAACCAAATGGATTATAATGACATGGTTACTGAGTCACAATGCCGTCCAATTAACATTGGAAGGCCGTCGATGTGATGCCTCGGGTTCATTGTGCCGCATGCGAGATACATTAGATTCCCCAGAGCCTTAGGCAGTTCTGCTCACCTCCTAGCCCTGCACCCATTTTACAAGACAGAATGACGCGGGCAACTTTGTTTTTCTGATAGGACGCATTTTTTATAAATGGGGTGATCCTCTATCAAGAGACAGTCATCAGATAAGAGCATCACTAGGGAGAATAATTGTGTTTAACAAAGGAATAGGGTGCCATTCTGACAAACGCTGTACATAGTATATAGCTCCCTCTAGTGTTCATGTAGAGATCAGAAACAAATCCTGCACCTGTTTTTATTTCTGAGGGTAGAGCTCCACATAATACCCACAAAACCTAGCGGTCAAACAAGGAAATGGTTCGTGTCATTTTTTCTACCATTCATTTTTCCCTTAGGGAATTTTAGAAACATGTCAAATAAGGGCTGTTTCATCCTGTAGGCTTACCCTAGCGTGACGTTTTGGTAACCATGTACAGTAAACGTCTCCCGGACAAGATGGCTTTTATCAATATATTCAGCTCTATTTACTCAGATCCAGAAATGCTATTTAGCATCAAAGTAGACATGCAAGACTACAAATCCCTGCAAGCTCCTGCACGTAATCGCTAGCGGACACCTTTGCTAACAGCTATTGTGTAATTTTAAAACTTGCACAAGACAATACAGAATTGTCCATTTAAAGAAATGTAGCCAATTTAATTACTACATTTAGCTAACATTAGCTGGTAAATCCAGCGATGCTTACCTTTGCCTCAAATCTAGTCTCGTCCAGATCATGGCATTTATAGTTCTTTATGATAGCAACATTAGCATTTCAATGTGTGTGTGGGGGGGGGGGGGGGGGGGTGTAAATAAATTGACAAGTCACCTTCTCCTAGAGGTTTACACATCTAAACGGTCACTCCAGGGTAAGCCTACACAAAACACAGCCCTTATCGTTTCTAGTTGGACTTTGACGCCACCCTGAAACAGTCAGGCAGCTTAAAATGTGTATTATAAACTGGGTGGTTCAAGCCCTGAATGCCGATTGCCTGACATCCATAGTATATTTAAGCAATAAGGCACGAGGGGGTGTGGTATAAGGCCAATATACCACAGCTAAGGGCTGTTCTTAGGCACGACACATTTCGGAGTGCCTGGACACAGCCCTTAGCCGTGGTATATCAGCCATATACCATAAATCCCAGAGGTGCCTTATTGCTATTATAAACCGGTCACCAGCGTAATTAGACCAGTAAAAACAAATGTCATACCCGTGGTGTACAGTCTGATACACCACAGCTGTCAGTCAATCAGCATTCAGGACTCGAACCACCCAGTTAATAACAGACTGTATACAACAGGTAAGACAAAACATGTACTGCTCCAATTGTGCTGGTAACCCATTTATAATAACAATAAGGAACCTTGTGGCCACGGCTAAGGGTTGTTGTATTCTTAGCCGTGGTATATTGGCCATATACCATCCCCCGCGCCTGATTGCTTAAGTACCCCAATACCCAAATTATTTTTAATTGCAGTGGAAAACTTCAAGAATTAGAACCGGACATGTTTCAGAGGGAATCATTTATTTAAATAATTATATATCATTTCCACATAACTAATGGACATGATTCAATAAAACCAGACCATGTTTCTACAGTACATATACTCTCATAAACCTCAGTGCAGAGGGGGAACAAACATGGATCCCTCCCTTCCGGTCTCTCTTTCTCTTAAATATACATGGAAGGAACAGCCCTGGGCCTGGAGAGGAGCAGCTGCTTTAGGAACATAAATATAGAAAACAGAGCTGTGTGCTGCAGCCAGGGTGGTGAGGTGTGAGTTGAGAGGGGGGGTCCCGGAGATGTCGGGAAGGTGGGCTTTTGTTAATTTTTTTACTCAGTGAGCCCCAGCTTCTTCTTGAGGGACTCTGGCATCTCGGGGGGAGGGGGACGGGGCAGGCGGAAGTAGACCTTCACGGAGTCATAGATGAACCACTGCAGGGCCGTCAGGGTACCGATCATGATGATACGGGCAACCAGGCCCTTCCACACACCTTAAGAGGGGGAGAGAATGGGAGAAGGGATGTTTAGGGGAGGTGTTTGTTGGAAGTGTATAAATAAATTACATCTGCTTTGTTGTTTCTTTGAGCAGGCCAAACACCCAATGTTGGACAGTTACATATGCAAGAGAAAAAAATTAAAAACATAATTCAGTAGACTGACTATACAGCAACAGCACAGGAGCGCCCTCCAGAGGTGGATCTAAGGAGCGTGTTGTTGGAATTGGGAATTAAATAAATCACACCCACCTACCCCCCCTCTCCCAGTAATCAGAGAGGATTTGATTGGATAAAGTAACCCGAGGTACCAAATCAGTTTCACAAATCACATCCGTGATAACTTTGAGGAAGGATGCATTTCCTAAGTAAGACAAGCCCTACGGTTGTCCACTCACCTTTAGGTCCGAGCTTCTTGAGCACTTGGGCAGCAGTGCTGCCACTCTCCTTGTTCAGTACAGACACCACTGAGTCCGCTGGGTGGGACACGATGGCACAGAACACACCAGCTGGAGGGGACAGACAAATGCTCAGCACACAATCCAAAATAGGCCCACTATACCATCAAACAGAAGCCTGGGTCATCTTTGCTAGTCACCAAATGGAAGAAAACTGATTGAAACAGGGAGGGACAACTACCTGTACAAGCACAATAAGAAATGCTTATTTTCATTTTCTGTTGCAAAACATTTTTCTATGGTGTGCACTAATGAATACGACCCAGGTTTCTCTGGGTAGAAGTTGCAAGTGGGCCCAGATCTAGGATCATATTACGCTTCCCACAATCCTAACCTTAGTTATTACAAGGACAACACAAACCGGACTTTAGGTGAACTACTAGACCTAGGGCCACCTTCATCCTATTTCCTGTGGTACTACTCACCGATGTAGCCGGCAGTGAAGGTGACGATCAGCTGTTCGCCCTTTGTGCACTCAGCGCGGGGTTTGGGCACCACATGTTTGTAGAGCAGCTCCACGGTCCTCTCAAAGCAGGCAAACTTCATCATGGTGTAGGGGATCTGCCTCATCCACAGGGGAACCACACCCTTGTAGAACCTGAGAGAAAGGAAGGGGGGTAGGGAGAGAAAGGAAGAATGTCAGTTCCAAGCAGGCAGATCAGAGTTCTCGTTCCCTGTGATCAGAAACCATAGGTGAAAGCATATGGTGGTCACTAACAAGGCACTGACTGTCACCAGACAAGAGTGTAAAAGAAGATGAACAAACTGTTAGACTATTCCAGCGCAAACCTGGAAAATAACATTAGGGTCTATGGGATTGTCCATCCCCCAGCATAGCTGCACTGGTAGGGTCCCACCAGGGAAACTGAGGGTTGCCAGTGCAGCAGAGGTGCTGGGAGGCAGGTAGACTGCTCTCACACACCAATGACTCAAGCACCTCCAACTGTACAGCCAAAAAGCCGTTGAGGGCTTCCAAGCTGGAGCTGCAGCACTCAGAGACAACAGCACCAGCACAGGACTGCCCTCCAGGGGTGGATCTAAGGAGCGTGTTTGTTTGGTAACCTCACAAATCAGCTATACAGAGCAAGAATGACTTCTGTAGGCTTACGTTCCATACCAGCCAAGAAACACCCAATTAATGTATTCAAGGCTACAAGTTGTATCAGATTTGTTTCACCTAGTGTAGGAACAAAAGCATACACACGTCGTAACTGTCCATGAGCAGGATTGAATACTTTCCCAGGTTATACAGTCTCCAAAACAAAAACTAATAGACCACCACAAACACAATCTACTCACGCCCATACTCCCTCCTCTGCGAACATCTTGGGAGCACACTGTCTGAGGTTGTTGGCGTAGCCGGGGCAGGTCTGGATACGCACTTTACACGCCTCCATGGGGGCCAGGGCAATATCAGCGAAGAACTCTGCACTGGCAGACGCAGCCAGGTACAGGGATGTCCTCCACAGGTAGGTGTTCTCCTGTTAGATGAGAGGGGGCGAAGTCAGCTGTGGTCCTGTGTAGGCTAGCAACACCAAAGTCACGCAGGGATTAGTCAATGTAAGCACTCATTGTACTGTACTTGGATAAAAGCGCCTGCTAACTAGCATGTCATTTATGATTGTTGGTGGGTGAACGAGTCCCTTTAAAACACTGTAAACCAGGGAATCCAACCGTGTTAGTTTCTACCCACATTGGTTACTACCCCTGACTGACCTCTCCAAGCATGTCGCTGTAGAAAATCTTGAACATCTCATAGAAGCCAAACTTGCAGAGACCCTGCATGGAGTAGCCAATGAATGTAGGGGCCCAGCCCTTAGCCAGCCCTCGGGCTCCATCCTCCTTCAGTGTGAGGGAGAAGCCTTTGCCAATGCTCTTGTACTTGTCAGGGTCCACCTAAGGAAGAAAAAACAATTGGTTAGCAGAGAGTCAAAGGAACAATGGGCTATGGGCTGAAATCTAGGTCATTTTATCTAAGGTTTCAAGGCCATGTTTATAAAAAATAAAAAAAACTAGCTAGGTTACAGGTTGTGAACTAGGGGGTTATCCAGATTAACATGACTAGTTATAGCTAGTGATTTATCTAATGTCTGCTAATCTACAGGAATCTTCCACCCAATCACAAATCTAGTTTTCCCACCCAATTTTTTCTTCATCTATTCAAGTGCATAGGAATTAAGGGTACATTTGGGATTGGGCACCTTTCCTTTCAGGAGCTATGGAGGCCTTCACACAGCAGACAGCTACAGGGGGTACCACAAACCTGGATGCGGCACTTGACAAGGTCGAGGGGTACAACAGCTGTGTGTGTGAGGCCGCAGCTCAGGATACCCCCAAAGCCACACAGGGCATAATACTTTGTTGAGCCAAATTCACAGCTCACATCTGCAGAGTCTGCAGCAAAAAAACAAACAATACATGCCCAACATGCAGTCACGACACATGCAACACAGGACAATAATCACCAACAAACATGCCACCATTACATTATAACACACCAGGGAATGAGCCAGTTAAAATTTCAAACACTTGTGAATCAGGGTTCAGGTAAATTCTTTTTCAATTCAGGAAGTTAACTGACATTCCAATTTACCCCAATGCTTCTCAGTTTACAGTGTACTTCCTGAATTGAAACTGACCTCTGCTTGTGATTTTAAATTGATTATTATATACCCAGGATTTATTTCACTCATTTGATGAAGTAATCGTAAAACAGGGTTAAAAATCGTTAAAAATCTGTAAAAATAAAATAAAAATTGAATTCTAACTTGACTCGAAAATGTCTAAAAGGTTTTACAAAAAAAGAAAATATTGTTGAAGCATGAGCTGTATAGTTAGCTAAAATACATATAGCTTGCATAAATACATGCATCATTTATACTTTAGTCAATTTAAAGCTAGGAATAATTCCATTGAGGTGTAAATTACTTGGGCCTTTGGACTAACTTAATAAAGCTATAGGCTAAATTCTAGCAATGCATAGCTGCACTTTGATCATGTTATAAATAGCAGGGTGACATTTCTGAAAACATTTTCCCATTGTCACTCCTGACCTTTCAGTGACCTACAAGTCCTTCAGCTTTGGATTGAGAAGGGGAATGGTAGCAGGCAGGGAGGTTCAGGAACACTGGTGATTGTGAATCACACACTTACCATGCGATGTGGGTCATTCGAAAACAATTTTTTTAAATCAGGTGATCAGGTGGGATAAAACGTGAGGTTGAACAATGACAATGATTCCACCACAGCTGCACAAAACCGGGCTGCTCGATACATCCATTCTCCCATGCAAACTAATGCATTTCAGACAACAAAAACATGTTAGCGTGTTGGGTTTTAAGTGGCACCAGGCCACAGGGTTAGACAGACCTGCATTCTGCATTTGACCAGATCGAGGGGCACTAGGGCAGCATGTGTGGTGCCACAGCTGATGATGCCACCAAACCCACAGAGGAGTAAATACTTCCGTGAGCCGAACTCACAGCTGTCTCCCTCTGAAGAAAGAGTCAGGCAATACTTTCAAAATGGGGACTTGATGTTGTTCATTAGAAAAGTGGTAATAAGTAAAAGCAAACTGCATCTTCAATAGGCTAAAGGGCAAATACAAGTGGAGCTTAATTGTGTGTGTCCTGTCCTATGTCGTCTGCATAGGCCTATGTCAAAGGTGCAAAGAGCCATGCACAACACGGAACATTTACTCCCTGTGAGGGCAGACTCTTGTGCAACAGGCAATGTTCTAGCAGAGCAGACTAGCTGTATAACTAATCAACCAACCAGCACCGTATTAAGGCTATAAAAAGAGGACACTGGCCAGCAAGCTCTAAAACTAACCAAAAGCCTGACCCAAATATGTCACCTTTAGAACTAGGCTGGCTAAACCGTAAAAACATTCCATAGAAATGTTTCAAGCGACAATGAAAAACAGCAATAATATTGCAATGGTCAGAATATAACTGAGGGGTGGTTGAAGGCCATGCTTTACGTTACAAAAAGGATAGCATTTCAAGTGATCCTAAATCTAGACAAAACTTGTCAAACTTATCCGAATTGAGAACCAATTAAATGCCCCCGTCTAGGGGTCAGACGCATATCATTAGCCGGCTGGTGTGCTAGAAAGCAATACACAGACATTCGCCTAACTACTACTTTGCCCTTTTGAGTTAGGGGCCTCTCACCTTAGTTTTAAACAGCGATTGAGGGAAGACATGAATTCAGTTCAGATACCTGCGGCATATTTCAAAGTTTACATTTGCCCTTCCATGTCCTCCATAGACTAGGCCTAGCCTGTCTTTGACATTCCACATTTAATGACAGTGGCTAGATAGCGTTAAAAGTTTGACCAGCACACAAGTCGTATCTATTAAATAACACATGTTGATATCTATTAAATATCACATTAATAAAATTGGTATCTCGTCTCATCATTGATTCAGTTGGCTGCGTACTTGCTCGCTAGCTAGCTACATGCTAACTGTACTTGTTAGCTAGTTAGCATGCAGAACATTGGTTTACCAGCGATTGCTGCGGCAGCGAGGTTGCGGCTCTGTTTGGGCTCCTCGGTTTCTTGGAGGGAGAAGAGCGGGGCGTTGAAGGGATTAGCCCGGGACAACTGTGTTAGTGTGGTCGGATACATGATGGCCAAAAACCGGGCTGTAGAATGAAAGCGAATGTTAGCAAGCTAGCTCACTACAGTACCTTGCTATAGAAACACGATCAGCAGTAACACAGCTCAGCTGACACTGAGAGCAGGCTAGGAAGGGGGTTGGAATGTCACGTGAATATGTAGCTATAGTTTGACATGCAGATAACATGGAATGGAAATGCAAACCGTATTCCATCATGTTATTGTTGGTGTTAGCTAACGAGCTATTTTGGCTTCTGGCTAGTTAGCTAAATTACGTTAACTAGCTAACTTATTTAGCAAGCTCACTACTACTAGCTAGTGAGCAACTGATTAGCTAGCTTTCCCAAGGTGGAACAGTTGCACAAGACAAGCTAGCAACATAAAACATTCTAAACGTCCTAAACACAGCATTACAGTAAAGACAAGCCTTAATATTCCCTTCTACTGTAACATTTTAAATTCGAATTATGTTAGATATTGCATAGTACTCCACTCACTCTCTCCGTGTCTTAAAATGGCGCCTCCAGTCCTACTGCAACCGGCGGCTCACAGAGACCGAACGTCCTCGCGATAAATGAATTTGTCCTTCACGGAGAAAAGTGGGAGAGACTTTCTGTGTTCTGTCCTATCGGGGACGATATATGGAATGACAGTACGATCAATCAAAATGTGGGGTCCAATCACGAAACAGGACGTTCCTAAACCTTCAGCGCTATCGTAGAAGTACAACGCTAGAACGCTCTTTAAATTTGGTTTTAGAAGTGACAGTGCCACCAACCACATGGAAGACTAAACAGTTGATACATGATGGAGTGATGTGTGCCATATAAAGACAGTGAGTGATGGGGAAAGAGAGAGGTAATGTAAACATATGTTTCCCAGGCCAATAAAGTCATTTGAATTGAATTGAGAGGGGGGAGAGGCAGAGAGAGAGAGCGATACAGAGAGAGAGAGAGAGGTGAGAGTAAGAAGATTACTATGCCTTGGCAGTCAGCCTATTCTTTGCCATGGTATTAATCTTGGCCTGTGGAGCAGGGCAGTCTTCCATCCCTGCAGGTCAACAGTGTCAGTGCAGTCTTGACTTTTGCCGCATTCACGTTCGAGTCAGAACTAGGAAAATGGTTATAGTTATACACATACCACGCTCAACCAGTTAGCAAGTCAGAAATATCAGAATGCCCTAGTTCCGAGTAGCATGTGAAGCTCTTATCAAACCTCTGAATGATTGGACCAGTTTAATAAATATGAAATCAGTGAGCCACAGAGAATGAGAACCACAGAGAATGCCTTCATGCCTCTACCACAACCTATATTTAACAATGATTTGGCAAAGGTCAGTCAGTAGGCAGCTCAACCCTGCTTCTGGCTGACTGTGTGTAAGTGTCTGTGTGAAGTTAAAATTAGCATCAGGGTCCTATATAGAGTGCAATAGGTGAAACTATTCCTGATTTCCACTCTGGGCTAAGTAGAGTGTATTCAGTGGGGCCTGTATTTTATCATTGACACCATTACAAAAAAAAATTGCCATCAGAATGCATTATAACTGCAGTACACTGACGTATAACTGCAGTTAGAGTGCAGTATAACTGCAGTACACTGACGTATAACTGCAGTTAGAGTGCAGTATAACTGCAGTACAGTATATTGCAAATAACACTATGTTCAAAATAACACTGTTTTTTTTACTGCAGTACTTTTGCAGTGTAAGTGCAGTATAACTGCAGTACACTGCTGTTATTCTGCAATTACTGCGTCCAAAATACCAGTCGACTACAGTCACTGCATTTTCACTGCAGTTTCAAAACGGCAATCTTTTTTTGTAAGGGCAGGCTCAGCTCCCCCTCTGCAGCTAGAAAGTACTGTTGTAAGAAAAATATTGTAGCTATTTTGGAAAGGCTGCTCTAAGGAGTGCCTCAAGGCTCCATCCTCGAACCTCTGCTTTTCATTATTTTTATGCTTCCCCTGAGCCCGATCATCTGCCTCTATGGTTTCAACATCCACTGCTATGCGGATAACTCCCAGATTTACATCCACACCAAACCCGCCTCATCTCTCTACCCCGTCTCTGATCAAATATCAAGGATATGAAAACTGGATGACATCCAATCTACTCAAACTCAACAGTAATAAAACAGGTCATGCTGCTGGCTCCCAAGGCTCTCCTCAAGAAAGTGGGAGACCTCGTAATGTCCATCAATGGCTGTTCCATCTGCCCATCATCTGTGGTCAGAAACCTGGGTGTCATTCTGGTCCCACTCTCTCCTTTGAGCCCCACATAAAATATACAGTGCCTTGCGAAAGTATTCGGCCCCCTTGAACTTTGCGACCTTTTGCCACATTTCAGGCTTCAAACATAAAGATATAAAACTGTATTTTTTTGTGAAGAATCAACAACAAGTGGGACACAATAATGAAGTGGAACAACATTTATTGGATATTTTAAACTTTTTTAACAAATCAAAAACTGAAAAATTGGGTGTGCAAAATTATTCAGCCCCCTTAAGTTAATACTTTAACGCCACATTTTGCTGCGATTACAGCTGTAAGTCGCTTGGGGTATGTCTCTATCAGTTTTGCACATCGAGAGACTGAAATGTTTTCCCATTCCTCCTTGCAAAACAGCTCGAGCTCAGTGAGGTTGGATGGAGAGCATTTGTGAACAGCAGTTTTCAGTTCTTTCCACAGATTCTCGATTGGATTCAGGTCTGGACTTTGACTTGGCCATTCTAACACCTGGATATGTTTATTATTGAACCATTCCATTGTAGATTTTGCTTTATGTTTTGGATCATTGTCTTGTTGGAAGACAAATCTCCGTCCCAGTCTCAGGTCTTTTGCAGACTCCATCAGGTTTTCTTCCAGAATGGTCCTGTATTTGGCTCCATCCATCTTCCCATCAATTTTAACCATCTTTCCTGTCCCTGCTGAAGAAAAGCAGGCCCAAACCATGATGCTGCCACCACCATGTTTGACAGTGGGGATGGTGTGTTCAGGGTGATGAGCTGAGTTGCTTTTACGCCAAACATAACGTTTTGCATTGTTGCTAAAAAGTTCAATTTCGGTTTCATCTGACCAGAGCACTTTCTTCCACATGTTTGGTGTGTCTTCCAGGTGGCTTGTGGCAAACTTTAAACAACACTTTTTATGGATATCTGATTGTTGTCCTATGGACAGAGTCTCCCACCTCAGCTGTAGATCTCTGCAGTTCATCCAGAGTGATCATGGGCCTCTTGGCTGCATCTCTGATCAGTCTTCTCCTTGTATGAGCTGAAAGTTTAGAGGGACGGCCAGGTCTTGGTAGATTTGCAGTGGTCTGATACTTCTTCCATTTCAATATTATCGCTTGCACAGTGCTCCTTGGGATGTGTAAAGCTTGGGAAATCTTTTTGTATCCAAATCCGGCTTTAAACTTCTTCACAACAGTATCTCGGACCTGCCTAGTGTGTTCCTTGTTCTTCATGATGCTCTCTGCGCTTTTAACGGACCTCTGAGTCTATCACAGTGCAGGTGCATTTATACAGAGACTTGATTACACACAGGTGGATTGTATTTATCATCATTAGTCATTTAGGTCAACATTGGATCATTCAGAGATCCTCACTGAACTTCTGGAGAGAGTTTGTTGCACTGAAAGTAAAGGGGCTGAATAATTTTGCACGCCCAATTTTTCAGTTTTTGATTTGTTAAAAAAGTTTGAAATATCCAATAAATGTCGTTACACTTCATGATTGTGTCCCACTTGTTGATTCTTCACACAAAAATACAGTTTTATATCTTTATGTTTGAAGCCTGAAATGTGGCAAAAGGTCGCAAAGTTCAAGGGGGCCGAATACTTTCGCAAGGCACTGTATCACCAAATCTGCCTTCTTCCACAATCACTTGGTACATCACGTCTGGACTAGAGGTCTTCTCGGGTCCAAAACTGAGGACCCGTACGGGCCCGATAATTTTTAAAGGGGGTGCCCGAACCTGAATGAGCCCGCGGACAAATAGACCTTAATATGTTGGCTAGGCCTTCTAAAGTCAATAAATTCACCTTATTGGTGTAAAATAAATATCTTACAGGCTATGCAGAGCTGTGGTTACATACAGTGTATTCAGAAAGTATTCAGACCCTTTGACTTTTCCCACAGCCTTATTCTAAAATTGATTAAAATGTTTTTTTCCCCTCATCAATCTACACACAATACCCCATAATGACAAAGCAAAACACCGGTTTTTAGAAATTTATGCAAATGTATAAAAAAAAAAAATGGAAATATCACATTTACATAAGTATTCTACTCAAAACTCTGTTGAAGCACCTTTGGCAGCGATTGCAGCCTCAAGTTTTCTTGGGTACACCTGTGTTTGGGGAGTTTTTCCCATTCTTCTCTGCAGATCCTCTCAAGCTCTGTCAGGTTGAATGGAGAGCATCGCTACACAGCTATTTTCAGGTCTCTCCAGAGATGTTCAATCGGGTTCAAGTCCGAGCTATGGCTGGGCCACTCAAGGACATTCAGAGACTTGTCCCAAAGCCACTTCTACATTGTCTCGGCTGTGTGCTTAGGGTCCTTGTCCTGTTGGAAGGTGAACCTTCGCCCCAGTCTGAGGCCCTGATTGCCCTGGAGCAGGTTTTCATCAAGGATCTCTGTACTTTGCTCCGTTCATCCTTCCTCGATCCTGACTAGTCTCCCAGTCCGTGCTGCTGAAAAACATCCCCACAGTATGATGCTGCCACCACCATGCTTCATCTTACGGATGGTGCAACATTTCCTCCAGGCGCATTAAAGCCAAAGAGTTCAATCTCGTTTCATCAGACCAGAGAATCTTGTTTCTCATGGTCTTAGAGTCCATTAGGTGCCTATTGGCAATCTCCAAGCGGGCTGTCATGTGCCTTTTCCTGAGGAGTGGCTTCCTGGCCACTCTACCATAAAGGCTTGATTGGTGGAGTGCTGCAGAGATGGTTGTCCTTCTGGAAGGTTCTCCCATCTCCACAGAGGAACTCTGGAGCTGTGTCAGAGTGACCATCGGGTTGTTGGTCACCTCCCTGACCAAGGCCCTTCTCCCCCGATTGCTCAGTTTTGGCTGGATGGCCATTCTTCTTCCATTTAAGAATCATGGAGGCCACTGTGTTCTTGGGGACCTTTAATGCTGCAGAAATGTTTTGGTACCGTTCCCTAGAGCTGTGTCTCAACACAATCCTGTCTCGGAGCTCTACAGACAATTCCTTTGACCTCATGGCTTGGTTTTTGCTCCGACATGCACTGTCAACTGTGGGACCTTTATATAGATAGGTGTGTGCCTAATGGCACAGATTGGCCTATAGGTGGTGATGTTATAAGCAGTCTCACCAACCCTCATATCTGCCGCCCGTTGTCATTGTCACTAGTGGCGCCATAGGATACTAGTGCAATAACTATTGATCAAGTGGACTTGGTCTAATGCAAATGAATGTACGATTTCAATTATGCAGACACAATGTGAAATATCGTTATTAGTATAATCACATATTGTTGCCCAAGTATATGGGCCGAACGTGGTGAAAAGTGGAGATTTTCTTTTGGTAAATTAGAAACCAGAAGTCCTGACGCTTGCACAGTCAAAATATCACATCGGAGAGTGTATTGAAGCATGTACCAACAGACTTAAATCATTTAGACAAATATTTACACTAATACTGAACATATTTAACTAAATATTTAATTAACATAAACCATTAGTCAAATTGACCCCAGGATTGGTATAACTCAATACATTAAGTAATGAATAACTGCTGCACTCAAAGATAACCAATCTACAGTGCTAGGCTAAACTTCACTTGCATCCTCCTTGTGGTTATTGAGAGAAACTTGGTAATGCTTTCACTGATTGCACATGAAGATTGTTTTTACATGACCAAGCACTTGCTCTGTTATCCAACAAATCTTGTTTTTTTTCTGTCATGCTGTGAACTCCGTTCATTGCTGCTCGCAGCTCATATTGGTTTTGTTTTTACTCTTTGCTGTAGTGTCCTTGTTTTTTTTCTGTCATGCTGTGAACTCCGTTCATTGCTGCTCGCAGCTCATATTGGTTTTGTTTTTACTCTTTGCTGTAGTGTCCTTGTTTTTTTTCTGTCATGCTGTGAACTCCGTTCATTGCTGCTCGCAGCTCATATTGGTTTTTACTCTTTGCTGTAGTGTCCTTGTTTTTTTTCTGTCATGCTGTGAACTCCGTTCATTGCTGCTCGCAGCTCATATTGGTTTTTACTCTTTGCTGTAGTGTCCTTGTTTTTTTTCTGTCATGCTGTGAACTCCGTTCATTGCTGCTCGCAGCTCATATTGGTTTTTACTCTTTGCTGTAGTGTCCTTGTTTTTTTTCTGTCATGCTGTGAACTCCGTTCATTGCTGCTCGCAGCTCATATTGGTTTTGTTTTTACTCTTTGCTGTAGTGTCCTTGTTTTTTTTCTGTCATGCTGTGAACTCCGTTCATTGCTGCTCACAGCTCATATTGGTTTTTACTCTTTGCTGTAGTGTCCTTGTTTTTTTTCTGTCATGCTGTGAACTCCGTTCATTGCTGCTCGCAGCTCATATTGGTTTTTACTCTTTGCTGTAGTGTCCTTGTTTTTTTTCTGTCATGCTGTGAACTCCGTTCATTGCTGCTCGCAGCTCATATTGGTTTTTACTCTTTGCTGTAGTGTCCTTGTTTTTTTTCTGTCATGCTGTGAACTCCGTTCATTGCTGCTCGCAGCTCATATTGGTTTTTACTCTTTGCTGTAGTGTCCTTGTTTTTTTTCTGTCATGCTGTGAACTCCGTTCATTGCTGCTCGCAGCTCATATTGGTTTTTACTCTTTGCTGTAGTGTCCTTGTTTTTTTTGAACGGTGCTTTGTTGTTTCAAGTCAAATAAAAATCTAAGACAAATTATCCCTACATAGTACAGTTTTATTGAGAAGATATTCCATTATTTATTACAATGAATACATTATTAATTTGGCAACAGACAATTTCGATTAAAAAAAACGGGGCGGGGGCATATAAGAGCTATATGTGTGCATGAGTTTTAAGAATCCCCGTCTCACACACGTACGCTGTATAGATGGTTCGATCAAGAAAAAAAAGGATTACAATTTGTTGAAATTCTTTCAGTCTTTTCCTGTTTTTTTCATAATAACTGCATTCGATTACAGCGACAGCATTACAAAAGCAAACCGCGTGAAACACAGACACGCACACAGGTAATTCTCTCTCACAGACTCACACAAATGCAACCATACGACTACACCATGCAGAGACATAAAACAAAAAATAGATCACAAAGCAAGTTCACATAATTTGGAAGCCACTGTTTCGGTGTGGGTACGTTATCTGGAGATGAGTGGTGCGACTGGCTTTCTCTCAGCCTCACAGGCTCAGATGGGGAAAGGACAGACAAACAAACAAACAGAAGACGGTATTGTCATTTCAGAATGAGAAGCGGTGGTCATATTGGACATTGTCGTCTCCAGGAGGTGTTGACAAAGACTAGGCTACCGTACCAGACCATTTAACCAATTATAAGTGACAGAAACACGGGAAGGAAAAAAATACAAGAATGCCAAGGAAGTGAGGGACGATGACAATGAAAATAGTGGCAGCAACATTATGCTGCCTTCACTTGCGGACCTCACTGCCACTGGTCTGCATGGAATCTGAAGACCCTCCGAAGGGGGCCATAGCGTTGGTCTCCATGGTCTGGTAGACGAAGAATATGAAGCCAGCTACAACGCTGAGGAGCAGCAGCTTCAGCCAGACAGGCAGGCCACGGGGTGGTGCTAAGGCCTTGCCAAGAGGGGGCGCCACTGACGTTACCAGCCTGGTAGAAGGGGGCAGGGTGGTGACTCTGTGGACGGTGGCGGTGCGGCTCTCCGTGTAAGAAGAGTTAGAGGCGGAGCGCAGGAGGGTCTCATCTGTCCACAGGTCACCAGACTTTAGGGGCCTGCCGGCTGCACCTCGGATGGGCCGTCGACAGGTGGCGCTAGAGGGACAGTAAAGGTAGAACGTTGAGTTTCATGGTAACATTTCACACATGAGTTGCCATCAGGCAAGTATTACGATCAAGCTCTTAACAAATTAGTTACAGGACACCGCTTTACAGGAATGACAAGACTGTGGGTGGCAGTCTGCCAGATATAGCAATGTTTTATTGAAGTTGTTTATGTTGATAGAATAATGTGCGTGTGTCTTACTTGATTCCTGTTGGAGTGTTGGTCTCGTAGGGGAACATCTCCTTCAGGATATCCTTCTCATCCACCCTGCTGGGTGTCTGCTCACCAGCTGCTATCTTCTCCACCTGCAACACACATTTTAGTACACTTTCTTTAGACATTGAAGCTGACGGAGCGATTAAGGTGAGGATGAGACATTGTTCCATTGGCATGTTACAAAGTCACTGCCACATTCACATATGGTATTATTTTTTGTAAAAGGCTAGAGAGGGTGTGTACACCTAAGAACCACTAGGTGGCCCTGTTGCAGTCCTCTTCCCATGTGACCGCACAAGTCTGGAGTCTTTCACTCCCCTCACTTCAGCTGGCATTTAAGCAGCTGTACTAGTACAGACAGACAGCTGTGCGCCACACACACTACAGTAGCTCCATTCATAATTGTCACCCATTTGTTTACAATCACACCATCTGTGAGGAAAAAAAACGTGAGACCACTTTCACTCCACCACATTTAAATTAACCTTAAAGTTCCCATTCCCGGGTGCCACCACAACAAACCACTGTGAGAAAAACAGAACTCTATTTGAGAACAACTATTGTGCAAAGACTGTATACCAGAGTAAAGCGATTGGACAGCGTGTCAAACTTGGCAGAGAGACGATAGGCATTCCATTTGTTCCTTCAGGACTTGAGATGGAGATGGAGATGGGGGGGGTGTGTGAGACGTGGCTCACAGACCTGACGGTGAAGGAGGCAAAGGGGTCACTTTCAGACAAATGAGGTAGTGAGGAAGGCTTGGCTACTAGGAGCGGGCTGACTTCCTGCGGTACCCCCTTTAATATGGAGAGGGTAAGTAACACACTGTTATTCGTTATAGAAGAGGTTGGTTGATATACATACAGACCCAGGAGAGACTGACAGCAAGAGAGCGAGACCAAAACGAATAGCCAGTGATCAGAGCACTGAGGAAATTGTGAAGATTGAAAATCAGACAAAACACCCAATACAGAGTGATGTCCCAAGTACTACAGCAGGTGAGAGATGTCCCACACCTCTAAAAAGAGAAGTATTGAGTAGAGAGGTTGGCTCATGACTGGGAGCTTAATCAGTCAGAGTGAGAGGAAGACCACCATCCTCCTCACAGCACAGCTAGAATAGAAGAGAATGGATTTATTTTTTCACAGAGGGGAATGAACAGCTGTGGCTTTTGAATGAGCTAAACAACACACACAAGACTGATACAAACATTACACAAGCAACAAAATCACAAACATTTATTTTTTAAGTGGATGAAGAGGTCTTTGGTCTTGGTGGCAGAGAGAAATCTTCCAGGACGTTCTCCTTACACCAGAGGTCAAACTTGTCCACTGAATTGAAACAGTCGAGATGTTTTGCTTTGTGCTGCACTCACCCGTTTACACAAGGTAGGCATTGTTCCCAAACCCATCCAAACTCAGTTTGAAGTAGATCAAATCATCCAACCATGTTCAGTTAACCAAATCAGGCTGGCATCAAAAGGTATGCCCATTGGAACCAAACATTGACATGTAGCTCATCCCGTTTAATACGGAGACTAGAGACTAGCTAGAACTATAGAAGAGTGGTGAGCATACCTTCCAGAGTTCCTCTACGACCAGCCCCCCCCCCCCCCCCCCCCCCCCCCTACTTCCTCTCTTCCTTTTTGGTTTCTGCCGCCTCTTGCCACACCTCATTTGGCTTCCTCTAGGGTGTTAACCCATTCTGAGTGGGTGAAAACACGGTTTAGTGATGATCTTTCACTTCCTTATTTTATAAAAATACATTTTACCAAGACAAATATGATTCTTCATGTTCTGAATCGTTCAGTGGGGTCTTTTTTGGATTTCATAAACTGTTGACAGAGTGGTGCCACTTTCTCACAGGAACTTTTGAGGATTTTGCATGTTGTGGTGGTAGTCTGCAAAGACGTTTCTGAGAGTCGCAAAAAGCTAAATTAGCATCAACCAAGCTAAATTAAATGTAAAAAGCATTGAAAATGCTTGTTTTTGTGAGAAATATTCTGTCATGTCTCAAAATCGATATCCATCTTACCTCTTGTTTTATGTCCTCTGGAATCAGAAGAAAGATGAGTTCAACGGTGAACCTGTCAGTTTAGCCTCAATTCTAAAATTGGCAGTCCACAAACATGCTTTAAAGGGATGGTTTGATATTTTTCCAATGAAGCCCATCGACTTCCCCAGACTCCGATGAACTCTGGGATATCATTCTGATGTCTATATGTCCAGTATGTAAGAAGTTAAAAGGTGCGAGACAAAACTAACTTGTTAGCTCATGACTGGAAATGCACAGGAACAGCTACCTCGGGGTAGTAGATACAGGGCTTAATTTCCAAAATCTCAAACTCTTTAATGTGGTTATAATATCCACATGATACAGACAGCTTCAGTTGAGTAGTTTACCATCTGGTAGGTTCAGGATTCCGACACCAGATGGCACCAACACCTCCCAAAGTATCAGGAAAAAAGGAGGAGAAAAGTAAAAGGGCGTAAAAATATTTTTTAAAACACTCAAACAATAGGTTTTGTATAGGAGTTGGGAAAATAATGAGTATGTTCTTGCAAGGAAAGAATGAAAGAGGGAGAGAGAGAGTCAAAGAGACAGAAATTAGTGGACTAGAGGCACCCAGTGGCAAAGAGAAAACAAGCTAATCCAAGTCAATTGGCCGGTCCTGAAATTAAAACCTGCTGCACAAACTACCAGCAGACAGACACACAGAGGGTCCTTCAGACAGACACACAGAGGGTCCTTCAGACACACAGAGGGTCCTTCAGACACACAGAGGGTCCTTCAGACACACAGAGGGTCCAGACAGACACACAGAGGGTCCTTCAGACAGACACACAGAGGGTCCTTCAGACAGACACACAGAGGGTCCTTCAGACAGACACACAGAGGGTCCTTCAGACAGACACACAGAGGGTCCAGACAGACAGACACACAGAGGGTCCAGACAGACAGACACACAGAGGGTCCTTCAGACAGACACACAGAGGGTCCTTCAGACAGACACACAGAGGGTCCTTCAGACAGACACACAGAGGGTCCTTCAGACAGACACACAGAGGGTCCTTCAGACAGACACACAGAGGGTCCTTCAGACAGACACACAGAGGGTCCTTCAGACAGACACACAGAGGGTCCTTCAGACAGACACACAGAGGGTCCTTCAGACAGACACACAGAGGGTCCTTCAGACAGACACACAGAGGGTCCTTCAGACAGACACACAGAGGGTCCTTCAGACAGACACACAGAGGGTCCTTCAGACAGACACACAGAGGGTCCTTCAGACAGACACACAGAGGGTCCTTCAGACAGACACACAGAGGGTCCTTCAGACAGACACACAGAGGGTCCTTCAGACAGACACACAGAGGGTCCAGACAGACAGACATTTGGTGCTTTGTTTTCCACACACACGTAATTCCCCCCAAGTAGTTCCCTCTGACTACTAATCACAACTTGAGATATGCATGCTATTTAACTCATATTTCAACAAGTCTGTATGGCGAGCTTTGAAGGAATAAACACCATGAGGCTGGCCTAGGGTGAGGATGTGCTTTTGTCCACTGATTAAATAAAGACTAAATAAAAAGAGGGACTCACTCGGTTGTGCTGGCTGCTGCGGGTCCTGGTGGTGACTGGGGTCTTCCCTCTGCTTCTGACAGGTCTCTCCACCACGGGGACTGGCTCTGGTTCTGGGACTGTAGTCATCTCTAAAACACATACACACCACACAATTTCCATCAATGTCATGCTGTCAGTCAGTCTATTAACCAACACATCAAATTGCATGATTTGTATCATCCCAGAGGGCCAATTTGGTATGAAAGTAGGCATCTCATAAAACAAATATCGAATGTGTAATCTAATGTGTCAACTGCCAAGATGAATCCGATTTGAATCTGTAATAACCTGGTCTAAGAGGATGACTAAGTGTTACGTTTCTTACCTTCCTCCTTGTCGCTGTAGTGGTATGAGTCAGAGTTGCCGTTGCGGTCTACCTGAGTGATGACCACCGGTAGAGCAACGGCCTCAGGAGGACCATGGTCCAACAGCTTCTGGAGCCTTCTCTCATACAGCTTACGGGTTGACGCTGCCATGACAAGACATTCAAATAAAAATCAATGGAACTTCATGAATCCCTCTTCTCATACGGTCTATGGGTGGAGGCTGCCAAAAGTTCAGACATTATTCAAATGAATTCAACACAACTTTATTGATAAGCAAATGAAGACCGCAACAATAATGGCCGTTATTAAAATAAATTCAATACATAGAAGGCATTCTATGTCTGGACCAAAGTAGTAGTTTTATTTACATGGTCGGGATTCAAGAGCCCATCACAATTAAATACATATTCCACCTACCATATAACCAACAGGCAATTATAGACTCGGTAACACAGAATGAACCCAATGTTTTCTAAAAACAATGCCCCTGGCAAATGTACTAGCAGACTGACTGACTCACCCACGATGGGTCCTGCGTTGACTCCATATTTGAGCAGCTCGTCCTTCAGGCCCTCACTGGTCAGCTCAGTCACATCCAGGTCCTCAAGCCGAGGCTTGTCTGTTTTCCTCGTGGCTTTCTGTGAAAGAAGGACCACAGAGGTCAGACTGAAACAACATGAAAAGTGTTCAGGCCTACCACCCATCACAGAAGGATGACTTGAATTGGAACGCCCATTCTAGTAAATCATATTTCTTTGAGTTGTTTTTAAATGTACTTCAAATTAAAAAAGGTTGGATTCAATTTGTGCTGGAGCTCGCCAAAACACAAATCCAAAGAAGCAAAGCAAAGAAATCCATTTTGTGCTACTGAACATCACAGGGTTTAACATTTGAAATCCACAAACTGAAATGTCCAAAAAACCTCTCTGTAACTCTGCAGTGTGTGAGTGTGTGTGAGAGAGAGAGAGAGAGAGAGAGAGAGAGAGTTGACTGATCTTTAGATGAGTGTTTTCTTTACCCAGCTCCTTGGGCTGCTTCAGCCAGCAAACACCACAGATGTTAAACGCCTTAAAAAGGTTTCTAATCACACACTAATTATCAGCAGAGCTAGTTTAACGCCCTCTCCTGACCTAAACCATCATTACTGATCAACACTAAACAAACAACCAGAGAGCAAACAGAGCGGTATACTACGAAGCATTTTTTATTACTTATTGTTAATGCCATCTTTGGTGTGCTTATCAATCAATGCACAAGCACCTTTGTCCTTCCATCTATGGAACAGCTTGTTGCGTTGTGGGCATAGACATAGAAGGGTGTTGACTGTTAAACTCATGGATACACTAGCAATGGCTGCCAGTCTTGAATGGGAACTGCCATCTATGGTTGGTTGCGGCTGGCAGTTTGCCTTTCGCAAAAGTCAGAATATAATAGCGCGAAAAACAGTTTGGAAAGCAAATACTGTCATAATTTTTTTTTTTTATTGTATAATTTGTCTCTTTTACACTGAACAAAAATATACAACGCAACATGTAAAGTGTTGGTCCCATGTGTCATGAGCTGAAAAAAAATGCCAGAATGTTCCATATGCAAAAAAAGCTTCTTTCATTTTGTGCAGAAATTTGTCCACATCCCTGTTAGTAAGCATGTCTCATTTGCCAAGATTAGAAGTTGAACAGCATGATCATTACACATGTGCACCTTGTGCTGGGGACAATAAAATACCACTTTAAAATGTGCTGTGTGACAAAACGGCACAATTTCACAGATGTCTCAAGTTGAGGGCGCGTGCAATTGGCATGCTGACTGCAGGAATGTCCACAAGCGCCGTTGCCAGAGCATTAAATGTTCATTTCTCTACCATAAGCTGCCTCCAACATCGTTTCAGTACGTCCAACAGGCCTCACAACCGCAGACCACATTTAACCCCGCCAGCTTAGGACCTCCACATGCGGCTTCTTCCCCTGCGGGATTGTCTGAGGGGGGTGGGGGGGTTGCTGAGGAGTATCTCTCTCTGTACTAAAGCTCTTTTGTGGGGGGAAAACTAACTCTGACTGGCTGTAAAAACCCATGGCTGTATTTCTGCCCAGTCATATGAAATTGATTTAAATTGACTGATTTCCTTATATGAACTGTAACTCAGTAAAAACCTTTGAAATTTGAGCATGTTGCATTAATATTTCTGTTCAGTATAATTCATAAAATATTTAATTAGTCCTCTTCCTCAAATGAAGGGGATGATTTTTTTTTAATTTATTTTTTTATTTTACCTTTATTTAACCAGGTAGGCAAGTTGAGAACAAGTTCTCATTTACAATTGCGACCTGGCCAAGATAAAGCAAAGCAGTTCGACAGATACAACAACAGAGTTACACATGGAGTAAAACAAACATACAGTCAATAATAAAGTATAAACAAGTCTATATACAATGTGAGCAAATGAGGTGAGAAGGGAGGTAAAGGCAAAAAAGGCCTTGGTGGCAAGGTAAATACAATATAGCAAGTAAAACACTGGAATGGTAGTTTTGCAATGGAAGAATGTGCAAAGTAGAAATAAAAATAATGGGGTGCAAAGGAGCAAAATAAATAAATAAATAAAATACAGTTGGGAAAGAGGTAGTTGATAGGGCTAAATTATAGGTGGGCTATGTACAGGTGCAGTAATCTGTGAGCTGCTCTGACAGTTGGTGCTTAAAGCTAGTGAGGGAGATAAGTGTTTCCAGTTTCAGAGATTTTTGTAGTTCGTTCCAGTCATTGGCAGCAGAGAACTGGAAAGAGAGGCGGCCAAAGAAAGAATTGGTTTTGGGGGTGACTAGAGAGATATACCTGCTGGAGCGTGTGCTACAGGTGGGAGATGCTATGGTGACCAGCGAGCTGAGATAAGGGGGGACTTTACCTAGCAGGGTCTTGTAGATGACATGGAGCCAGTGGGTTTGGCGACGAGTATGAAGCGAGGGCCAGCCAACGAGAGCGTACAGGTCGCAATGGTGGGTAGTATATGGGGCTTTGGTGACAAAACAGATGGCACTGTGATAGACTGCATCCAATTTATTGAGTAGGGTATTGGAGGCTATTTTGTAAATTACATCGCCAAAGTCGAGGATTGGTAGGATGGTCAGTTTTACAAGGGTATGTTTGGCAGCATGAGTGAAGGATGCTTTGTTGCGAAATAGGAAGCCAATTCTAGATTTAACTTTGGATTGGAGATGTTTGATATGGGTCTGGAAGGAGAGTTTACAGTCTAACCAGACACCTAAGTATTTGTAGTTGTCCACGTATTCTAAGTCAGAGCCGTCCAGAGTAGTGATGTTGGACAGGCGGGTAGGTGCAGGTAGCGATCGGTTGAAGAGCATGCATTTAGTTTTACTTGTATTTAAGAGCAATTGGAGGCCACGGAAGGAGAGTTGTATGGCATTGAAGCTTGCCTGGAGGGTTGTTAACACAGTGTCCAAAGAAGGGCCGGAAGTATACAGAATGGTGTCGTCTGATGACAAACTTTGCTAGAGGAAAGGTATCGAATTTCATTGGTCCTCAACCTCGTGGCTCAGACATTTCATTAATGATAAATGGAGTTAGCCTGCCCTGGAGCAGGTTAGTTTGGAAGGATTTGTTGGAGTAGAAATGTACCTGGCTAAAAAGGTGAGCCACTTTCATGGAACCAGTTGACCAAAGTTAACTCCTCAAACCTGATTCGTAGTATAGGGCTCAGGTTCAATCCCCTTCAACCAGGCTGCAGAGAATGTATCCACTCTGCTGACAAGTATTTTTCTAGAATGGAAAAACATTCTAGCCATTCTGTTCAGTCCCAGAAACTGATGGGTTGGGCCAGACCCAGAACACACTACCAAGCGGCGGTTTGAAAATGTGTAATTGGATTTGATACTCTGATTAGTTAGAGATAATCCGATCGCTGATGACTTTGTTTTGTATAACAACTCATTTTGATGTCATCACAAACAACTTCTATGATGGCAGTCTCAGACTGAAGTATACAGCAGTGGAAGAATTCAGTTTGAGTCGTCAGACAAGGTATAGCGGCATACCGGCAGTCACCTAGTATTAGTTCTTCCTCCACAGAGGTTGATGATTGTAGTTGTTCACAGCCAAAGGGTATTTTCCCCCCTGGTCTAGGCTGTGCAACCGTATCGAACCGCTCCGTCCCGCCCCCAGGACACCAATACAGCAGAGCTAAACAACTATCACTTTCTGTGCATTTGTTACTCTGATTCATATTTCTTAACAGCTAGAATAGAAGCCCTGCGTCTATTTGAACAAATATGTCATATATACTGTGTGTACACACACACACACACACACACGTATGTAAGGGTTGTCCCCGACAAAAACAAAATCTTGGTCGACCGAAAGTGCTCTTTCGACCAATTGATTGGTCGACATTTTTAAACGTGTATTTTTCTATACACACCCCAGTGTTTCAATAAAATCAACTCCATGCATTGAGTTTGTCTGATGTTTTAAGCTCACGGTTGGATGAGATAAGACATATGCCTCAAGAGGGTGGCAGAGTTCTAGATAACCTGACCCAACTATTCTCTTCCTGCTGGCTTTCGCTGATTCTGCAGTTACTCTCCTGAAGTTGCTGGTAATAGACTACACAAAGAGTCGGCAACCTGTCATGTGGAATGCCAATATATCTTACCATTTCTCCCAATCTGTGTGCCAGTTATTGTTTTCATATGCAAATATTTGTGAAACAGATTAATTTAATTTATAATAACATCTTCAAAATGATTTGTCATGTGGTTAAATAAAATTCTATCCAAATCTAAAATTGTACAAATGTAAAAAGGAACTTCTATTGCCATTGCTAATTATAGACAAAAAGCCAACAAATAAAAGCATTGCAGCCTGCAGGTAAAAAAAAAAAAAATCCTGATAATAAAATATCCTATAAATCACATTGGCTACACATTGCCTGTCTGCATCAAACTTGAAACATCAACTAACTTCCATCCCGAAGCTTGAAACATTGTATAAAATATTCTGGGCCCTCAGTTTCCAACGCCAGTGAGCGCAGGACAGTAACACAGACACATCTGTAGGCTATTTGCACAAAGGTGAAGAAACAGTGATATTGCAGAAGCAAACATATGCAGGACGCAGACAAATGTAGGGTAAACCAATTGCATTTAACCTACATGACAACATAACATGTAGCCTAGCCGTGTCTACACATTGCATTGGGGGAAAACAATCTGTGTTTTAACCATAAAATAACATAACTATTATTTAGCTTCGCAGTGATCATGCAACACCGCACATCATTGACATTTGCCAGAGTAGCCTGTTGTGCCTTGTGCATAAAGGTACGGATGTTTAGCTATCAGGAAGTCCAGAGACCCCGGCCACGCAGCTACTCTGTTTGCTCTTCAGTCTAGAATCTTTTTGTTTGAAGCAAACCACCCTGCATACCACTGCTGGTTTGCTTATGAAGCTAATCAGGGTTGGTCCTGGTCAGTCCCTGGATGGGAGACCAGATGCTGCTGGAAGTGGTGTTGGAGGGCCAGCAGGAGGCACTCTTTCCTCTGGTCTAAAAAAAAAAAAATCCCAATGCCCCGGGCAGTGATTGGGGACACTGCCCTGTGTAGGGTGCCGTCTTTCGGATGGGATGTTAAACGGGTGTCCTGACTCTCAGAGGTCATTAAAGACCCCATGGCACTTATCGTAGGGGTGTTAACCCCGGTGTCCTGGCTAAATTGGGCCAGATTGGGAAATCTGGCCCTCGAACAACATCACGGTTACCTAATAATCCCCCTCCTCTCCCCTGTAACTATTCCCCAGGTCGTTGCTGCAAATGAGAACGTGTGAGAACACGTCAACTTATCTGGTAAAATAACAGATAAATAAATATAATAATATAATATAGCACTATTCGATGAGCTTTGGATTCAGCTCGATGCTAAAACCGGTACTGACAGTAAGACAATTAATTATATAAAGCACTCCGGCCTAATTTGTTTCGGCATACTCCCCAGCCGATAACAAATCCAATTCCTTACCATCTCTGCCATGGTCAGTTTAACGTGTAAGAGTTGGGAATACTCTGCCTGACTGACTTACAATGATGCAAGCAAAAAAAAGTGACAGGAATTAGGAAATTCTATAACTACTTCTATGGTTCTTGTCACATTCCATTGGAACTCTGCCATGGTTCTCTTATCCATGGAACATTTGATGGGGTGGGAGTAGTAAGGCGAGAGAGGTAAAGAACCTCAAACAGACCGACGGAGAGGGGGATTTAGCAGCTATCAGTCTCCCACTAGCCTATATTAGACTCCTTACTGCGGGCCTCAGTAAAGTTTGAGCTGGATCTCAGCCCAGCAGAGCACATTTCATAATCACAGCATTCCAAGGAAGAAATAAGGAGGGGGAAGAAATAAGAAAACAGTTAGAGACTTCCCATTTGTTCCCTCACTTTTCATCCGCTCTCTGACCACACACTTTAAAAGTGAAATCAAGGCACTGAGCGCATGGCTAGCCCCAAGGCCCAGACCCTCCCTGTGCTTTAAGTTATGCGTTAGGCTACTTGCAGAAGGTTTGTAGACTAGAGGTTTAAATTACATGGAATACAGATTGCATCAATGTATTGCAGAACAATATGGATTAATATAGTTCAGTCGCATGATCGCCTAGATGTCCAAAATGCTCTTTATGACTAAGTGGTTGTTTCTACTCACAGAAATCAGCTTGGTGATGTAATACTGAAACCGACCATTTTATGTGGCTTTTGGGGGTAAACTATAACAAATTGCTAGGTTGTGAATTATGATGATGTCCATATGGTTAACCACCTTTATGGATGGTTATGTCAGACATGATAGTTTTCATATCTGTGGTCCTCATGATGACCGCTGCAAGCAGAAAACTCAACTCCCAATGACAAACCATTCAACCTCAGTTGAACTAAACTGTAGGAGGGAAAAACAGTACTTCTCTTTTTTTTTTCTTTTTTTTTTATCCCAAAGGGTTTATTTTGATAGCTGCTATGAGTGAAAATGTGTGTTTAATGTTCTGAGTGTGCCAGTGGATGTTTGCCTCAAATGCTTCATGGTAAGCTATAAAATCACACAGACAGGCATGATTGGGAGTCAGGTGACCATATGAAAACATCAGGAAGAGCGCTGCTGCGATAGCATTTAAATCTAATGAAAGTACTAGCCTACACACTTGTCGCACACACAGTTAACCACACATCTGTTCAGGGATAGCCCGTGCACGCATTCCTCTTCCAGGGAAAGTATTTCCTCAATAAAGAGACCAAACCCAATAGGAAAATAGCCCCATCCTCCACACCAGGAGCCTTGATTTCCTTCAATCCCGTTACCTATACCTTAATGCCATTTCCAGCACACTCAAAACTCCTTAAAGTTCCTTTCCTCTTCTCTACATACCAAGGCTTTCCCCTAACATAAAACCTCTCCGGTCCAGTTCCATCCCTTCTATGGATTCCACCCCTTATGACACTAGCTGCTTTTAGCAAAGCGTGTGTATTTTCATACACCATCGTTGCTTCCTATTGTATTGGGTTGCACAAAATCAGTCCGCAGGAAGTTCAATAAAATTATATTTCTACTTACTGTGCCAGTGGGCAGGATGGTTGGTCATTATGATGGGGAGAATAAGACATTTCTAAAATAACATTATTAAAACAGACTTTCCAAACATGGGTCTGTTGTCTTTAGTCTCAAATTCCACCCTTCATAATGAACAACCGTCCTGCCCACCGGCAACAGTAAGTTGAAATATCATTTTATTTAACTTCTAGCTTCCCGCGGACTGTGCCCTATAATCTCATTACATAGCCCTGGGTCCTGGACTTCCTGACGGGCTGCCCCCAAGTGATGAATGTAAGCAACATTACCTCCTCGACACTGAGGCCCCAAAAGGCTGCATCCTCAGTCCTCTCTCCTGTATTCCCACGACTGCGTGGCCTCACAGTTCCAACTACATCATCAAGACGCGTCAGTAGAAGGCCTGATCACCAACAACGACAAGACAGCTTACAGGGAGGAGGTAGGCACTGGAATGGCGTGGCGCCAGGTAAACAACCTGTCCCTCAATGTTAGCAAAACAAAAGGAGCCGATTGTGGACTTCAAGGAGGAACCAGGCTGGACACGCTCACATACTCATCAACGGGGCCGCAGTGGAGATGGTAAATAACTTCAAATTTCTCGGCGTACACATCTCAGAGAAGCTGAAATGGTCTTACCACACAGACTCTGTAGTGAAGGGGGCACAACAGCGATTCTTCAACCTCAGGACGCTGAAGAAATTCGGCCTGCCCCCGGGGCCCCTCACAGTGTTCTACAGGAGCACCATCGAAAGCATACGGTCGGGCTGCATCACACCCTGGTACGGGAACTCCACCGCCGCTGACCGCAAGGCTATTCAGAGGGTGATACATGCAGCCGAACACACACTGCCTGCTCGACAGGACACCTACAACACCAGGTGTCGCAGGAAGGCCAACAAGATCATCAGTGACACAAGCCACGCCCTGTTCTCCCTGCATCAATCACTCAGATGCAGTGACTGCATCATGACAAAAACAGAGATGGGCCAATAGTGCATACCCTCAGACCATCAGGCTGCTGAATACCCACCACTAGTCAGCAACCTCCCCCACATTGTTTTTAATGACCATTTTCATTATTTTATTTCACTTGCCTTGCATGTTGGAGCTCAAACCTCTTGGAGACTTACTTAACCAGAAAATCTCACAGCTGTAATCAAATCATACTGCCACCTGCGCCGACCTTTCTGAATGCCCTATGTTCTACTGTCTCAATTTCGAGTTAGTGTCAAGATATTGAGTTAGTATCTCGAAACCTTGATTTACATAAGTAAATTTCGACTTAGTATGGCCATGTTTACTTACATATCTTGTCATTTTCAAATAGTATGGGTATTTACACACAATTGAGTGGCGAGGATGGTTTCCATAAGGAAGCATTCAGTAGTGACACTGGCAGATATTTTAAGCGGGAAACTTTCAGCTGATTTGTAATACAATACAGCCAACATGTGTTTGTTTTTATATTTAAAAACGAGATGGAACTCGCTGTAATTGAAAAGATGGGAGATATAAATTGTATGCATTTAAAAAGAAAATGTAATTACCTAGAAGACCACATCACAACGATAGTTATTTTTTTAAAGGGAGATTAAAACACTTTCCAACACAGTGACGTCTTCCCTACAGACATTTACTTGCAACATTCACACTGGAAACATTGTTACAAATATTATATTCGCCCGCGAGAAAGAAAAATCTTAAAAACAACTCACCCTGCCCGAGCGACTTTTGTTTAAGACTACCGGGACTGGAAACTCCTCGTCGCTGGAGAAGGCGTCTGTAGATGAGATCTTGTTCTGCACGGTCAAGTTTTTCAGATACAGCTGCACATAAACGTCCTTTCGCTGGTCTCCGGTCGGGAGAGAAACATTGTTGGCCAAAAGCTCGCTTTTGAGTTTATCTTTGGTGAGAACCGATGGGTCCTCCAGATATTCCGGCATGTTGCTCGCTATGAAAAAGCAACTCCGCCTCCGTAACAACAAAATGAAGTAACGTTATTTAGCGGGCTATGTTAGCCAACTGGCTAAGTAGCGGCTCTTGTTGGATTAAATCTGCGAAACTACCAGTGTACACAAACTTGATACTTCAAGCTTCCTGGAACAATTTTAGCACGTTAGCTTACTAGTTGTGGCGCCTCTTTTGTAAAAACTCTTCTCAGTAGAATGAAGAAGTGAAAGCTCTAAACACAATACAGACCTCCCCTTTAAAGTACGTGGTCTTGGGCTATTATACCAATATCTGCTAGCTTGCTAGGACACCGGCCCTCTGCCAACATTGAAGGAACAAACGCGGTGAGAATGGAACCATCTGTGTGTGTGAACCACTGCCCTGTGAAAACAGACACTATTGGACAAGAGAGGTAACATCGGGCTTTGCCATTGGTAGAGGGTACATGCACATTTTAGGCGTTTATGAGCTACCGAAATGCATAGAAATGATCTATTTTCCCCTCTACTTACATTTTAAACGTATGTGAGTCAAGTCATTTGCACAATTCACTGCAAAGCACTATCATTTAATTGATACAATAAGTTATCTTGCTGCAACAAAAAGCTTTTTTTGTGCATAAAAAATAAAATAATGTATGTCTCTCTTTATTTAAATTACATAACTGCAAAGTTGCAACCAAGGACAAAAATACAAAGCAAACAACTTAAGTAATTTTACTCTCTCGCCTGTTTCAGAACATTTCCCATATACTAGTTTAGGGTACAAGTATGGACAAAATACCACTTTTACTGAATTTAAGATAATTGAATTGAGAAAATTAACATAATTTCTCAAAGATAGCTGTCAGTTTCCCTCCCCCCTGTAACTGTGTGTGTATTCCCTTATTGGAAAATGAAAATAAATCAGAGAACCAAATTGCCCCTAAAGTCAATACATTTTAAACAAAAATTGTTCATGGGGTCACAGTGTTGAACAGACAGACAGATCAGGGGAGACAGACTGAGCTGATCAGAGAGAAAGCAGGCAGCGATGAGCCTGATGCTCACAGGTCTACTACTTTCCTCTGGAGCTCAATCTCTCTGTGTGTGTGTGTGTGTGTTCTAATTTCAACTATAACCCATTTTGTGTGTGTACATTTGTGTGTTGAGTCTGCCTGAACACGTGTGTAAATCGGGAGCTCAACTCCAGATCAGTTCCCGGTGAAGAGGAGGGGCTCAGGTCCTTGCTGGGGCTTGGTGTTCTGAAGAGACTGGAACACCCTGCTCTTCTCTTCACCTTCTGCTCTCCTTTCTTTAATATCCATCTCAGGCCTTGATCTCAGGAGCAGCAGGAGTACAGTATATTGTGTCAGAGTTCTCAGACACCAGCTCCTCTGTTGAGGAAAATAACATGACAAGTCAATGACATTTGCCTCTAGCTATTAGTGTGGCAGATTCATGGTTCGTTCCATTTCGGTTTCAAGCATCTTAACGAAGTCAGTGCTCCTTCCGATAAGTATTCAGACCCCTTGACTTTTTCCACATTTTATTACGTTACAATCTTATTCAAAAATGTATTTAAAAAAATTTGTCATCAATCTACACACAATATCCCATAATGACAAAGTGAAAACAGGTTTTTAGACATTTTTGCAATTATTTGTTTTTAACTGACAGAAATAACATATTTACATAAGTATTCAGACCCTTTGCTATGAGGCTCGAAATTGAGCTCAGGTGCATCCTGTTTCCATTGATACTCAGCAAACTGGATGCAGTCTATCCCAGTGCCATCCGTTTTGTCACCAAAGCCCCATATACCATCCACCACTGCGACCTGTATGCTCTCGTTGGCTAGCCCTCGCTACATATTCGTAGGTAAAGCTCCGCCTTATCTCAGCTCACTGGTCACAATAACACCCACCCGTAGCACGCGTTCCAGCAGGTATATCTCACTGGTCATCCCCAAAGCCAACACCCCCTTTGGCCGCCTTTCTTTCCAGTTCTCTGCTGCCAATGACTGGAACGAATTGCAAAAAAAAAAAAAAAAAAAATCGCTGAAGTCTTACATCTCCCTCACTAACTTCAAGCATCAGCTATCTGAGCAGCTCACCGATAGCTGCAGCTGTACACAGCCCATCTGTAAATAGCCCATCCAACTACCTACCCCATCCCCATATTGTTTTTAAATGGACCTTTTTTGCTCTTTTGCACACCAGTATTTCTACTTGCGCATCATCATCGGCACATCTATCACTCCAGTGTTAATATGCTAAATTGTAATTACTTTGCTACTATGGCCTATTTATTGCCTTACCTCCTTGCTCCATTTGCACACACTGTATAGATTTTTCTATTGCGTTATTGACTGCACTTTTGTTTATCCCATGTGTAACTCTGTGTTTGTCGCACTGCTTTGCTTTATCTTGGCCAGGTCGCAGTTGTAAATGATAACTTGTTCTCAACTAGCCTACCTGGTTAAATAAAGGTGAAATTTAAAAAATTAAATCATAATTCTTGAGATGTTTCTACAACTTGATTGGAGTCCACCTATGATACATTCTATTGATTGGACATGATTTGGAAAGGCACACACTTGTCTATATAAGATCCCACAGTTGACAGTGCATGTCAGAGTAAAAATCAAGCAATGAGGTCAAAGGATTGACCGGAGAGCTCCGAGACAGGATTGTTTTGAGGCACAGATCTGGGGAAGGGTACCAAAACATTTCTGCAGCAATGAAGGTCCCCAAGAACACAGTGGCCTGCATCATTCTTAAATGGAAGAAGTTTGGAACCACCAAGACTCATCTTAGAGCTGGCCGCCTGGCCAAACTGAGTAATCAGGGGAGAAGGACCTTAGTCAGGGAGGTGACCAACAACCCGATGGTCACTCTGACAGAGCTCCAGAGTTCCTCTGTGGAGATGGGAGAACCTTCCAGAAGGACAACCATCTCTGCAGCACACCTCCAAATCAGGCCTTTATGGTAGAGTGGCCAGACAGAAGCCACTCCTCAGTAAAAGGCACGACAGCCCACTTGGAGTTTGTCCAAAGGCACCTAAAGGACTCTCAGACCGATGAAAGCAAGATTGAATTCTAAGGCCTGAATGCCAATTGTCACGTCTGGAGGAAACCAGGCACCGCTCATCACATGGCCAATACCATGCCATATTACTTATACCTACCCAGTCATTTTAGATACTAAAGTTTCTAGGAATCTCTATTCATTTGGAATTAAGCATTAAAACTCACCAGGAAGGACACACTTCCACAGGCCATAGGTTTTGCCGACCGCAGTCTGCCACAGCCGGAGCGTACCGTCCTCAGAGCCACTGGCATACAGCTCCCCGTCTGGACTGAAACGCACGCAGTGTACTGGCCCAAAGTGGCCCTTGTATGACTCTACAGGAGTGGAGAGAGAGCCACAGCAGTGTTAAACATGACCCTAACCCTAAACATGTCCACACACAGGTTAGAAAGCCATACATGTGAGGCAGCCACTATCGTCCAACAGTATGCGGTCAATGTCAGCGAGTTGGTTAGGATTGACTGAGCATTCTCTTATATACAGCGCATTCGGAAACTATTCAGACTCGTTGACTTTTTCCACATTTTGTTACATTACAGCCTTATTCTAAAATGCATTACTTTTTTCTCATCCATCTACACACAATGACAAAGCAAAAACGGATTTTTTGAGAATTTTGCAAATGTATTAAAAATAAAACGGAAATACATGATTACCTTAAAATAGGATTGTGTCGATGTACAGATCTGGGGAAGGGTAACAAAAATAATCTGCAGCATTGAAGGTCCCCAAGAATACAGTGGCCTCTATCACTCTTAAATGGAAGAAGTTAGGAACCACCAACACTCTTCCTAGAGCTGGCCGCCCGGCCAAACTGAGCAATCGGGAGAGAAGGGCCTTGGTCAGGGAGGTCACTCTGACAGAGCTCCAGAGTTCCTCTGTGGAGATGGTTGTCCTTCTGGAAGATTCTCCCATCTCTGCAGCACTCCACCAATCAGGCCTTTGTGGTAGTGGCCAGACGGCAGCCACTGCTCAGTAAAAGGCACATGGCAGCCCGCTTGGAGTTTGCCAAAAGACACATAAAGGACTCTCAGACCATGAGAAACAAGATTCTCTGGTCTGATGAAGCCAAGATTGAACTTTTTGGCCTGAATGCCAAGCGTCACGTCTGTAGGAAACCTGACACCATCCCTACAGTGAAGCATGGTGGTGACAGCATCATGCTGTGGGGATGTTTTTCAGCTGCAGGGACTGGGAGACTAGTCAAGATCGAGGGACAGTTGAACGGAGCAAAGCACAGAGAGATCCTTGATGAAAACCTGCTCCAGAGCGATCAGGACATCATACTGGGGCGAAGGTTCACCTTCCAACAGGACAACGACCCTAAGCACACAGCCAAAACAACGCACGAGTGGCTTCAGGACAAGTCTCAATGTCCTTGAGTGACCCAGCCAGAGCCCAGACTTGAACTGTGCCCAACGCTCCCCATCCAACCTGACAGAGATTGAGAGGATCTGCCGAGAACAAATGGGAGAAACTCCCCAAATACAGGTGTGCCAAGCTTGTAGCGTCATACCCAAGAAGACTCGAGGCTGTAATGGCTGCCAAAGGTGCTTCAACAAAGTATTGAGTAAAGGGTATACTTATGTAAAAGTGATATTTACATGTTTTGTTATTTATTTATAAATGTGCAAAAATGTATTAAAAAACTGTTTTTGCTTTGTCATTATGGGCTGTTGTGTAGATTGATGAGGGAAAACAATTGAATCAATTTTAGAATGAGGCTGTAACGTAACAAAATGTGGAAAAAGTCAAGAGGTCTGATACTTTCCGAAGGCACTGCAAATTGGTGTGATTTTATATGACTCCTTGTGAAGTTTTTTTGTAGTGTAAGCTGCTGCTTACCCAACTCCTCCTTGGTGCCGTAGTCAAATTTGTAGAGCTTGAAGTCGTCTCCCCCGGCAACAAAGAAGTCCTTATCTGGATGCAGCGAGGCAGAGTGAATGGAGGCAGGGGCATCCACAGTCTTGATCATGTCAAGGCTAGGGAGAAACACAAGTCAGAGTAAGGAAATACACACAGCTTTTAGCACTAGCCATCAATATCAAATATGAGAGAAATCAAATCATAATGGACGTCATATACTGTATGCTATGACTGCCCCTGAGGATTAGGTCCCTATTATGTCCCTAACCAATGATACAGGGTCAGATATTTTATCAGTACCCTAATGGTTTAGGCTAGGTTTGGTGGTGGGAAAATCTTATCCTAGATCTGTGGTTAGTGGCAATGTCTAGCTCGAGCTATGCCCGAGGGCAATGCCTGGGTTTTCTGTATTGTACCTGAGGGCATTGTAGAACGCAATGGTCTTTCCATAGGTGATGACCAAAACTTCTCCGTCAGGGATGTACTCCATGCTGCTGACTGACATGTCGAAGGAGAGCTGCTTCACAACCTCAGTGGAATTCCTGTCCCACAGTCTACACAAGGGAACAGAGTGCGTATATAGCAATACCCATTTTAGATCAATAGATACAGTACCTTATTGATTGAAAAGTCATCAAGAAATGACAGCAAAAATCTAAGAGAGAGTGATGGCCAGACTTGTATGACCATAGTATGTTAATCACCTTTCAATGTTGATAATCACACACTGCCCTCCTGTGTTCATATTGGGCAGCGACTTTTTGCGGCAAAGGAAAATGACTGCAAATGCTTCCAAATGTTCCCAATAGTATAAGGTATATATATATATATGGTCATCCTATCAGCCTTTTGGCATCATAATAATATCCATGACAAATGTAGAACCAGGTAGATCAAAGAGCACTGACCGTACGGTTTTGTCATCAGCGGCAGAGAGGATCTGTGTGTCGTTGTTACACCACAGGGCTTTCTTTATGGCAGACGTGTGCCCTGTAATCTCTTGCGGTTCTGAGGGAAACAAAACACAATACATATCAAAACACAACCAAACGTTCACGCAAACAATTCAACGAGGGGTTGCATTGGTACGAACCTGCTTCCGGTTTGTTGAGGTCGTAGATGCGTATTATCTTATCATTCCCTCCTGTTAACAGACAACTGCTATCCTGTCAGAGAGAAATAGAGGGGGAAGAAGTTGACTCAAATATCCAATACATGAAAGTCCCATAAGAATATCCCTAGAACAAAAAAAGATAAGCAAGACATGTAAACAGGTTTACACTGTCATGACAGGGAGCATTTAAATCCTCAATCTCATACATTTGACACATACAGTAAAACCCATATCAATTCCAAGTAACTGTAGTACCTGAGTAAAATTGACTGACTTGACAATGTGCTTGTGTGCCAGCGTGAGGACCTCATCTCCAGTCACGGCATCCCACACCTTCCTGAAGAGCAAATAGGTACAGTCATCATCAGTATGTCAGCCAAGAAAAATAATACAATAGCCTAGTTACCACTTGCCAGACATGCGTTTGCTTTCACCAACTCTGTTGATGAAACGACAAATAAGTTGGCTAAAGCAGACAGACTAGTACCTAGGCTAGGAGAGTAATAAGCTAATGTCAGAAATCTTGGAGATCTCTCAATGAACAATTTGAAGATTTAACACTCAGGATTATAGCCTGGTTCTATACCATATGTGCCACAGTCAACACTTATTCATTATTTTTTTTAACCTTTATTTAACTAGGTCAGTTAAGAACAAATTCTTATTTACAATAATGGCCTACACGAGCCAAACCCGGACGATGCTGGGCCAATTGTGCGCTGCCCTATGGGACTCCCAATCACCGGCAGTTGTGGTACAGCCTGGATTCGAACCAGGGTGTCTGTAGTGACGCCTCTAGCACTGGGATGCAGTGCCTTAGACCACTTTGCCACTCAGGAGACTTATAGAGCTCACCAGCTTGTAGTCCTAAAAATCTGAAATTGATTGGCATTTTCTACCTATGGTTCGTTCACCATTCCTATTAGGGAAATTAATGGGGAAAATAATGTGGTTTTGGGATATATGCTGAAAATAAGGTCTGAGGTTAACAGAGGCTTAGGCGATCTCATATGTTTTGTTCTATGAGATAATATCAGTCAGTTACCCTGACCTTTATGAATTATAAAGCTTATGTGCTCAAAATAAGTCTGTTGCTAACAAGTCACTAACTTTTTACTTGTTTGGATTACATAAATGCTTCATAATTATCTCATAAGCCCTTGTTTACCGCAGACCTTATTTTTGGCATTTATCCACCCAAAACCATTATTTTCCCCATAGGCGTAAGCCATGACAAAGTTAGCCTCCGTTATAGCCCGCAAACTCTAGTCGGCATTCTGCCTTCTCCTTACAGTTTTCAGCCAACAGCTGCGCCCACAACTGGCGAGTTAATCTTACAAACAAGTGTTCGGAGAATGCTAGATAGCCAATTAGTACAGGTGGTCGCTGCTTGTCTTCCATCGGTTTCCCATAAAAGCAAGCGCTGTAACATGGGGATATGGCCGTATCAAGGGGTATCAACCTTTTGTATTTTGAAAACTATTTCTTGCTGATATGAAAGCTAAGGTCCTTGTTCTTCCAAAACCGTACCGCAAGCGACATGTGTTAATGTTCAGATGGAGCGTTGCTGCTCTTAACAAAACGCCTTCGTCCAATGACTCCTATGTGTAATGGAGTCATGATCAAGGGCTAGCCTCCATTACTATTGCTCTCTATATTGTTGTCGTAACATGGTCATGGCCAGGCTATGTTGTAGGCCTAAATACATACGCAGTGAAGTCTGCAGCAGCAGTGGCTGCCTTGGTGGCTTCATTATTCAGAGTTGCCCCCCAGACAGCACCCTTGTGACCCAAGAACGTTCCGATCCAGTCCCCTGTGTCTCCCTGGCGCAACATGGGTTTGCCATCTACAAGAAGGAACATTCATAAGTGGTTAGTACATTCACAAGTGGTTAGACAACTACAGTACCTCCAACTGTAGCACATACATAAGACGTGAAATAGTCTGATGATCATTTTCAAAATACATCTATTCAATTCCCCTCTCCACTCTAACTCCCACCAGAGGAAAAGGTGTGATGGAACTTTGTTTCCCTCTACTTTAAATTCACTATTTTCTAAACAATTATCTATGGTTATCTACTACAACAAGGACTGTTTCTAGCAAATATATCTTACCTTTGCAGGCACTGATGAGAAAATACCCGTATGGGGTGATTCCACTGAAGGCTAGATCCACCACAGGTCTTGTATGGCCAGAGCAGGTGAGTGGTGTCTGTCTCATTGCCATGCTCACCTTTGTTTCAGACTGACTAGCTAGTAAACAATACAAACTGTTAAATAATATCACCAAAAGTATGGAACTAGTTAATGATTATAAATGACAGCTTGCAACTGGCTAGCTAATGTATGGAATGAGATTGTTAAAACTCTGGCTCGTGCTGAATAGCTAACGTTAGCTTCCAATGGAACCAAAGTTAGCTTGACAGACATTAGCTAGCCAACGATTCTAGATAGTTTGAAGATAACGCAACAACCGTTAACTAGATTTTATGAAAAAAAGAGAAGGAATTAAGCGAAGATATTGATGTTTCAGTGAAGGCAAAGGGCTTCTCTCCCAGCTAGGAAAGAGCGCTAATAGCTACAATATTGCAACTAACTAGCAACGTGCAGTTAGCGGCCTTAGGTATTTAAAAAATATTGTAAATATAGAAATACTTCCGGTATCACGAACGCTGACGTATTTTCTAAATAAAAGTCCCAGATCTAAATTAATGGTCAAGACTCAAGATCATTGGTGGTACAATGAAATTATCTATAATTTTGCACTTTGTCAAATATTTTAAACGTGTCCACCAACTTTTTCGAATAATATTTGATTAATTACATTTAGACTCCAAATGATTGATCATCCTGTCTGTATTTATCGGTATCATCAAGACTCATATTTTAACGTGCTACATTGAATATTATAATATTGTAACATGTACATAACTTTTTGAGGGGACATGTGTAAATCTAGAGCATCAGGAGTGTGAGGGGTACAATTTGTGCAAAGCTCTTAGAGCTCTATGATGTTGAAAATAACATGTAGACTTGCCTTAAATGGTTTTGCCACACACAGATTGTACATAAAACATAGAGGTAGAAAGAGGGTTCTGGATTAAGGCCCCCAGGGTTCTAGTCTAGAAGCACACTTTCCACTTCCACTTTCCAATAAATTTTTATTGACGGATAGCCAGTGGCACGCTCCAACACTCAGACATCATTTACAATTTACGAAGCATGTGTTTAGTGAGTCCGCCAGATCAGAGGCGGCAAGGATGACCAGGGATGTTCTCTTGATAAGTGTGTGACCATTTTCTTGTCCTGTTAAGCGTTAAAAATGTAACCAGTACTTGTGTGTAAAAATAAAAGTTTTCAAAAATATAAATAGTAAAGTACAGATACCCTAAAAAAACAACTTAATTGTACCTACCGTTAATTGAGGTAGCTACAGTGCCTTGCGGAAGTATTCGGCCCCCTTGAACTTTGCGACCTTTTGCCACATTTCAGGCTTCAAACATAAAGATATAAAACTGTATTTTTTTGTGAAGAATCAACAACAAGTGGGACACAATCATGAAGTGGAACGACATTTATTGGATATTTCAAACTTTTTTAACAAATCAAAAACTGAAAAATTGGGCGTGCAAAATTATTCAGCCCCCTTAAGTTAATACTTTGTAGCGCCACCTTTTGCTGTGATTACAGCTGTAAGTCGCTTGGGGTATGTCTCTATCAGTTTTGCACATCGAGAGACTGACATTTTTTCCCATTCCTCCTTGCAAAACAGCTCGAGCTCAGTGAGGTTGGATGGAGAGCATTTGTGAACAGCAGTTTTCAGTTCTTTCCACAGATTCTCGATTGGATTCAGGTCTGGACTTTGACTTGGCCATTCTAACACCTGGATATGTTTATTTTTGAACCATTCCATTGTAGATTTTGCTTTATGTTTTGGATCATTGTCTTGTTGGAAGACAAATCTCCGTCCCAGTCTCAGGTCTTTTGCAGACTCCATCAGGTTCTCTTTCAGAATGGTCCTGTATTTGGCTCCATCCATCTTCCCATCAATTTTAACCATCTTCCCTGTCCCTGCTGAAGAAAAGCAGGCCCAAACCATGATGCTGCCACCACCATGTTTGACAGTGGGGATGGTGTGTTCAGCTGTGTTGCTTTTACGCCAAACATAACGTTTTGCATTGTTGCCAAAAAGTTCAATTTTGGTTTCATCTGACCAGAGCACCTTCTTCCACATGTTTGGTGTGTCTCCCAGGTGGCTTGTGGCAAACTTTAAACAACACTTTTTATGGATATCTTTAAGAAATGGCTTTCTTGCCACTCTTCCATAAAGGCCAGATTTGTGCAATATACGACTGATTGTTGTCCTATGGACAGAGTCTCCCACCTCAGCTGTAGATCTCTGCAGTTCATCCAGAGTGATCATGGGCCTCTTGGCTGCATCTCTGATCAGTCTTCTCCTTGTATGAGCTGAAAGTTTAGAGGGACAGCCAGGTCTTGGTAGATTTGCAGTGGTCTGATACTCCTTCCATTTCAATATTATCGATTGCACAGTGCTCCTTGGGATGTTTAAAGCTTGGGAAATATTTTGTATCCAAATACGGCTTTAAACTTCTTCACAACAGTATCTCGGACCTGCCTGGTGTGTTCCTTGTTCTTCATGATGCTCTCTGCACTTTTAACAGACCTTTGAGACTATCACAGTGCAGGTGCATTTATACGGTGACTTGATTACACACAGGTGGATTGTATTTATCATCATTAGTCATTTAGGTCAACATTGGATCATTCAGAGATCCTCACTGAACTTCTGGAGAGAGTTTGCTGCACTGAAAGTAAAGGGGCTGAATAATTTTGCACGCCCAATTTTTCAATTTTTGATTTGTTAAAAAAGTTTGAAATATCCAATAATTGTCGTTCCACTTCATGATTGTGTCCCACTTGTTGTTGATTCTTCACAAAAAAATACAGTTTTATATCTTTATGTTTGAAGCCTGAAATGTGGCAAAAGGTCGCAAAGTTCAAGGGGGCCGAATACTTTCGCAAGGCACTGTATGTACACTACCGGACAAAAGTTTTACAACACCTACTCATTCAAGGGTTTTGCTTTATTTTTACTATTTACTATAATGAAGACATCAAAACTATGAAATAACACATATGGAATCATGTAGTAACCAAAAAAGTGTTAACAAATGAAAATAGATTTCATATTTGAGATTCTTCAAATAGCCACCCTTTGCCTTGATGACAGCTTTTCACACTCTTGGCATTCTCTCAACCAGCTTCATAAGGTCGTCACCTGGAATGTATTTCAATTAACAGGTGTGCCTTCTTAGAAGTGAATTTGTGGGATTTCTTTCCTTCTTAATGCGTTTGAGCCAATCAGTTGTGTTGTGACAAGGTAGGGGGGTATACAGAAGATAGCCCTATTTGGTAAAAGACCAAGAAAAGCTCAAATAAGCAAAGAGAAATGACAGTCCATCATTACTTTAGGACATGAAGGTCAAGCAATCTGAAAAATGTCAAGAACTTTTAAAGTTTCTTCAAATGCAGTCGCAAAAATCATCAAGCATTGTGATGAAACTGGCTCAAACTGGCTCTCATGAGGACTGCCATGGTCGAATTGCTGCAAAGGAACCACTACTAAAGGACACCAATAAGAAGAAGAGACTTGCTTGGGCCAAGAAACACGAGCAATGGACATTAGATGGGTGGAAATTTGTCCTTTGGTCTGGAGTCCAAATTGGAGATTTTTGGTTCCAACCACCGTCTCTTTGTGAGACGCAGAGTAGGTGAACAGATGATCTCCGCATGTGTATTTCCCACCGTAAAGCATGGAAGAGGAGGTGTGATGGTGTGGGGGTGCTTAGCTGGTGACTGTCTGTGATTTATTTAGAATTCAAGGCACACTTAACCAGCATGGCTACCACAGCATTCGGAAGCAATACGCCATCCCATCTGGTTTGGGCTTAGTGGGACTATCATTTGTTTTTCAACAGGACAATGACCCAACACACCTCCAGGCTGTGTAAGGGCTATTTTACCAAGAAGGAGAGTGATAGAGTTCTGCGTCAGATGACCTGGTCTCCACAATCCCCAGACCTCAACCAAATTGAGATGGTTTGAGATGAGTCGGACTGCAGAGTGAAAGAAAAGCAGCCAACAAGTGCTCAGCATATGTGGGAACTCCTTCAAGACTGTTTGAAAAGCATTTCAGATGAAGCTGGTTGAGAGAATGCCAAGTGTGCAAAGCTTTTATCAATGCAAAGGGTGGATATTTAAAGAATCTCAAATATAAAATAGATTTTGATTTGTAGTAACACTTTTTTTGGTTACTACATGATTCCATATGTGTTATTTCATAGTTTTGATGCCTTCGCTATTATTCTACAATGTAGAAAATAGTAAAAAATAAAGAAAAACCCTTGAATGAGTAGGTGTTCTCAAACTTTTGACCGATAGTGTATAGGTAGGGGTAAAGTGACAAGGCAACAAGATAAATAAGACATTAGCCGCAGCATATGTGGTGAGTGTGAAAATGTGTGTGTGTGTGTGTGTGTGTGTGTGTGTGTGTGTGGGGTGTCAGTGTTTGGATAGTCCAGTGTGTCCAAGAGAGTTAGTGCAAAAAAGGGGTCAATGCAAGCAGTCCGGTTAGCCATTTGATTAGCTATTTAGCAGTCTATTGGCTTGGGGGTAGAGGCTGTTCATGGTCCTGTTGTTTCCAGACTTGGTGCACTGGTACCGCTTGCCATGTGGTGGTAGAGAGAACATATGGCTTTGACAATTTTTTGGGGCCTTCCTCTGACATTGCCTGGTATAGAGGTCCTGCATGGCAGGGAACTTGGCCTCGATGATGTACTGGGCTCTATTCATCACCCTCTGTAGAGCCTTGCAGTCGGGTGCCTTACAGTTGATGTACCAATACCTGATGCAGCAGGTCAATATGCTCTCAATGGTGCAGCTGTGGGACTTTTTGAGGATCTGAGGGCCCATGCCAAATCTTTTCCGACTCCTGAGGGGAAGAGGTGCTGTCGTGCTCTCTTCACAACTGTGTGGGTGTGTGTGGACCATGTTAATTCCTCAGTGATGTGGATACCGAGGAACTTGAAGCTCTCAACCCTCTCCCCTGTAGCTCCAAAGAATGTGGATGGGGGCATGCTCGCCCGTCCGTTTCCTGTAGTTCACGATCAGCTACTCTCTCTTGCTGATGTTGAGGACACTTTCGGTATTGCAGTTTAACTACAGTCCGGCCCAGGAAGACAATTCCCATAGACATGGAGACACTTCATCATCACTTTATGCACAAAACATCCATTGAATTATTCAAATCATAATTGTTGCAGATGCCAATCTTTTTTTCAAAAGATATTAAATGGATAATTCACCCAAATTACAAAATATCATATTGGGTTTACTTCCATGTAAGCAGTCTAAGGACAAGGTATGACATGCTTTCCCATTCAAGTCATGGGACCTATATTATAAGTTTGTGCATCATGTTCAAATCGTCTATAAGTGATTTTATTGAGCTTCACAATACATTTGATATAGTTTTGGATGATTTGGACATGATGAGTAAAAAATGCTAATATAGGTCCCATGACTGTAAGGTCTACCTACACATGTTGTATTCGGCGCATGTGACAAATAAAATTTGAGATTTGATTTTTGCCACAAATGCTAAAACGTTAGCATATGGAAAAGGTGCCAGGGAAACTAACATACCAGGAACATACTTTAAAAAAGTTTACTTTTAGACTTCTTCTCCTTCTTAAAAGGTGTGAGGCCTCCTCGTGTCAAGCTTTTTTGTTAAAGGGATACTTCAGGATTTTGCCAATGAGGCGTTATCTACTTCCCCAGAGTCAGATGAACTCAGTAGATACCATTATGTATCTGTGTCCAGTTTGAAGGAAGTTAGAGGTAGTTTTGCAAGCCAATGCTAACTAGCAATTACGCTAGCGCTAGTTAGCAACTTCCTTCAAACTGCACGCAGACATAACAATGGTATCCACAAGTTTATCTGACTCTGGGGAAGTAAATAAAGGGCATTACCATACCTCATTACCAAAATCCCAAAGTATCTCTTAAAGGAAAAAACTGCTAGTCGTCAATGCTCGATTAAAATAATGCATATGTGACAAAGTGGATGATTCTAATGCATAGGACACTCAAGGACATTCAGAGACTTGTCCCAAAGCCACTCCTGCATTGTCTTGGCTGTGTGCTTAGGGTTGTTGTCCTGTTGGAAGGTGAACCTTCGCTCCAACCCGAGGTCCTGAGTGCTATGGAGCAGGTTTTCATCAAGGATCTCTCTGTACTTTGCTCCATTCATCTTTCCCTCGATCCTGACTAGTCTCCCAGTCCCTGCTGCTGATCAACATCCCCACCTCATGATACTGCCACCACCATGCTTTACCGTAGGGATGGTACCAGGTTTTCTCCAGACGTGACACTTGGCGTTCAATCTTGGTTTCATCAGACCAGAGAACCTTGTTTCTAATGGTCTGAGAGTCTTTAGGTGCCTTTTGGCAAAATGTAAGAACGGCCCATGTTCTGAATTCTGGCGCTATACATTTCAAAAGTGCTGAACAAATAGTTATTGACTACGACCGTCTTAGCTCACTCATAAAGGTCTTTATCTAAATTACGGATTGCCTCTCATCTGCTCGTCGTTCCCTTATGCCATAGTTTGTACATCTCAATTATCAGTAGAAACCACATTTGTTTAAGCAAGTCAGCCATATCAGCTAGGCAGTAAATGAGGCTGAATGAACTGTGTTGCTGATTGCCAGGCGTAGCGGTGGTAAGGATTCACTCCATGGTGCTGAAAAGAAAGCTCTGCTGTTGGGACAGCTTTATGTAGGCCCTAACAGTTTTGTGGGCACCGTTTGTCACCGTTATAGTGCAATTCATGTATTGTTTGGTGTTGTGTTGTGCAGTGGCTTTGCTGGCATGTATCCCAAAAGAAAAAAAGTTTACTTTACCCCACCAAGATTTCCATGCTAAAATCGCCACTGGGAGTCCCAAACCAAAATAATGAGAAGAAAATGCATTAATTTGTTGGGGCCACTAGAGGGCGGTGATCAGTGGCGATTTTAGCATGTAAATCTTGTACATGCACCGCCAAGTCTGAACAGTAGGCTAAATTATGAGGGGGAAAGGGACCATATTATTAGGGTGAGGCACATGGGCTATTAACACCTTACTACACTTAGTATTACTTTCTTAGCTACAGTATACATATCTCCATGGCATATTGCATCATTTATGTAGCAGCATACAAGGAATTTTAGGATTCATTGTTGTGCTGTGCTCACTTGAACAGGAAGGTTGCGCGACGGTCCTTCTGGGCAAATGTTGTCATCAAAGTCTGGCATTCTCTGGATTTATGGGGCTTTCAAGACAAATGGGAACTCTGAGAAAACAAGGTTGAATCATGACACCAGTGATCTTCAGGTCGGAGCTCTAGAAAGAGCTACTCCCCTCACAGACCATAAGGCTATTTACATTGATATCAAAATATTTACCCCTGATACGAACCTTGATAGAGCATCCTACTGGAAGCTAAATAGCTCATTATTAAATAATGATATAGTTACATTTGAGGTTAAAGATCTGCTCTCACACTTTTGGGAAAAGGCTTGTGAAGAAAAATCTTATTGCAAGAACTGGGAGCTCTTTAAATTTGAGGTGTCTAAATATCTTAGAAAATATGGTAGTAATCTTGCTAAGACCAGAAGAGCTGAGGAGGAAAAGGTGATCATTAAGATAACTTCCCTTTCTCAGAGGTCCCCAGCTGACCTCTTGGGGGAGGAGAAGATGGAACTAATTGAGTTACAAAATAAACTGGATAATATATATAGATTAAAAGCAGAAGGAGCCTTTATTAGATCTCGGAAAAAATGGATTGAGGAGGAGAACAGAATTCATCCTATTTCTTTAGACTTGAGAAATTTCACTCTAAAAATAACACTATCCATAAGTTAAACATTGATGGTGTTATTACAGATGACCAAAAATGAATCGCTAAATACTGCAGCAATTTTTACAGAAAATTGTATAGCTCTACGTACTGTCAGGAATCCACAGATGTGTTTTTTAACTCGCTGAACAATGTTCACTCTATCAGTGATATAGAATCTAAACAGTGTGATGAACCCATCAAAGTTGAAGAGATTATAGAGTCTATCAAACATCTAAAGAACAATAAATCACCAGGTGTTGATGGAATTACTGAATTTCTGAACAAGTAGCTCCCTTCCTATTTGAAGTCTTTTTAGAGAGTATTAAAAACAATGTTCTCCCTCCTACAATGAGTCAGGGGTTAATAACATTGATACCTAAACCCCCAAAAGAAGTGCTGCTCATCGATAACTGGCGTCCAATTTGTCTTCTTAATAATGACTATAAGATATTAGCCTCACTACTTGCAAAAATAATTAAAGAAGTCCTGGATGCAATCATTGATGAAACACAGTCTGGCTTCATGAGGAACAGACATATTTCTAACAATGTCAGACTAGTATTAGACGTACTTGACTACTCAGACCTAATGACTGAGGATAGCTTCATACTATTTTTAGATTTTTATAAAGCATTTGACACAGTAGAGCATCAGTTTCTCTTCCACTCCCTTGAGAGACTTGGCTTTGGGGATTTTTTCTGTAAGGCTATTAAGACTCTCTATGCAAATGGTAACAGCTCTATCAAATTGAAATATGGCACCTCACCTAGATTTGAGTTAAAGAGAGGAATTAGGCAAGGTTGTCCTATCTCTCCGTACCTGTTTTTATTAATCACCCAACTTCTTGCAAATGCTTTAAATAATAGTCCTGTACAAGGTATCTCCATAGCTGGTAAAGAAATTATTATAAGCCAGCCGGCTGACGATACTACACTTTTTCTGAAAGACGCTAACCAAATTCCCATATCGATCAACGTGTACAATCCTTTTCCAAAGCGTCTGGTCTATATCTTAACATTAAGAAATGTGAACTCATGGCTGTCAAAGATTGTGTGACACCTTCATATTATGGTATTCCAGTAAAAGAAGAACTTACATATTTAGGCATAACCATTACAAAGGATCAGAAGTCTAGAGGCTTTCTAAATTTGAACCCTCTTATTAAAAAAACCCAGAAGAAACTAAATCAATGGCTACAGAGGGACTTATCTTTAAAAGGTAGAGTCCTAATAACCAAGGCTGAAGGTATCTCTAGACTAACATATGGTGCGCTATCTTTATATCTTGACCGTAAAATAAGCAAGGAGATAGACCCGATGCTTTTCAACTTTCTTTGGAGAAACCGTACCCATTTCATTAGGAAAACTGTTGTAATGAACACTTATGAGAATGGAGGACTGAATTTTCTGGATTTTACTACTTTAAATAATACTTTTAAGATCAATTGGATAAAACAATTTCTAAGAAGACCCACTTCTATCTGGAATTTTATTCCTCATCATGTCTTCTCTACTTTTGGAGGCCTTAACTTCATGTTGGTTTGCAATTATAATATTGACAAAGTTCCAGTGAAACTTTCTGCTTTTCATCGGCAGGTTTTCTTGTCATGGTCCTTAATTTATAAACACAATTTTTCTCCACACAGATATTATATATGGAATAATCGGGATATATTGTATAAAAATACCTCTCTGTTTTTAGAATATTGGTTCCGAAATAATATCCTATTGGTGAGCCAACTGGTAAATGCAGAGGGTCTTTTACTCAGTTATAAAGAATTCTTATCACTTTACAAGGTCCCTGTAACACCTAAAGATTTTGCAATTGTTTTAGATGCCATTCCCTCAGGTGTTGCTATGTTATTCAGGAACATGTCAAGACCTGACCCTCAGAGCCTACCTTCTGTTGACCCTGTTGACTCATCAGTAGGAAAGATTTGTTTATCTTTTGGTCCATTCAACAACAGAGCGATACGAACCTTGTTTCAGCAGGATGTTGTATCTATACCTTATGTCATGCCTTATTGGAATGGATTTATTGATAATATCTGTTGGAAAAAAGTTTGGATGTTGCCACACACATACCTACCTACTTGTTAACAAAATTAAGGAAGTTTCCTTTAAAATTATTCATAAATATTATCCTGCCAACCACTATATGAATAAGTTGAAGGAAAACATAAACTCAAATTGCTCCTTTTGTAATGACCACCCAGAAACAGTTGTGCATCTTTTTTGGCATTGTATGCATGTAAGAAAACTGTGGCAAGACATCAGTAGGTTTATAATTGAACACATTTATGAAGATTTTACACTATTGTGGAGAGATGTACTGTTTGGATTCTTTACATACAATAGAAATAAGCGGAATCATTTTTATGTAATTAATTTCCTTATTCTTTTGGCCAAATTTCATATACACAAATGTAAATTTACAAACAGAAAACAACATTTTCGTACCCTACAAAAATAAATTGAACTGTATTTTAAGACAGTTAAATGCTCTACTAACAAAAAAGCTGTTAGAATTGTAAGTATATGCATGTCCCTTAAGGTCCTTGTGTAATTGTAATGTGATATTGTACCCCCTAGCTCGATTGTCTATTGTTTGTAATCTATGTATGCTTGTGTTCCCTCATGTGCTTTATGTATTGATTTGAAATAAAAAATAAAATAAAAATAATAATAATAATAATAATAATAATAATAATAATAAAAAAAAAAGAGGCCCGAGTTCCCGAACTGGAATTCCGAGTTGGATGACCATTCAAAATGTTTTTTCCGGATTGACAGCATGGCCAATGTATTCAACCTTTTCTGGGCCATGGTGTTGCGTGTGAATGTTTATCTTTTTCAGTTTGGATAAGAGACATTTAAACCCAGACTTGGACCACCCTCTCCACTGAATAGCAGGCTAGTGATTGCTTTGCAACCGTTGCAGTTAGCCACTGATTCTTTATAAACTACTCATTGTTGAATTTGCGATTTCCAATGTTGGATTGAAAATGATTTTCCAGTAGATTGTTGACGTGATTCATGCTGATGACTGCTTCTCTTGCTTGCTAGCTAAGATTTTGAAAGTATGATGTTGACATGATCAGTCCAATCAAAGCTACGGTAGATATAACGTCATTTGGCGTAATTTTATCTGTGACCAATGGCCTTGAGCCTTCTTGGATGGGAACTTCTAATGTATGTGTATATATATATATATATATATATATATATATCAGCACCCAAGGGGGCTTGAATGTTCTAGCTCTCCCTGTAGATTATGCGGTGACATAGTGTCCGCATGAGAAGATTACCTCCTCCTACACATATTTACCCCTGGCTGCCCCTCTACCACAGAAAGCACCGAGCTAGGCTGAATGAAACACCTGTATTTTGGAGCTGCCTTACACAAGCAAAAAAAGAGACCATGTTTGTATGTAGATTTATTAACTCAAAAAAATACATGTTTTCAAACTGATATGTGACATGTATTAATGCCAAAATATAATGCAAAACAGGCAACAACAAAAATATATATATATATAAATAAATATATATTTTGTCTAAACAGGTGGGGCTCAAAGCACGTGGGGCACTACTGTGCCTTCCCTGAATGACGGATCGCCACTGGGTACTCCAGCACTAGAGGTGGCGAAAAAATCACCAATATTAGCTTTACGCTTTTTTCAAACACAAAATAAGAAGTCATGTTACTTTAAAATTGAGATAGCGCTCAATGGTGCTGCCCATGCATTCACAGGAGCCATTGAGGTACAGATACAAAGACGAACTCTCTTTCTATTATGGGTGGCGAATATTGTAATGCCAGCAGCAAAAACTGCGGCCAAAAAAATACAAAAATGTCCTCAAATTAAACGAAATGTTCGCACGTAAACCAAACTACATAACAATTCTCCAATTGTCTTGTATTTTAATTTGGGTGTTGCTATGATGATAACAGTTCTTTGGAATGCCAATAATTATGTCATTCACTAGGCTGGAAAAAAAGAAGCACTATGATTCATGAAAATATCAGACATGCCTGCCTATGAATGAAATGTTAATAACAATGCCAGGGTATGGCGTGAATTGCGTGCCAACCTCATCTGTACCAAAGTAGAAACGGTAATGAAACTAGTCCAGAGAGTCGGGTTTGTTAAGTTTTGGTCCCAACCAGGGCAGGGCAAAAGCTGCTACACGAGATTTGTAGGCTAAACAGGATTATTAATTACATCTCGTGCATGATATTAGCTCATAATTATTAAGGCCATATAGGGTCTGAAGCAAAAGGTTTGCGGAACATTCCAGATGACACATTAGTGACACATTAGTGCGTGCGTTAAGTTCAAGGGATGGCCATGCTGTCATTAGCCAAGATTGCTTAATTGTTTAAGTGAAAAAGCCTATAATAGCCTACATATTTAACTGGGACTCGGAGAAAGACGCTCTTGATAATTTCTAGTAGTCAGTGGGCGGTCTCCAGCACTTGAAAGAAAGCTCCAGTTCACTGCTCAGCTGCGGTATTGGGTGGAGTCTTGTGCGCTTGACGCTTCACTGGAACAGGAGACCTGCTACATTACGCACGGAGAGGTCGCCAAGTACGCCTGTACTGCGAGGAGACTGGAGGGCAGAGAACTCTGAGAACAAAGCTAACGATTTTTTGTTTTTGTTCTACGAAAAGGAAGAGTTTGTTACTCCATCCCTGTATACAGTGTGACGTTTTGGGACATTTGGATATATATTTTCTCAGAAGCTTATGGTTCTTTTAAGATTATTATAAAGGTAAGTGCATATCTAAGAAAGTTAAGTACAGTACATTCAATGTAAATGTGTCTACCATACCTTGTGACTATGGAAGCGTATTTTGGACTAATTGGGTATAATATTTAAAATCCGCAAAGAAAATACTGGGAATGGGGATTATGAAGTCCTAGTGTCCCACTGCAAAATATCTTAATTTTGGTCTTTATTTGATCATGACATAAACTCATAGGCTACATCGAAACCAATGGCGAGAATGGAATGTGTCAAAGCAGTCACCTTGACAAATCACCCATCAACAGCTTTGAGCATCCATTGTAAGTTTATTTTGAAGGTCATAAACAAGGAGGGCTTGTCCGGTGGAGCCTATTTGCTCGTCGCTAACATACCTGATCCAGAACAACTCGTCTATCAGTTTATGAAATTTGTACTAGACAATGCCGGGCCATGACTACCCACGGCGTGACGGGTGCAAAAACCTGCACTGTATGTACTAGGTATATTGTAATAACTACCTGCTATAGAGGGTATGATAACTGTATTAAGAGAACGACGCACTAGTCGAGGGACCTACTGAACTTGGCTATGACTTGGTTGTGTTGCCCCGCTGAGGCGACCAGCAGTGGCAAACATGACAACCTGTTGCAAAATGACTGGTACTTCACCTCAGCTGAGATGGTTGAGTCAGTGTCTGTTTGGAGTTCAAACTTTGGCTTGAGAGTTTGGTATTTACATGAAATAGATGTTTTTTTGGGGGGTGGAAGGAATGAGGAAGACATTTTCCCAGGGGAGCTGTGGGAGAGTGTTCTGTTCTCACCAGCTGTCTCCCCTGAGAGTATTGAGACAGTCAACATGATGTTGATGTTACAGTAAACCAAAACACCACTGTATTATTACATTCATTCTATTACTGTACACCCTTTGTTCAGGCTATCAGGGAAGTAGTCTTCTACTGTACACCTACTACTATGTTATTGTTTGACCTAGCCTCCTTTCCTGAAAGCCGTCCCCACTTCTCTCTGTTTCCAGACTGTTTGAGGAGATTAAAAGGCTATTCAGAGTGAGAGCAGACACGTTCCCTCGACTTTCTCTCCAAGGACTGCTCGGAAACCCCTGGCCCCTCATGAGATGCCCACGAGTCGCCTGGCATTTGACCCGATAACCATGGACGTCCGAGTGAAGGCCAATCCGAACCTCCACTTCGGGGTCAACGGGGGTCACGACGGCGCTGATAGAAGCTCCCACAGTAAACCATTTGTGAGTATAACTTATATGAAACACTTTCTGTTAATGGTTTATTCTCTTGGTATCTTAGGTCAAAATGTCTCAATATTTCTCCCTTTGTTCACAATTTACACACCCATATTAGGGGGGCATAGAGTTGAAGTATTCACCCATCTGTTCCTGGTTTAGAGCAGGTGCTTTTCAGTGTGTGACTTTAAAAAAAAACCTGACTGACCTGTTTATACAGCAAAGTCTGTCTCCATGCTCCGTGTTCTGTGGCTCTGTCACGCTGTCACTGAGACATTACACAGGATTAATGACTACATCCTGTTGCATGCCTCAGGGATGACACACACACAACAGAGAGACTGAGGGAAAACCGGTTAAGGTGCCGTTCTGTTGGTCCTGCTTCACACAACAGAAGTCAGTGGTCTTTGTGTTTGGTTTCAAATGAGTTTGCCTGCAGATGTGTGTGTTGGTGCGTGTGCACATGGGTGCGTGCGTACATGTGTGTGTGTGTGTGGCTGAGTAGAACAGGTCTGTGTTGTGGTAAAGATTTACCTCTGGTAAAGGTTGATCTCGCCATCCCTACAGCGTTGCCTAGCAACGAGATGTTATCCTGCTGCGGTAACCTGTTCACCCTAGTAATCACAGGCACAGGGTCGTAACCTGAAACAGCAAACAAAAAATATTTGGTTTGTCGCTGATTGACAGTGGTGGTAATGGTTGATGAAAGGGTGTATAGGTGCATCCGTTGTTTATTTTCTTGTTGCAATAAAAAATGGGCCATTGTCAACCAGGTATTTGTGTCTGTGTGCACTTTCCTGGGTTTGTGTGTCTACTGCCTACATGTGTGTATTTAGATGACACATTGTTTTATGGGGGATCTTCAGTATATATAGCTAGTCTCTAGCTCATTTGTGCATTCTGTTGACCTAATACCTTTTTCCTAAACCCATTAAGGTTCATTTTAAACAATCTAACCAGGTTGCCCTTTGATTCAGCGTATTATCTTGAGTGAAACAGACCCCAGGGAGCAGTGGAAAAAATCGATGGTCGGGGTGTCATCCAGCAGCCGTCAAAGCAGCCCCATCATTGTATACCCTATGTCTATTGTGTTGTGTTCTGTGGCTGTATGTGCTCTGTACAGAGGGACAGGTAGTGATGTAACAGGTAGGCAGTGAGGCCTCCCTGCTGGAGGGTGTAGGCGCCTTCCTCCAGGTCTCAGATGTCCACGAGCGGATGGTCCCTAAAACACAGCACACCGAACGAACGGCAGACGAACAGCAGATCGACATTCAGTGTAGTGTGTGTGTGTGTGGTCCTTTCGAGTATGAGGGGAAAGGCTAAACCAACAGGATCTGTGTTTGTTTACATCCTTAACATAACTTTTTTGGGCAACAGGAAGTATATTCCATACACTAGACCTGATTATGGTATAGGAGATACTGTTATACGATACTGTATGTCACATTAATGTAACTCGTGTTACCAATTACCTATTAACCAAAGAGCACCTTTAACCTACGTTTCTGATGATCTACTAGTGTGTCCCTGTAGTTGGCGCTTCCCATCCAAGTAAACTCGTGTGTTGTGTTGCTCTGTGTCGCCCCCTACAGGAGGATAAGGCGCTGCATTTCTTAAGCCAGGAGGAGCAGGATTGTATCTTGTTCTTTGAGGAGACCATCGACTCCCTGCTGACTACCCCAGCAGTAGATGAGCTTGATGGACCAGGACCCCCCGTCCGGGCGTCCGCCCCCAGCCTCAGCCCCGTACCACCCCTCTCAGCCTTGGACAGGCCCACCAAGGACCAGGACATCATAGACCTGGTTCGCCCAGCACAGACTAATCTGGTCCACCCCACACATGCACCATTCAACCCCCCCGTGCCAGGTACAGAACAGTTCACTCCTTGCTCCACCCTGAACAGTAATGTTTACATTTGATTATCAGTCCCTTGGATCATTAGAATTACTACAGTCAAATGAGATCAGACTTCACCATCATCAGCATGACAGATTACTCAACATGGACATTTGTACTGTATAGTGCATATACAAGTGTCACCTGTGCTCCCTCTCCGGCCTCCAGGTCACAAGGCTGCTCGTTAGGGCACACACCTGTCACCAGCATTACGCGCCTGACACTCACCTGGACTCCATATACCTCCTTGATGACCTGCCCTTTATATGTCCCTCCCTTTGGTTTCTTCCCCAGTCGTCGTTGTTCCTGCTTCATGTCGGTGCTCTGTTTGTGTTTCTTGTTTTGTTTGTTAAAATGTATTCACTCCCCGAACTTGCTTCCCGACTCTCAGCGTACATCGTTACAACAGGAAATATGGTTCTTTGAACCCAATGGTTCTTTGAAGATATAGATTTGCCATTGACCTTGTCTTTTGAAGATACCGAACGTGTAGAGAACTGATGAGTTTACTTGTCAAACTCTTTCTCTTTGCAGATTTCACCCAGAATATGGTAATGAACAACCCTGAGAGGCATTTTGAGAACAAGCCGAGGCGTGAGGTGATGGAAAACTTCCCTACAGAGTACAACCTGCCCCTCCCTGGCAAGGACAGTGCCCCCTATGGCCACGCCCTGTACCAGCCTGTAGGCTCCGTCCCCACCCCCGTCCGCATCGCCCAGAAGATTGCAGAGCACCAGGGGAGTGTGGGGAACACCAACATCCTCTCTTCCTCCCTCCTGCCCAACTGCCGTAGGAGCCTCAATTTAGAGACCTTAGAGAGACCACCCACCCACCCAGATTATCCAATCAAACAGGACCCGACCACCTCAGCCAAGCCCACCCATTACCCCAACAATATCAGCATGATAATGGGCAGCAACCAGCACCACAGCCATTCGCTGGCCAGTGTGAACCTCCAGGACAGGAAGTCTCAAATGCTGGCTAACCTATCAGGGACAACCCACCCTGTGGAGGCGGAGGAGCTCCATGGGCTGCAGAAGGCCCAAGTAAACCTTCCCACCCGGAGTGTGTCTTTCAAGGATCCCACTCCAAATAAGTCCCGGATGGAGGCACTGTCCAAACTGGGCTTGAACCGAAACAGCAGCACAAACACCAAACCCACTGATGCCCCGATTCCGGTTGCCACCTCTACACCCGTTCCTATGCATACCCCTACACTGACACCCGTGACTAAACCAGATGTGGCCAGACAGGCAAAGACCTTGCCACCAGCAACAGTCAACACCAACACCTCTCATGCAAGTATCCATGACAACAAGCCTGCTTCTCCGTCGCCCGAAGTCTCGTCCAAGGACTTTAACAGCTATGGCGGGAAGACCATTGTGGTGAACCCCTCTAAGGCTGCTGCTGCTGCTCCCTCCACCAGTTGCCATGGCAGTAAGGCCCATCCAGTGACCTCTCACAGTGACTTCAACCCTTACGGGGGTAAGACTAAGGTAATGAAACCTGCTCCTGTTACCACAACCAGGGCTGACCTAACCCAACCAGACATTGAGAGCAGGGACGTGCCTCCTCCAGCCTCCACCCCAGCCAGAGTGATGCCTCCCCCAGCCTCCACCTCCACCCCAGCCAGAGTGATGCCTCCCCCAGCCTCCACCCCAGCCAGAGTGATGCCTCCCCTAGCCTCCACCCCAGCCAGAGTGATGCCTCCCCCAGCCTCCACCCCAGCCAGAGTGATGCCTCCCCCAGCCTCCACCCCAGCCAGAGTGATGCCTCCCCCAGCCTCCACCCCAGCCAGAGTGATGCCTCCCCCAGCCTCCACCCCAGCCAGAGTGATGCCTCCCCCAGCCTCCACCCCAGCCAGAGTGATGCCTCCCCCAGCCTCCACCCTCACCCCAGCCAGAGTGATGCCTTCCCCAGCCTCAACCTCCACCCCAGCCAAAGGGATGCCTCCACCAACCTCCCCCTCCATCCCAACCAAAGGAGAAACCATGTCCTACGAGGTCAAGAGCTACGGGGGGAAGACCAGAATGGTCACCCCATCCCACACCACCCCCTCTCCCGTTTCCACCCCTGATATCCTCACACACACCCCAGTGAGGTCCCCCAGCAAAGCTTTAGCCCCAGTGCCTTCTCCAGCCTCCAGACCTTTCCGCTATAGCACTCCCCCTAGCGCCAACAGGGCGGTGGCGTCTCCCACTTCTCCGGAGTCCCGGCCGAAGTCCATCTCCAAGCCATCCTTCCGCTCCCAGGGGATCACAGTGCAGTTCTCCGGACGGGGAGTGACGGATGAGTCGCGCAGAGAAGCTCTCCGGAAACTGGGACTGCTGAAAGACACTTTCTAACTCTGCATAACCTCCATTCAGATGTAACAAAGGCCTCTGGAGTTTTTCTGAAAGGGTGTGAGGCGTGACAGGAGAGGATACCTACATTACGGTGGAATGAAACAGGATCCGGGCTGAAACCGGCACACCCGGTTCTGAGCGCTGAATGCTGACAAACGAGTCCGACACGTCACATGGCCTAGTTGACAAATACACACACACACACACACACGGACGGACATGTATACACACACATTCGTCAAACAGACACACACGCACTCAAACACACACGTGCACGTGCACTCATACCCACAAATGCCTTCACCCAACAACTCCCACATGCATCAAAGCACTGTCTCTTTATTGTGCTCTATTTAACTGTGGTCCTACTAAGTGTTTTACATTGCCTCTGAATCAAGACATATTGTACTTTACAGAAAACATGTACCTCTATTGTTCTCTGGGCCCGAAACAGACAAAAAAACTGACTTGTTCAAAAGGTAATGCAGACAGCTGAATGTCTTTGGGCACAGACTTTTTACTACCTTTGCCACCTTCTGGATGTCACATCCTCAGCTACCAGTGAGAATCCTTACATGCTCTCGCTCTCCAAAGATGGATATATATATATATATACCCAATATATTTACGCTTACTTTGTATGACACTATATTGATTACTGATCCGTTTGAGGCAGGTACTGATAAAGTGGACTTGAACCATTATAAACTGGCTGTGAAGTCACCTGAGAACTGAAGAGCCTCACAACATGTTACTTTGTTTACCGATTTCAGCGTTGTTGTTATCCAGGGGGTTATTAGGAGTGTGATGTATCTCACCGTTCAGCTCTTATGAGCGTGAACAAGGACAAAGTTTGAAGGACTTTCCCGGCAGAATAAGGTTGAATTGACTTCACTCACTAATTGTCACGTTTACTCCCTCTCCGGCGCTCAACGTCACCAGTTTACTCATTATTACGCACACCTGCCACCATCGTTACGCGCACCTGTGCCTCATGACACTCACCTGGACTTCATCACCTTCCTGATTACCTCCCCTATAGCTGTCACTCCCCTTGGTTCTTTCCTCAGGCGTTATTGACTCTGTTTCTGACTAGCTGGTTCATGTATATAGGCTACTTGTGTTGCTTGCATTGTTCCATGTTCATTTATTTATTAAATTCACTCCCTGTACGTGCTCCCCGACTCCCAGCGTACACGTTACACTAATCTATTAGAATGTATCTATATTCCCTGTGAGGACGGTAACCATCCTACTCATAAATATTGATGATATCCTACTTGATAGGTATTTATGCACCCATTGATTTCCACTGCTGCCTCATGGTATGTTAATGACAGGTCACTCGGAAGGGGGGTACATTCCCCCATGCAAGAGCAAAGCTTAGGAATGTAACAATTGATTGGCATACCAAGCAAACTAAGCAGCGATTCAAGTAGTTTGCATTCATGGACCTCATATGCTCAGCTCGAGGGTTATCCAATTATTGGAAGTTCTGAAGTGACCCCATGTGTTTTATCTCCTCATATGACATTTTTGTGAATGTAAGTTGCAGGAAAAAACAGGCTTGAGTTTCTAGGAAAGGAGTGATATGTAACTACAGCGCTGGCTAAAGGGTATTTTTTACTCCATGGACGTGCCTCCCACACAAAACCACTGAATGTGGTTTGAAAAGTAGACTTTTACTACTTTGAGGGGAAAAAAACGTAACTTGGTGAGGACGGGCAAGGGCTTGCAATGTCCAAAACACAAGCACTGAAGCCACAGAATCCAGAAATACTCTGTTCATGTACTGTAAGCTGAACTTGCATTTGCAGTGTGTAATTTATCTGTCATCATAACTGATGCCTCTTGTTTCTCACTGGACTGCAGATGTATTGGTACATAACCCTGGTGTGTGTGTGTGTGTGTGTGTGTGTGTGTGTGTGTGTGTGTGTGTGTGTGTGTGTGTGTGTGTGTGTGTGTGTGTGTGTGTGTGTGTGTGTGTGTGTGTGTGTGTGTGTGTGTGTGTGTGTGTGTGTGTGTGTGTGTGTGTGTGTGTGTGTGAAACATGTTTGTCCATTTTAAAGTTGTTTTTTTTTAATGAAAAAAGTCAGACTCCGGTTTTGTAGTTCATCTACAGTAACTCATGAAGTATCTAATACACACCAACACACACTGGGAAAATATACCTGTAGTTTGCAGACCCAGGGAGAGAAACCAAAAAGACTCATGTACAAAATCGTTATATGACATTCAATTAACATTTACAAATTGTCAACAAAAGTTGCTGCTATGGTACAACAGCGCCTTTTATAGTTTTGTCTCATTGTCATATTGTACACAACGTTTAATGTACGTCTGTGTCACCTAATAAAGAGAGTAACATACATGACTTATCCTATCCAGAGTTTGTTATTCTTCGCAGGGCATTTACTATACCATGTTATGAATGAGTAGAATCTCAGTGTATGGTTTATAATGATTTCTCTTCCCTGGGAATTCATTCACCATGGTTTTAATGGCACAGTAAACAGACAAGCTTTCCAGGGCATCAACTCACCTCAGCCTACACTCGAAGCCCTCATTCTATTACTTCATTGACTGTCCATCCATGAAGGTCATGATTCCAAGGTTCCCTATCTCCTTTCTGCCACTAAGATGAAATAATTGGACAGTCAAACTTCCCATAAGTCTTTCTCAATATTGTTTATGTCTTTCCCTTTTTCAGATCGGATGACAGAGGAAGACGTAAGATTATTGAGATACTTTCTTTCGTACAGAATATTTCACTGGAGAGCTGTAGCCCACTGTGTACTCTCTCTCTGCTCGGTGGACGGCCGCTCCCAGTTTCACATGGGTATGCGGTCTACACTGCAGAGTTCAGACCACTTTACCCAGCCAAAACAGAGAGCCTTCCTTTCCCTCTATAGGGCATGGGTCTAAGTGTGTATCTGAGTGTGTGTGACCAAGAAGATCTGGGGCATTGGCTTTTTTGGGAGTGTGAGCAAGGGCAACTAAAGCTTTGGTAAGGAGTGTGTGTGTGTGTGTGTGTGTGTTGATGGGAGGTACAGGAATTGAGGAAATAAGCATGTTTAGGGTCTGTAATTAGAGGCAGCAGAAAAACCCTTTAAGAGTGCCCTCTAACAAACACACACACTCCCTGTGCAATACTACCTCTTTCTCTTACACACAGATCCCCTAACACTGTCTTGCACTCCCTCTCATACACACATAGGTACATCAATGGAGGAGCTAAGGCTCCCAGCCATATTGGTGGGACCAGGGTTGGGGAGTAAGGGATTACAAAATGGTAACTGTAATTGTACATTACCAGTAAAAAATATTGTAATCAGATTACAGATACTTTTGAAAAACAAGATGCTTTACTTCGAGGATTACTTTAAAATTCAGAAAGGAGGTTTGCAAAAAAATAAAAAATTGACACCTCTGTTTTCTCAATGACATTCAAATCAGCATTGAAAAATGGCGCAAAGTTAAGTTTGTTCCACCTGAGCGAGTCTGAACACAAGGTAGAGACCACTATGATGACACAGCACATGGGTTTGATGGATCGCGGGAAAAGAGCAGGAATAGGCTTTTGTAGGCTACAGTCCAAGCTATTCCTTTCAATGGTGAGACTGCTGTCGGAATTCCAACGATTATCCAACTTGAATAAACGCTTGGAGGTAAGAATGACAGCAGTGGTGTAGTCTACGGCGATACGGATATCACTTATTATTGATATCTACATAGCGCATTGATGTGAATCACACTGCTGCTCTCTCATTTAGCCATTTGCGCCTTACGGGATAGTGGTCGTTGTTGATGGCTGTTCACAAATCTAAATGTGTATTTGAACCCATTAATGGTTGAATTCAAGAAGTTTAAGATGCCTATCAATCGTTGTTTTTGAAACCAGTGGTCAGCCAGTGAAAACTGCGCTCTTGCAACAGCTGCACAGTGCGGATCCCAGCCTGTGGAATAAAAGTGGGGCTTTTATTGCTGAATCTAATTCATGCTGGTACATTTTTTTAAATCCATAGGCCAAAAGGACACATGTTCAAACTCGAATACTTTTGATATACTTAAAGGGGCAATCTGTAGTTGCTACATCCATATTTTTACATGTAAATTATATATATATCCATTGATTCTTGAAGAATATAACTTATAAATGTCTCATGAGCTTAGATCAACTGTCGTACTCCATCAGAACCCAAAATACAAGCTTGTTTTTCTCCCAATGTTTGTTAAAACAATACTTTTGATATCAGCGATGGTCAGTCCTTGCGTCCATAGTTCTTTCTGTCAATTAATCTGAGAGTGATTACATTTCTCCAGACCCATCCCTCAGCTTTTTAACAAAACAGAGGTGGTTATTTTGTTATTTGTTTCATCTGTGGATTTGCCCTTTAAACAGCTGCATATTATCAAGACATCAAAGTGTCACCAACAAAAAGGGAGACAATAGGCCAAAAGCAAGTGCAGCATATGGCAAACATTTTATGCTCAGGTAAAACAATTTGGCTAATCTATACTTCCATATTTCCAAGTCCTATTCTTGAAGGTCAAGGGTTACAACATTTACTGGAGTGACTATAATGATGATATTCATTTAATCATATATGTTGTAGAAAGGGGTGGTTTAGAAGAAGCCTACATAACCAACCCATAAAGTAAAATGAACATCCATATTTGGCCAGCTATGTACATTTTAACATTATTTATCCAGCAATGATGTGGTTATGTTGGTAGCATACATGTATGTCTTCTTCTAATGCCTATAAGGGGAAAGTAATCTAAAAGTAACTGACTGTAATCAGATTACGTTAAGAGTTTTGGGAATCCAAAAGTAGCATTTTACAATTTTGGACAAGTAACTAGTAACTAACTGATTACATTTAGACAGTAACCTACCCAACCCTGGGTGGGACAAAGATCATGGACCCAGTAAAGAAGTCGAGCCAGAGGAGTGAGTCGCAAACGGACACTTTTACTGAAACAGGCAGAAATTGGCTTACAGAGCTGGTGCAGAAAGGCCCATGCAGTAGAGTACAGATGATCTATCTATAGATTCAACAGACAGAAATAATCAAACAGAAGTTATCATCACTGAGTAGGACTCAGGAGGCAAGAGCACAGATAAGTATCTTATCCATTTGTCAAAAACTACAATACGGCACACAAATTCCAAATCAACAACCTGTATATCACCCCAAAAAAGTATAGATTTTTCATGAAAATAAAGGAAACATCTAGAAAGCCAAAATGCTGAAAAAATAAAGAATATGTATTATATTCATCACTTATATTTTATTTCTGATGATGAAACGCTGGTCAGTCAACACTGGTCTCGTACCCGCCTCCGGGTCAGGGTCGTCACTGTGACAAGGTGTTCCATTTCCAACAGGGTTAGGAGGAGCAAACCATCTCTATGGTACAGATGCAGGATCTTAATCTGATCACCCCGTTGCAGGAGAACTGTTGCTGCAATGCGGGACATTTTAAAACGTTTAGTGTATGAGGTTTAAAAAGGCTTCTGAAGTTTGTAATTTCCACTTAGAAATTTCAGACTTGATTTTCCCTTACAAAAATGTATCAACCCCTACAAAAATATCCACTAATCATAATCCACATAATAATTCACATTTCCTATTGCTGCAGGATTATTGTCCTGCTGTAGCAAACTGACTCAAATTAAGATCCTACATCTATCTGCAACCCTTCCTCACACACAAGCAACCATGCCTTTCTGTACATAATCTTGTCCTCCTTGTTCCCTTGTTTATCAAGTCATTTAGTAGTGGTGACCCGTCTGTGCTCCCTCTCCTCCTCCTCCATACCCCTCTCGAAGCTGCCTTTGAACAGTGTGTGATTTAGCTAGATAAAGAGATAAAAAGACTGAATGACAGATCTGTTCCTAGTAAGAGAAGCACAGTCCATCTCCAAAGACGGCCCACCCCTCACCCGTCCCCTTTGCTTTCACACACATTCTGTCCGTTCTCCTCCTCTTGTGAGCCCTTGTACACCATATCCTCATCCGGCACGGGAGCGAAGAGAAGACGACTGTGGTCCCTTGTCCTGCTGCCTAGCTGTCCGCGCGTCTGTTTGTCTGCGTCCATGTCTGTCTGTCCGTACATACGTCCGTCCGTCAGCTGGTCAGTCGCTCTTTCATTCATCTTTTGGTTCATTCTCTTGTTGAGACGGGGTGGGTGTTTGTGCTGCTGTGCTGGTGTCGTCCCGGGCGACGCACAGAAAGGAAGGGGTGTTCTCTGGAACGCCTTAGCTGGATGAAGGGGGTGCGCCCCTCTTCCCCACTCCTCGTTGATGCCCTTTCTCTTTCTCTTCCTCCGGCGGCGGGGTTAGGTGTGGGAGTCTGCGCTTGCGTCAGTGGGCGGCTGGCGGACTCACTCCCTGCTCAGGCGAGACCGATGGTCCGCTCGCCCTCTCTCGCTCTCTCATTCGCTCGCTCCCTCAGCTAGACTCCAATCAGCGTCTCCTAGGGGACAGAGCAGGGCTTTTACTGCAGTAGCTGTCTTCCAGAACACTCACTGTAATATTTATCCCCTCCTCAAATCCCCAAAACATCCACCCCCTTTTCTCCACCCATCCCTCCCTCCCTCAACCTCCTACCCCAATATCCATCCCCGTTCACTCCTTCAGTACCATCATTACTGCAGCTCCTTCCATCCATAGGTTGCGATGGTCTAGCGTCTGTTCGTAAGAAAATGGAATTGTGAGTGACAATCCAAAATAAAGTTTTGTTATTCATCAAAAACATCATTGTGTACTTTGCCATCAGTATAATTTCCTTCCAGTTCTCTGCTGCCTGTGACTGGAACGAATTGCAAAAATCGTTGAAGTTGGAGACTTTTATCTCCCTCACCAACTTCAAACATCTGCTATCTGAGCAGCTAACCGATCGCTGCAGCTGTACATAGTCCATCGGTAAATAGCCCACCCAATTTACCTACCTCATCCCCATACTGTTTATATTTATTTACTTTTCTGCTCTTCTGCTCTACCTGCACATGACCATCTGATCATTTATCACTCCAGTGTTAATCTGCTAAAATTGTAATTATTCGCCTACCTCCTCATGCCTTTTGCACACAATGTATATAGACTCTTTTTTTCCTTTTATTCTTTTATTTCTACTGTGTTATTGACTTGTTTATTGTTTACTCCATGTGTAACTCTGTGTTGCTGTCTGTTCACACTGCTATGCTTTATCTTGGCCAGGTCACAGTTGTAAATAAGAACTTGTTCTCAACTAGCCTACCTGGTTAAATAAAGGTGAAATAAAACATATACAAAATAAATAAGCATCTGTCAAATGTATGTTAGGCATAAATATGATGCGTGATGTTGCCGCGCATCTAAAGACCTCCTTTCTGAATTCTTTATAGTCACTTTTCCAAGACAAATATGAGGAGGACAAAGAACCACAAACTATTTTTGTTCTGATGAAAATAGAAAATTCATGCAATCTTTATTTCCAAAAATAGAAAGCAATCTTTACAGAATTCAAGATATAGTTTCTTTCACAGTGCAAAAATAAAAGGGGGACAAATCTGTCTCTGATCAGAGTACTCATACGCCAACAAAATATGGTTTGACAGTTGGGAGACATTAAAACCCTTTCCCGTCTTAACATAAGCAGGCCTGAGTGCAGAGTCTGTCAGTAGCGTGTCCGGCTGAGCTGGCTGGCCCTATCCTCCTGGCCCTCATATCTGTCCTTTCACTCGTGTTTCTCTTGCCTCTCTTGTCTGTCACGCTTTTCGTACCTTTCAATTCTCTCCTGCTTTGTTTCCTGCTTTCTGTTCAGGTGCAGAGAACAAGGAGGGAGAGTCAGTAAGTTGACAAGCACCACGTCCTTCGACAGGATCCCATTCTAATGCCAACCCTATTTCCACCAGCCAAATGCTGGTAGTCTGCTGTTAATTCCTGTCACTGGTGGTGTGTGTGTGTGAGAGAGTAGTCGGTAGGTAAGTTGAGGGGCGAGTCTCACCTTCCTCCGGTCTTGAAGATGAGGTCGGCGTTGGGTGCCCCTTTGGGGTGTTGGTAGCGCGGCCGCCGCTCCCGGTTGGTGTTGGCAGGAGCGGGCCGCTGGGCCAGAGACGCCATCATTTCTACATAATAACCAAGAAGGTTAACACAATGCTACACGAACCAAGAGAATTTAAGACAGTGCTACACAAACCAACAATGTTAACACAATGCTACACAAACCAACAAAGTGTAGGCATGTGGAATGTTGGTAGTACTCTTGCTACTTTCTCTCGTCATCTCTCAAACACACTCCCCATTTCTTTCCCTAATGCATGCCTCATTCTCCATCTGTCCCTCTTCTTACTAGTACTTTTCAATCAAAAACACATATTTTGACCAATGTGTAAAATAGTGCTGTGTAGACACTCCTCTACGAAAACCAATTGTCCAAGCCTGATGTCTCTTATCGTAACCTGTTCCAAAACTTTACGAGTTTGAACTCTTGTAGGATGGCCAGAACTAAAATCAATGGAGGTGCGAGAAGAAACGCAATTGTCCTGACTTTTGCCCGCATGGCGTCAAGCTAGGAGGATTCTGTGAAAGAATTAAGGCTCCTGCTCCTGACAGGCTCACTTCCCCATTGAACTCGTCATCTTTTTTTTTTTTTTTTTACATAAAACAATAGAGGTAAGATGGATATCGGTTTTGAGACATGACATATAGTATTTTCATATTTAAGTATACGCATTTCATATTATACGCTTTTCACTTAGAAGATTTCACACAAAAACAAGCGTCTTCACTGTTATTCTACAATGTAGAAAATAGTCAAAATAAAGAACAATTATTGAATGAGTAGGTGTGTCCAAACTTTTGACTGGTAGTATGTATGTCTCTGTATGTGTATATATAGAAATGGTGTGTATAGACAGTATATGAATAGAAAAGGTGTACAGCCGCAGTTATATAGGATGAGCCATGACTAGAATACAGTATGTACATGTAAAGTTGGTAAAACAGTATGTAAACATTATTAAAGTGACCAGTGTTCAATGACTATGTACATAGGGCAGCAGTCTCTAAGGTTAAGGGTAGAGCACTGGGTGATAGCCGGCTAGTAACAGTGATTAAGTATCAGGGCAGGGTGCTGGGCGGAGGCCTGGCTAGTGGCGACTGTTTGTTTATTGTCGGCTGTATTAGGTTACGAAGTCCGACATTTTGGATATAAACGCCAGTGATATGTTCGAGAAAGACCATGCTGAATGATTCAGAACGCGAATAATTCTATTTGTCTTGGTGAAATGTATTTTATGACATAAGGAAGTTACATTTGGTCACCAAAGCGTGTTTTCACCCGCTCCGAGTGAGTGGACACCCTACATAATACCTTGGTAGTCCTCTTGCTCCTGTCTCTCGTTGATGTCCAGAGTGAGCTTCTTCATCCTCATCCTCTCCTCCTGCTCTGCCTGCTGCTGGTTGAAGTGGTTGGCAGCCAGGTGGGAAGATAAAGGCACGTTCAGGATCTTAAACTAGAAAACAAGAGACAAAACAGACACACATTCAAGAACTTCAACTGCAGTTAGGAGATCTCAAACAAGGCACATTTAAGGGTTGATAAGGAGCAAGAAGGACATCTCATGCTGGGGTCAGACAACGGGACCGGGGCTCATGATTCACACTGCAGAAACATGCTCTCCTGGTTTACTATTCAACCTTTGACAACGTTCCCTGTGATCTCTACTTTCCCTAAAACTTAAACGTGTTTCCCAGACGAAGGCCCAGGCAGCAGAGAAAGGGAGGGCCACTCCCATGGTGTGGAGCTGACAGAGGAATGCAGTGAATGTGTCTGACAGGGAGGGGTCCAGGTACGTCACATAGAGAAGCTGTGACGCTGATTAACACACACTGAACCCCTTTATTCTCACCTCAGGAAACACACTACAGGAGAGGATATTGTGTTTACCATGGGGGAGTATGGAGACATGTCATTTATAATGCATTAAGTCATTTATATAGCTTCATTTTATATCAACAAAGACCGTCTGTAACCGGTGCTGTTATTTGGTCAAAACGTAATGTTTACATAGGGTTTATAATCCGGTAAATGTAGTTGCTGGAGGTGTAGTGGACTGAGTTTAGTGAGCTCTACTTTAACGTCTTGATTTTCTGGGCAGAGACTGTGGACACACCCTGACCCTACTACAGTACAAGAGCTTGTCGTCTCTACCCCAAAACCTTACATTCCACCCGCGGACTGGGCCTAAATACACACACACACACACACAGTTAAGAGTCAATATTATCGCTGGGTCTGTCTGACAGTGCTGATTCTGTGGAGGGATCTAACTGAGCTCACAGCGAAGAAGACCTAAACAAGTTTGTGTGTGTGCGTCCATACTCAGTGTGTGTGATCTTTCCTGTGTGTGTGTGTGTGTGTGTGTGTACCTGCTGCTTGTTGCCCTTGCGTGTGAGCATGACAAACTGCATGGTGTCTGAGATGTCTGCGTCCCCCTCTCCAGAGCAGACGGGTCCACCAGGACCTTTCTTCAGCTGGCTCTTCAGCTGCAGGGGGATGGCCACGTCCAACTGGTGCACCTTCACCGCCTCCCCGCTCCGCTGCTACACACACACGCAGACACCACCCCTGTTAATACCCATTTATTTAACTAAAGTAGTACAGACACAGTGAACTGAGAGAATAGGCAAGATACTGTACCTGCAGGTTCTCCAGCATCATCTTGTCCAGAGCCTGGATGAAGTCCTCATCCTCAGCACATGCCACATGCTTCAGACCGCCACCACGGATGGTCACCTCCTACAGGGCAAGACCGTCAGCAACACAATAACCTTTCTCCCCCTCCCTCCCTCCATGACATCTTCTTACATTGTTATCCTCGTCTGTCTCGTTCTCCTTGTTGGAGTCGGTCAGATAGTCGGTGTTCTCCTCCTCCTCTTCCTCCCGCTCCTCTTCCTCATTCTCAGACCCTTCCTGGAACATACAGCGGGTTCTTAGATGGGGGGGGGGTGATTGTGTGCTAGCTTGTGGAAGGTAGAAAAACAAACACTAAACCAGGAGTGCTTGGGAGGGGTAGGCCTGGCATGATAGAGTTGATTTATGAAGGAGGAACAAAGAATTACAGAAGGTTGACCCGTCATGCTTTTCTGACCGTGGTGTCAACACATCACTCTAGCCGCACAAGATGACCCACTTTCTTATACAGTATCCTGCTTAGGACTGGGCTTCTGTCCTCAGTTTGCCCCTACAAAACTATAGGGATGAGGGAATGAGTGAGTGACCTAGTATCCACCTATTATGAGAGACTTGTGTCTTAGACGTGCAATGAATGGTCTGATGCCCATGAATAAAAGATTGACATAATCACTTCTTCCTCTGGCTCGTTCATCTCGCTCTCATTTCCAGACTGTTCCTCTGTGTCCGCCCCTCCCTCTTCGTCGTCATCATCGTCATCCTCGTCTAAAGCCTCGCCTTCGCTCCCCATGGCACTGGAGGGCCGGCCGTCCTTCTGCCCATCCATGGCCAGTCCTGCAGGGCACAAACGTATGCGCACACACACACACACCTTTATTGGAACGGCGCAACGTCAGGTTGCGAGACTAAGTCTCGAAGCAAGAGATCAAGAGAAAACGTTGAACATTTGCATAATAGTCATTGATTTACAGTCCTTGGAAACAAGCTCCTCTCGTGAGCCACCGCTCCATGTTCTGAACAGGCTTTACACCCTGGCTCTTTCCATACTAAATCAGATTATACACAAAGCATAGACATTTACCACAGATAATATCCTAAACTACTTGAAGTACGTCCAGGAGCGAGGACAGATTGACGCAAACGACAAGCCCGTTTAGAAACAGGAAGTGAAACTGCAGGAAAAGCAAGTCATTGCAAGAAATACAAGTCACTGTGACGTTCACGGTGAAACTAAAACAGGTGCTTCAACACAGTGCTTGGAGACCACGAATATAACTTCAGAAGCCTGACGAGCTGAGAGCAGTAGAGGAGCAGATAGGTGTGTCGTGAAGAGACGCTGCTAAGCAGTAGAACTTGGTTAAGCGGGGTTCAACAGAAACAGAGGAATGCCTTCATTGCCTTATCTTGGTTAAAGGATGAAAGGTGCAACAATGAGGCCACTGTACAGCCTGTGGCTTACGTCACCCTCATCAATCACTCAGAACACACACAGTACAGACAGACGCGCACACACACACGCACTCACAGGGTTTTTCGAAAGTGTTCTCTCACATTCCATGTCAACACCTTGAAACCTTGAACAATGCTGTGTGTGTGTTAATACAGCTGACTACTTGTTCTGTGAGTCAGGATATGTTTGTATTTGTATTTATTATGGATCCCCATTAGCTGTTGCCAAGGCAGCAGCTACTCTTCCTGGGTTCCTGCTAAATTAAGGCAGTTTATACCATTTTAAAAACATACAATACATTCACATCACACTGTGTGCCCTCGGGCTCCTACTCCACCTACTACCACATATCTACAGTACTAAATCCATGTGTATGTATAGCCCGTATGTTATCCTGTGTGTGTACGCATGTGTCTGTGCCAATGTTTGTGTTGCTTCACAGCCCCCAAATAAGGTGTTTTTTTTTTATCTGTTTTTAAAATCCAATTTTACTGTTTGTGTCAGTTACTTGATCTAGAATAAAGTTCCATGTAGTACTGTGTGCCTCCCATAGTCTGTTCTGGACTTGGGGACTGTGAAGAGACCTCTTGTGGCATGTCTCGTGGGGTATGCATGGGTGTCCGAGCTGTGTGCCAGTAGTTTAGACAGACAGCATTCTCCCCATCTTAGCTACTACTGCATCAATATGTTTTGACCATGACAGTTTACAATCTAGGGTTACTCCAAGCAGTTTAGTCATCTCGACTTGCTCAATTTCCACATTATTTATTACACGATTTTGTTGAGGTTTAAGGTTTAGTGAGTGTTTTGTTCCAAATACAATGCTTTTAGTTTTAGAAATATTTAGGGCTAACTTATTCCTTGCCACCCACTCTAACTGCAGCAATTTGTTGAGTGTTGCAGTCATTTCAGTCGCTGTAGTAGCTGACTTGTATTGTGTTGAGTCATCCGCATTCATAGACACTGGCTTTACTCAAGTCAGTGGCATGTCGTTAGTAAAAAAAAATAAAAGCAAGGGGCCTAAACAGCTACCCTGGGGAATTCCTGATTCTATTATATTTGAGAGACTTCCATTAAAGAACACCCTCTGTGTTAGAAGTAGGAACTCTTTATCCACATTATAGCAGGGGGTGTAAAGCCCTAACACATATGTTTTTCCTGCAGCATACTATGATCGATAATGTCAAAAGTTGCACTGAAGTCTAACAAGAACAGCCCCCACAATAATTTTATCATCAGTTTCTCTCAGCCAATCATCAGTCATTTGTATAAGTGCTGTGCTTGTTGACTGTCCATTACACCTGCAAAAGGAATGCTACCCTCTTCCTTCTCTAAGTCTCTCAGGGTATTTCATTATCTACATCCTGTCTGTCTCTTGATTGTGTTTTTATCTCTGTGCATCTCTTTGCTCTCCATCAGATATTGATCAACTGTTCAGAGAGCACTACAAATGAGCATTTCAGCTAAAGAAACACTTTCAGTATTGTTCCACATTAGAACAGCAGGTGCAATAGGGCAACGATATATTCACATATCATGTCATTGGGGTGTTACTCATGTATTGATTAATATTCCCCTTACTTCAGAAAATATGTATTCGTCTTGACTTAAGAGTGAATGTTTTTAAGTGGCAGTCTACAGCAGAGGCAGGTCTGACTGCTGTGTGTTTGTGTGTGAGAGGGCCAGGTATGTGTGTTATTATGAGGGAATTAGACCTGTCTGACAGACAGAGTGCCCAGAGCTGAAGCACCCTCCTACACACATGGGAATGTTGCTCAGCAGGGAGGACAGAGAGCAGGACTGGGCCAACCCAAGGAGCTAGCTGCTACAGAAACACAAATACATTTCTGAGACTTGCAGGCACACACACACATCTGGGGGACTGACGTATGACAAGGATCTTTAACAACCTTGTTGTCGTGTGCGTACATGTGTGTGTGCCCTTATGCATGCGTTCCTGTGTGTCAATCTCTCTCGGTCTATTACCCAGTTTAACAAGGAACTCCCTCTCCAGCTCGGTGACCTGTCGTGCGGAGTCTTCCAGGGAGATGCAGAGCCTCATCTTTGGTCGGAGAAGCTCCAGGGTGTCACTGATCATGTAGTCAATGTCGATGGGGAACTGGTGCTCTGCACTCCACACCTCCACACTCTTCTTCCACCAGATATACCTCTGGAGGACAGACAACACCACATCAGAGTTTAGGGACAGTCTTGTAATAAATTAATGTCATTGACATTATGTCACAACAGTATCAAAATGCTTCTTAAAGGAAAGAAAGAGTAAGAGAGCGAGAGACAGAGGCTGAGAGGAGTGAAATAAGGAGAGGTCAAACAGTCTAACCGACTGACCTGGAAGTAGATGAGGAAGCAGTCCAGCTTCCTCTTGCTGGAGCCGCGGTCAAAGTACTGTCCGCAGGTGTCCAGCAGGGTGCAGACCATGCGAATGCGGAACAGGTGCTCGGGGGGGTCCAGGGGGCTGGGGCCGCCATCCGGGTTCACCCCGAACGAGATGAAGGAGAAGAGGGTGCGGAAGATGACCGCTGACTCCACCATGCGGTAGTTGTAGAGCTCCCCCAGAAACTTGGCACTGCTGATCCGACGCTGGTTGAACTTGGGCTGGTTCACCTGCAAAGGAGAGGGGGAGAAGGAGCGACAATGGGGGGGGGGGGGGGTAGAGGAGAAAAGGGGGTGAGATGGATAGACAGAGAGGAGAGTGAGAGAGAAAGCAGGTTAGATGGAATGTCAGAGTGCCTCCGTGCTCTGAAACACCATAAATATGAAGCCCCAGGAAGACCTTACCCACAAGAACCTAGCATGCAGCCTGTTCACACGGTAGACAACACGTAGCCTCAACAATCAATCATTCAAGTCATAAGAAACATACCATCAATTTCTCTTGCTAGGACTCTTCACATGGCCCTAACATCCAGGAATGAACTCTTGAATCTGGGTCTGACTCCAACAAGATCCCCTTCCCTGGTCCTCACCTCCAATCCCAGAAACAGCTCACCACCCTGGGCTTCCCACCCCCTCCCATGGTGCTCACCTCCATTCCCAGGCGGATGTCCTCTAGGACCCCGTCCACCACGTGGATGCCCACGTCCTCCTGGTAGGCCACAAGGCCGGCCAGCAGGTTGGCCACACAGTGGATGCTGTTGTACTTGACGTTCCAGATGTTGACCATGCAGCAGATCAGGTAGCCTTTAGACTCTGGGTCCTGCCAGGGGAGTTTACGCATCTGCCTCAACACCTAGGGGAGGGAGGAGAGAAGAGGACGGAAACGAGGGAGACAAGGAAGCGGAGAACGAGAAGGTAAGATGATAATTGGCAGGTGTTTGTGATACTTCTGTTGTGGTTTTGTATGTTAAAGAAATTCCAGACTAATCGGGGTGGGGGGGAGGAATCACACCACTTTTTTCCCCTCAATAGTGTTATGATGAATATGCATAAGCCAGTGACTGTATAAATGAGGCACCATGAACTTGCACTTGACTTTTCCCCTCCCTTACTAGTTTCAAGTTTTATTAGTCGTATGTACGGCATACGCATGGTATACATCATCCAACTAAATGCCAACTTGCAGGTTACTTCTTGAAAATGCAACAAGAATAAGAAATAATAAAAGAACACAAACATAAAGTAAATGGCTGTAGAATAGAATACATTTTAGCATAAGTATAATACAAGAAGGCACCATTTATTATTGTCCAATATTTACATGTATATTGGGGAAGGGGAGGATGGGGGGCAAGTGTATAAATAGAGCAGTATAATACGAGTCTGAAAGCAGCACCTTCCTAATATTGAGTTACACCCCCTTTTGGCCTCAAAGCAGCCTCAATTTCTCAAAGCATTTCACAGAAAGTTTAATATTTTTATTTTTTACCCTCCCTTTTTCGTGATATCCAATTATGATCTTGTCTTATCGCTGCAACTCCCCAACGGGCTTGGGAGAGACGATAGTCAAGTCATGCGTCCTCCGAAACACGACCCGCCAGACCACGCTCATTAACAGCCACCCGCTTAACCCGGAAGCCAGCTGCACCAACGTGTCGGAGGAAACACCGTTCAACTGACGACCGAAGTCAGCTTTCAGGTGCCCGGCCCGCCACAAGGAGTCACTAGAGCGTGATAAGCCAAGTAAAGCCACCCTGGCCAAACCCTCCCCTAACCCGGATTACGCTGGGCCAATTGTGCACCGCCCTATGGGACTCCCAGTCACGGCCGGTGGTAACCCAGCCTGGGATCGAACCTGGTCTTTAGTGACGCCTCAGGCACTTTAGGCTGCTGAGGCCACAGAAAGTTACAGAGGCCTATATATCATAGTCCCCCCAAAATGCTAACCTCCACTGTTATTGTAATCGTGAGATGTTAGCATGTCTTGGGGGTATGATATTTGTGCATCCGTACTCATCACACTCATTACGATTCATTCAGGATTATCCGTAACCATGGTAGCATCCACATTAATGTAGAAGTGTTTAGAAACACATTCTATTCTTATTTACAATAAAAATGACTCCAAAATGACACAAATGAATGATTGACCATTAATTTCTATTTGGCACAAAATAATCTGTGCTTAATAAGCACAGCAGACGCATCCAACAAGTTTGTACAGTCATTGTGTGCTAGGAATATGGGATCAAATACTTTTTACTATTTTAATACACATAGTGAATTTGACCCAATACCTTTGGTCCCCTAAAATGAAGGGACTATGTACAAACCGCTGTCATTTCTAAACGGTTCACCCGATATGGATCAAAATACCCTCAAATTATAGCCGACAGTCTGCACTTTAACCTCAAAGCTTTTGGAGCTCACTGTACCCTAAGATGAATGCACTAACTCTAACTCAAATGTAATCATCTTCCTACCTTCTCCGTGGTGACCTTGGAGAGGTCCTTGTAGAGCAGTTTGCGGATGTACTCTTGCAGCGGGGGCCTCTTCTTCCTGACAGTCTTCTCCATGGGCGGGGGGTTGCAGTAGTAGTAGGCATTCTCCACCATGGTCACGTAGCGAGCATCCAGGTGCTGCGCCTGCTTCTTACGCATCATTTGCTCCTGAGACACGCAAATGTACAAAAAAACAAGTGAGTCATTCAATATAGCCCAGAACACAGCTAAAAGCCCTCAAAAAGGCGTGTGGTCTTATTATCTTGCCAAACGTAAGCTAGAAAATATGGCAGCTGTGCATGCGACATGAACAACCTCGTCCAAAAGCAATTTAGGGACAATAAAGCTGGATTAATAGAGCTTTATAAACCAGATATAACCCTGGATTTTGGCACCAGTTAGGGAGGCCAAAGCAGGTCTCTCTCCGGGACTCTGGATGCACTCCACAACCTTAGGGGAATTCCAGTACAGTGTTCGATAGGTGTGTGTGTTTGCTTGTACATTCGTGGAGGCTGCCGAGGGGAGAACGGATCATAATAACGGCCGGAACGGAGCAAATGGAACGGCATCAAACACCTGGATTTGAAAAACAATCCACCTGTTCCACTCCAGTCATTACCACGAGCCCGTTCTCCCCAAATAAGGTCCCACCAACCTCCTGTGTTGCACACGTACGTGCGTTCATTGCCGTGTGTGCGTGTGCATGCGTGTGCGTGTGTACCAGAAGGACGCTGGTCCGGAGGTGGGAGTCAGGGGATCTGAAAAGGAAGCGTCCACTGGTCTCCAGCAGGGTGCAGGCCATCTCTATGTGGTGATGGGAGAAGTCTGACAGCAGCATCTGTAGAACACACACACATGATGATGACAGTGTAACACAATAATTGTAACAGTAATCACGTTTCCATCCACAGTTTTTATGCGAGTGAAGTCATGTATTTTTTTTTTATGGCGACAGTTGTGATGGAAACAGGAAGTGTCAATACAATTTCAGAAATGTCGACAAACAATTTGTCACTTTGTGTAGGTAAAATGAATTATGTGAGAGTTGCAGTGAAAACTCCTTAATGCGCAAATACTGATATAATAAACCATCATGTTGATGTAAATTTGGAGTCACAAGATATGCTAAATTGTACCGCCACTACGACATGGAAATGTACAAAGAGTTTATAGGCAGATGAAATAAGTTCTGATAAACTTCATGGTGGTTAAGTGATGGGTGGTGATGAGCTTCGAAGGTGTTATATGAATGCTGGTGACATGATGATTGATGCATGGCTACCAATTATCAAATACAAATTATAAACTGAGTGGTTCAAGCCCTGAATGCTGATTGGCTGACAGCAGTGGTATTTCAGACCATATACCACAGGCATGACAAAACATGTATTTTTACTGCTCTAATTAAGTTGGTAACCAGTTTATAATAGCAAGGATGTGTGGTGCCTAAGAACAGTCCTTAGACCGTGGTATAATGGCCATATACAGTGGGGCAAAAACGTATTTAGTCGGCCACCAATTGTGAAAGTTCTCCCACTTAAAAAGATGAGAGAGGCCTGTAATTTTCATCATAGGTACACTTCAACTATGACAGACAAAAATCCAGAAAATCACATTGTAAGATTTTTTATGAATTTATTTGCAAATTATGGTGGAAAATAAGTATTTGGTCAATAACAAAAGTTTATCTCAATACTTTGTTATATACCCTTTGTTGGCAATGACAGAGGTCAAACGTTTTCTGTAAGTCTTCACACACTGTTGCTGGTATTTTGGCCCATTCCTCCATGCAGATCTCCTCTAGAGCAGTGATGTTTTGGGGCTGTTGCTGGGCAACACGGACTTTCAACTCCCTCCAAAGATTTTCCATGGGGTTGAGATCTGGAGACTGGCTAGGCCACTCCAGGACCTTGAAATGCTTCTTACGAAGCCACTCCTTCGTTGCCTGGGCGGTGTGTTTGGGATCATTGTCATGCTGAAAAACCTAGCCACGTTTCATCTTCAATGCCCTTGCTGATGGAAGGGGGCCATGTATCTCACGATACATGGACCCATTCATTCTTTCCTTTACACGGATCAGTCGTCCTGGTCCCTTTGCAGAAAAACAGCCCCAAAGCATTATGTTTCCACCCCCATGCTTCACAGTAGGTATGGTGTTCTTTTGATGCAACTCAGCATTCTTTGTCCTCCAAACACGACGAGTTGAGTTTTTACCAAAAAGTTATATTTTGGTTTCATCTGACCATATGACATTCTCCCAATCTTCTTCTGGATCATCCAAATGCTCTCTAACAAACTTCAGACGGGCCTGGACATGTACTGGCTTAAGCAGGGGGACACGTATGGCACTGCAGGATTTGAGTCCCTGGCGGCGTAGTGTGTTACTGATGGTAGGCTTTGTTACTTTGGTCCCAGCTCTCTGCAGGTCATTCACTAGGTCCCCCCGTGTGGTTCTGGGATTTTTGCTCACCGTTCTTGTCATCATTTTGACCCCACGGGGTGAGATCTTGCGTGGAGCCCCAGATCGCGGGAGATTATCAGTGGTCTTGTATGTCTTCCATTTCATAATAATTGCTCCCACAGTTGATTTCTTCAAACCAAGCTGCTTACCTATTGCAGATTCAGTCTTCCCAGCCTTGTGCAGGTCTACAATTTTGTTTCTGGTGTCCTTTGACAGCTCTTTGGTCTTGGTCATAGTGGAGTTTGGAGTGTGACTGTTTGAGGTTGTGGACAGGTGTCTTTTATACTGATAACAAGTTCAAACAGGTTCCATTAATACAGGTAACGAGTGGAGGACAGAGGAGCCTCTTAAAGAAGAAGTATGTGAGAGCCAGAAATCTTGCTTGTTTGTAGGTGACCAAATACTTATTCTCCACCATAATTTGCAAATAAATTCATTAAAAATCCTACAATGTGATTTTCTGGATTTTTTTGTCATAGTTGAAGTATACCTATGATGAAAATTACAGGCCTCTCTCATCTTTTTAAGTGGGAGAACTTGCACAATTGGTGGCTGACTAAATACTTTTTTGCCCCACTGTATCACACCTCCTCGTACTTTATTGCTTAATTATATTGCTCTTATCCATATCTCAACATATAACTTAGAACCTACCCTTGTCCACGTTATCAGCAAACTTATCTAGAGAGCATGTGCCAAAACCAGATTGGGCAAGTTACCTATTTATAGCAACAGTTTGTGACAAAACTATTGGTAGAGGTAAAAATGAAATGGAAACATTGAACTCCTGCTTTTTATTTGGTACATGAAAATGGTGTGAAAATGTGAATATTGTTTTCATGCAGATTTTAGAAGAGTCGCATGAATATCTGTCGCCAATTGGATGGAAACCTAGCTAATGATAGCACAGCTTCCTGGTGAGAGAGATGCAGCCCCTACCTTCAGACAATGCAGAGTGTCCGTTTTTGAGAACAACTTGAACTTGGCCAGCTCCCCGATAAACCTCACAGTTTTATTTTTTGTTTCGATGTTGATCTGGTCCTTCTTCCGGATCTACAAGGAAACACAACAAGCATTGTGTATTGAAAACTCTTTCAAAACGGTTTGTTTCCTTCAGTATAGGTCCTATTTTAATGAGACAGTGGTTCTGTATGAAAGACACAACGAGGAAGGTGTTAGTAGCTGAGGTAAAGTCTTGGGACCTACGTGGAACCTGAAGTCTCCTTTGAGTATGGAGCACAGGTCATCGGCCACATCGGACATGCAGGGGTGAAGGGTGGCCACCAGACGGGAGTAAAAGGGCAGCAGATCCAACCTGGGCGAACACAATACAACCATGAGCTTTACAATAGCATAAGTACCATTAACTTCCTTTATGCCATTTCAAATTAAATGAGGAGCAACAGCACCACCTAGTGGGGAAAATGTGGGGGGAGGAAAAAACACTTATTCCCACACAAATCAATACATGATCAAATCCTTCCAAATTAACTATCTGCGTGTGCATGCGTGGGTGCTTTGTCAGGGAACGGTGAAGAGAGTCCGGACCAGCTTCCTGATCAAATCCTTCCAAATTAACTATCTGCTTTATGGTGTGTGTGGTACCTTTGTCTGGGAACGGTGAAGAGAGCTCGGACCAGCTTCCTCCTGTTTGACTTTGTGTTCATGTTCATGCAGAAATCCATGGCAGCCTGTGAACAAACACACCTACAGTCAGACTAATTCACGGCACAACTGTATACTTAGTACCATATTTCACTGTGAACCGTTGCCTTTGTGGCTAAACTCAAATTGTCAAGCTGGGAATACATCCTTCTGGTATGCTGACGGTGTGTGTTCTCTCCTTGCCTTGTCTATGAGGTCTCTGTTGACACAGTTGGGAAGCTGCTGGATGAAGGCGTCCACAATGAGCTTCAGGTGGGACCCGGTGCTTGCCTCCTCATCCTCTTGTTCTTCATACAGAAACAGGGAGGACACAGTCAAACATGCATAGAGCAAAGTCATGCTCCAAATATCTCCTTAGCTAACTTAAGAGTCACTCAGCGACAGAAACAGAAAGAGCAAAGCCAAAACATAGGTATAAGCCTAGGAACGGGGTTGATACATGTGGAATATTAGAAACCTTGTGAATGACTGTCTGGTTTCCACATGCTCAGCAACACACCTCTGTTTACTTGATTGGCCCTGAGCACCCATGAGTGGGCCCTAGCTCTGTTTCCCTGACCTCTCTCATACCCTAACTTGATCCCTGGAAAAGACACACAAACACCAAGACACGGTCCATGACAATAACCAACATGGTTCCTTTATCCAGAGGTTGTAGATATTAGATTATTGCCGCCCTCTTGTTGTCTTTGTCAAAATGGAAAGCTGGGTGTGCAAAGCGCTGGGTGGTGTGTGCTGCTTGGTGGCTGGTGGGTGGATAGAGAATACCTTCATCTTTACCTTGCTCGTCCAACAGTTTTTTGGCGAGCTCTGCTTCGTTCTCTGCCTCGTCAGGTCCATCCAGCTCCAGAGGGTCATCAGCGATGTCTAGAGCCTCGAGCTCCAACTCCAACTCCTCTGTGGTGGCCGCAGCATCTTTAGCCTCTGAGGAAAGGACACAGCAACAAGAGCAGGCTCAGTTAGACAGCGTGAGTGTCTGTGTGAGTCTGCATGCGTGCATATGTGTAGGTGGCTGTACCTTTAGCAGCAGCCTCCTCTTTGTCCTTGCACTTCTCGTTATCTTTGAACAGGATGGCGGGGACGAAGGCCTTCAGGTCCACCATGTTCTCGTAGAAGTTCCTGGCATCCTCGTCCTCCCAGATGCCCCCCTCCAGGTCATACTCCCCGGGTTTCCCAGGGGTGAAGATGTCAATGCCAGGGCCGTGCTCTATCACACAGAGAGGAGAGAAGATGGCTAGATACACACTGACACCAAAGACTGTAGGCTACATATAACCAACAGCAATAAAATATGAATACAATGTGGCTTTATAACACAAATCACCCAAAAGTACAACAAAAAGCTCAGTCTTTACATTGTCCCTATAACAAAGTAATAAACAGTATACAAGGGTTGTTACTCTTTACCTTCCTGCACAGTCTTGTCCAGTGGAAGCTCTGGCATGTTCTCATCCAGAAAGTCAGCCAGAGACTGGGTGTTAGCCAGCAGCTTCTGGTAGGACGTGGCAAACTCCTCATGCTGCTTGTGCCTGTCCTCACTCAGCTCCCCTTTGGAGTGGAGGATACGCCTGGAGGGAGAAAAAACATGGAGCTGTCAGTATGTACACTCAAACACATTTAGCATGTTACTCAAAATGGCAAATCGTCATGTACTGGCAGGAGTATACACTGAAATCAATAATACAAGAGAAGAAGTGAGATAGGTCATGTAGAAAAGTTTCTCCAAGTAAAGTTTCTCCAAGTAACCTTGGCCCCATCACCTGTTCTGCCTCTCAATGTTCTGCAGCTCGCGGTGGTCCTTCTTCAGGTGCTTGGTGAGCGAGGTGAAGTACTCCCTCAGAAGGTTCTGAAAGGGCTGCTGCTTCTCCGTGTTGATGATCTCGCTGGGAGGGAAGGCCAGGCCAAACTTCTCCCGTGCAGCCTTCACCTTGCGAGGCACCAGGCCCGCAATGTCGTCCCCGCAGTGCTTACAGAAGCTGATGACCACTGACACATGCGTGTGTGTCTCGCGGTCCGTCCCGATGATGCTCTTCAGCTGCTCGTAGATGAGCGACAGGCCCTCCTTGTCAGTGAACAGGCCTACGATGGTGAGCTCTGCGATGAAGCGCAGGTCGGTGCGCAGCTTGCTCACATTGGGTGCCTTCTCTTCCTTGCGCGCCTCAAAGTGCCTTTTCCAGGCCTGGAGGAGCAGTGGGGCGAATTCGGCATAGCGCTGGTGGAAGAGGGAGCACAGGTGCACGGCGCAGCCCACGTCAGAGATCTTCAGCTTGGCCTCCACCACAGAGCCCACCGCCTCGCCGATGTACTTGCTGAGGTTGAGCGAGCCAAAGTCGTTGGAGAGGGCATCGCGCTGCTGCTCGGTGAGCGTGCGCAGCTTCTTGACGAAGGCTGTGTTCTTCTTCAAGCTGGAGTCAAGGCGGCTAAAGAAGGTCTCCTCGGGACGGCCCTCGTGGGCGTTCTGGTTGCGGACGCGAAGCTCCTTCCGGCACTGGTGGCGCTCCCAGGCCTCCTGGTGGAGCTGGTGGCCCTCCTCCTTCTCTCTGAAGTGGGAAGAAAGATGGAGAATCAAGTTAGCAGTTATCTGAATTCAAAAATACTGACCATACACAAAGTTCATGATGTTGAGAGCACCTACAGTAGAACATGATACATTATTATCGTGGTTCCTCCCCCGAGCTCTTACTTGAGTTGAGCTGCCTCCTCTTCACGCTGTCTCTTGGCCTCCTCCTCCTGAACTTTCCTCTCCTGCTCCTCCTGCTGCTTCTTCTCCTCTTCCTCCTTCTTCCTCTGCTCCTCCTCTGCCTTCTGTTTCTCCTCCTCTTTTCGTTTTCGCTCTTTTTCTTCCTTCTTTCTTTTGTCCTCCTCAAGCCGCCTCCTCTTTTCCTCTGCAGCCTTACCAATATCTTTCTTGCCACTCATCTTTGCCTCATCCTTCACTTTATCCCGGGAGGAGGCGGGCCGTCTATCAGCATCCCTGTCTTTCTCCTTGTTACTAAAGGAGCTCACCTCTTTATCATCCATGTTTAATGATCTCTTGCCCTCAGCAGGCATTCTAGAAAAACAAAAAAACAAATGTAGTCATTCTCATTAGCAGTGTTACACATATCAGAGCTAGGCAAGCCTAGTTAATAACATACACTTTGACTTAACGTTAATATTCGCTGATCATAACATTGGCTAATTCACATTGCTAGCTACACATGCATCACAAAATGTCGATAAAACAATACTAGCTGTGTTGTGACTGGTCAAGCCGCTAAAAGTTTTAGCCAGCCGTTGGTGAAAGCGTCATAAGATTAATTGTCAGTGATTGAACATTCCAATAGCTTAGCTAACTAGTTATTTTTCTAATATCCGCGAACTACCATATCTAACTAACGTTATATAGGTAACTTAACGTTATAAAATGCCCCCCCCCCCCCCCCCCCCCCCCCCCAACAAGTTGACTACCCTCCAATTAAATGTTTATCAACGTGCGTTATGAGCCTATTTTCTCTATTAAATCGTAGTTGTTTGATAGTGTTGTTAAGGTAACGTTAGCTATGTTGACATTGTCTTACCTACGACGCACGTATAGCTAGCCTAACATAGCATGCCAACTTGCTGAACACACAACGGTTAGGTGAGAACCGTTAGCCGTACAATTGCTAAATTACGACGATTACGTACAATGATTTTAGAACAATGTAATAACGTGTAAAAACATATGTTTTTTTTACCACAAGTGTCGAGAAAACAGCACACACTAAGCCAACTTTACGTTGCTAACGTGTTAGCTAGCTAACTGTTGTTAGGCCGCTTCGGCTTGAGTAGAGGTAAACAAATGGCTTGGTAGCCCGCGAGCACTGAGATCGTCGATGTCAATCGTCTGCATAAACCAAACATAAGCGGCAATATATATATTAGTAATCATTACATGTCGTTCATTATGGAATATAGTATAAAACATATTATTACCTTCGATTTCTGTCAACATAAACATCAGACTTGTGTTAATAAGTAAAAATGATTTCCTTGTGCGGGAAAGGACCCCTTTGATTAGGCACCAAACATTCTGCCTGAAAGGACATGTAGGCATAATCTTCTTTGTTTATTGAATCGATATGCAGATCTAATATCTTTAAAGTATTTTTTAAGGATTATTTTATCAATAGATAATAGTTTACCTACACAAATTATATAATTGAGTTATGTATTCATTCATTCAGACAGGCAACGTCGCAGATGACATTAGGGAGTGTGTCTCTGTTGTGTCTGCTGGAGCAACAGTTGCAGCCGAGAGAGTTCCAGTCAATTATGTATATATACACACACATACCATTTCAGTCATTTAGCAGACTTACATAAGCAATTATGCTTTTATCCTTCATCAATTATCCTTGCTCAAAGGCACATCTTCAGATTTTGTACCTAGTCGGCTCGGGGATTCAAACCAGCGATGTTTTGGTTATTGACCAAACACTCTTGACCGCTAAACTACCTGCTGTGGGTAGAGAATTATTTTGGTTCAGTCTTCGCTGATAAATAGTTGGTTATCATGTTTTATTTTTCACTTTACTGTCAGATGTCTGCATGCATCATAGAAAACACAACTAATGGTGTGGCATATTATAAATATTCATAAATCATCCTATTATCCATTAATTACATTTATATACATGTGTTATGGTTTCAATAGTCTAAAGGTTTCCTCTCTCTTTTGTCAGTTTTCCCTAATCTATTACTGATAAGAGAACACATGCTATGGAGAGAACATTCAGGGGATCTGCTTTACAGGTCCACTGCTGATTTTAGCATGTAAATCTTTGTGGGGCAAAGCATCATTTACTGCCTTTAACCAAAACATAGCTGATATGGCTGACTTGCTAAAACAAATGTGGATTCTACTGACAATTGAGATGTACAAATGATGGCATTAGGGGACGACGAGCGGATAAGAGGCCATCGGTAATTTCGATTAAGACATTAATGAGCGAGCTAGGACGGACGTAGTCAATATAACTATTTGTTCAGAATTTTTTAAATGTACAGCGACAGAATTCAGAACATGGGCCGTTCTTACAGTATTCTCCCTGTATACCAAGTCAGAACCGTAAGCTAAATAAAGAGGGCATGTAAAGCAGACAATGAAAGCTCTTACAATATTAAATTATTGCATTTCTCTAAAACAGGCTTTAGGCTACATGTCCACCACCAAGTCAAAACAGTAGGCCAAGTTATGAGGAGGAAAGGGACCAAATAATGAAGGTGAGGCACATGGGCCACCATCAGCTTACTACACAACTTACACTGAGTATTACTTTCTTAGCTACAGTATACATATCTCCCTGGCATTTTACATAATTTATGCGGCAGCATACAATATATTATTGGACTCACCATGTTGTGCTGTGCTCACTTGAACAGGAAAGTAATTCTCTGGATTTATGGTGCTTTCAAGACAACTGGAAAAAAACAAGGTTAAATCATGGCATCAGTGATCTTCAGGTCGGAGCTCTAGAAATAGGCCTGAGTTCCCGACTTGGAATTCAGAGTTGGATCACCGTTCAAAACATATTTTCCCAGTCAGAACTTGTTTTTTCTGAGTTCCCAGTTGTCTTGAACTCACTGAAGTCTGAGATTTCCCAGTTCTGAGTTTCCGGTTGTTTTGAACACGGCAGAAGTCAAGGTGGATTGACAGCATGGCGAATGTATTCAACCTTTTCTTACCCATGGTGTTGAATGTTTATCCATTTAAACTTGGAATAGAGACCCTTAAACCCAGACTTGGACCACACACCCTCTCCACTGAATAGCAGGCTAGTGATTGCTTTGCAACGCTTGCAGTTAGCCACTGATTCCTTCCAAACCACTCATTGTTGAATTTGCGATTTCCAATGTTGGATTGAAAAGGATTTTCCAGTAGATTGTTGACGTGATTCATGACGATGACTGCTTGTCTAGCTTGCTAGCTAAGATTTTGAAAGTATGATGTTGACATGATCGGTCCAATCAAAGCTACGGTAGATATAATGTGATTTTGGGGTGGCAGGTATTCTAGTGGTTAGAGCATTGGGACAGTAATCAAAAAGTTGCTGGATCGAATCCCCAAGCTGACAAGGTAAAAATCTGTCATTCTGCCCCGGAACAAGGCAGTTCCCTGGTAGGCTGTCATTGTAAATAAGAATTTGTTGTTAACTGACTTGCCTAGTTAAATAAAGGTTCAATTTAAAAACTTTGATATCATTTTATCTGTAGCCAATGACCTTGAGCCTTCCTGGATGGGCTTTTCTGATTTAACTCTATGGCAGCACCCAAGGGGCTTGAATATTTGAGCTCTCCCCGTAGATGTTGCGGTGACGTAGTGTCCCCATGAGTGTCAGAACACTGAGGCAATCATGGTGCAACTAGAGAACATTACCAACCCCTACGCTCTGTATTTTCCGCTGGCTGTCCCACCACCACGGAAAGCACCGAGCTTGGCTGAAACACCTGCATTTTGGAGCTGCCTTATTCAAAAAAGCAAAACAGAGACTATGTTTGTATGTAGCTTTATTCACTTTTTTAAATACATTGGTTGCAAACTGGTATGTGACACGTATTAATGCCAAAATACCATCCAAAACAGGCACAAAAAATAATCTATATATTTTTTTAGCTAAACAGCTGAGGCTCAAAACAGGTCGGTCTCTGCCCCACCGGCCCTGAATGACGGGTCGCCACTTCCCGATCCAGATGTTTTAGATAGAGATAACTTGGAGATATTGATAACTTAGGGAGCTAAATATAATCACCTGCGGGCCCAATTTGGCCTGCGGGACGCCTGTTGGGGTACCCTGGCCTACAGGGAGGAGGTGAGAGCCCTGGTGGATTGGTGCCAGGGAAATAACCTCTTTCTCAAAGTCAACAAAATGAAGGAGCTGATCATGGGCTACAGGAAATGGCATAGAGAGCACGCCCCCATCCACACCGAAGCGAGCCACAGTGGAGATGGTCAAAAGCTTCAAGTTCCTCTGCGTGCACATCACTGAGGACCTGAAATGTTCCCTTCCCACTGACAGCTTGGGCCCGCAGGTGATTATATTTAGCTCCCTAAGTTATCAATATCTCCATCTAAAACATTTGGATCGGGAAGTGGCGACCCGTCATTCAGGGCCGGTGGGGCAGAGACCGACCTGTTTTGAGCCCCAGCTGTTTAGCTAAAAAAATATATAGATTATTTTTTGTGCCTGTTTTGGATGGTATTTTGGCATTAATACGTGTCACATACCAGTTTGCAACCAATGTATTTAAAAAAGTGAATAAAGCTACATACAAACATAGTCTCTGTTTTGCTTTTTTGAATAAGGCAGCTCCAAAATGCAGGTGTTTCAGCCTAGCTCGGTGCTTTCTGTGGTGGTGGGACAATACAGAGCGTAGGGGTTGGTAATGTTCTCTAGTTGCACCATGATTGCCTCAGTGTTCTGACACTCATGGGGTCACTACGTCACCGCAACATCTACGGGGAGAGCTCAAATATTCAAGCCCCTTCAGGAAGCTGAAGAAATTTGGCTTGGCCCTTAAGACCCTCAGGAACTTATACAGATGCACCATCAAGAGCAGCCTGTTCACCCCACTTTCATCTAGAAGACGGAGACAGTACAGGGGCATCAAAGCTGGAACCGAGAAACTGATTAACAACGTCTATTTTCAGGCCATACTGAACAAAAATATTAACGCAACATGCAACAATTTCAAAGATTTGACTGAGTTACTAGTTCATATAAGGAAATCAGTCATTTGTAATAAATTCATTAGGCCCTTATCTATGGATTTCACATGACTGGGAGTACATGGTCTGCAGTTGTGAATCCGGTTGGACCCACTACCAAACATTTAATTATCTGGCAACAGCTCTGGTGGACATTCTTGTGGTCGGCATACCAATTGCAAGCTCCCTCAAAACTTGAGACATCTGTGGCATTGTGTTGTGTGACAAAACTGCACATTTTACAGTAGCCTTTCTATTGTCCCCAGCACAAGGTGCACATGTGTAATGATCATGCTGTTTAATAATTTGATTGATATGTCACACCTTTCAGGTGGATGGAGTATCTTGACAAAGGAGAAATGCTCACTAACAGGGATGTAAACAAATTTGTGCACAACATTTCAGAGAAATAAGCTTTTTTGTGTGTATGGAATATTTCTGCAATTTTTTATTTCAGCTCATGAAACATTGGACCAACACTTTACATGCTGCGTTTATATTTTTGTTCAGTGTAGTTGGTGCCAGGCGCACCGGTTTGTGTCAAGAACAGTTTACCACTTGAATAACTCAATATGAGGAAGGTGTTCCTATACTCAGTGTACACCCCATTCACATACATGTATATTTATATTCCGTACTCTGTTTTGTTTTTTGACACGGGGGTTTTGTACTGTGTATTTAAGCACTGTATTCTCGACTGATTCTTGACATAGCTCACTCTAATTTATCTACTGCTGTACATACTGCATCATTCTTAGTATATAATGTGTACATTTATTGTGTATATAGTATAGATTGCATTTGGATTACTGTTACAGTGCTATTTGGGTTAATTGGATTTGTTCCGACATTTCAATATTTGTATTTATTTATTTTTATTATTATTTGTGTACATGTTTGGCATTTCACTGCATTGTTATGAGCTAGTAACAAGCATTTAGCTGTACCTGCTATAACATCTGCAAAACTGTGTACTCGACCAATAAACTTTTATTCGATTTTTCAGTGAATGTTGCACATACATTCATACCAAAGTGAGTTGAGCCTACCTCCATTGACAGTGAAATAGCGGGCAACAAAAAAAAACAATTCATGTTAGGGCGACATCTAATCCCACAAAAGTTCAAACCCAAATGTTAAACAACATTTATTATACTGTCAATTAATTTCTTTATTTACCCTCAACCATATCCATCTCCCCATAAATGTAACACCTAATCAGCTGCATACATTTAGGTCTTGTTCACGACACTGAAGCTAGCTAGTTAAAATTGGCAGGTCCACTCAAGACTGATGACTGATAGACGGACTGAAACGCAGAAGAACATGTTCACTTCACATATATTTATATTTTATCCCATGTTCAACAGCAACTGCAAAACATATCCATGTAAACTTCAGCGGATGATGACAGTTCTAGAAATATTTACTCAAATTTGGGGACGTGGCAATTAGTAGCCAATCAGGTGCCCAGGATGAGGTTTCGGACAAAGGGTCCACAGCTGAGATTTTACCCAATGTAAAAACATTCTCTAAAACACGATTGGTTCAAACACTACAACGCTTTTCGTGTAAGCCAATCAAACTTGAATAAGATGAATAAACGTTTTATTATGGAACGTTAGGTCATCGTCCAAATGTGCCTTTTTGCTGAAGTGGACCAATCAAAGCTCGTAAAGGCTCAAATTTGTAATCTCATTGGATCTCCTTTAAGAAGGAAGGAGGCCGATGCTAGGGTGTGTTTATTAAACTGTTGACTTGTGAAACAGATATAGTGTAGATATTGTGTCTGGAATCATCAGGCAGGTAGGTAGGTAATACAATGATATTTACTTCTCTTACACGCTAATATTGATAGTGTTACTTTGTATGATCAGCTAACCATTAACGGTAGGATATGCAATTCAGGCACATTCCAATAGTCTGACAAGAGAGCTAGCGGCTAGCAGGCGTTCTTATTATGATGAAGTGGCTGAAGACAAAATATCTTACATTACAGTCAACAACTGATTTCTGTTGTATTGTTCCACATTTGGTAATGTAGCGAAATGTGACATAGTACATAAAGTGTATTCCGTCTGTGAATGGTGTATACGTTGATACATTGTAGGTTAACAAACTGTGCCTATATTTGTGTTCAGACAGCCAAACGCTACATTCTTTCCACTTTACCGTTATAGTGAGCAATTTTGATATTGTGGTTCCCCTGATCTGCATTCAAATACTGTTAACAATATAACAACCTCAATGTTGCAAATACGACATCATGCATGACATCATGCATGCACTTCAGACATGTATTTTGGCTTTCCTGCCTGACTCATCTGTCCTATCCTGTCTACAGGACTATCTATTTTCTTCCATTTTTAAATGTCCTATCACAAGTCTATGCTGACATGCTGCCAACAGCAACAGTTTAATAAACAACCAACAGTTGAATATGTGAAACAAGTACTGTAACACCATAATGTCAAAGATATGTTTAAATTCTGAAAGACTTTGAACAGCCTTAATGAGCAGCAGATGTGATGTTAACACTCTGGAGGAGGTGTCTTTAATCTTGCTATCTCTCTCTTTCTCGCGCTCTCTCATAGGATGGAGATCAGGCCGTTGCTCATGTGCTTTGCCCTCTGCGTGGTCTATGCCACCAGTAAACCCACAGAGAAAAAGGAACGCGTTCACCACGATGCACCTCTCAGCAGCCGCGAGCACGACGATGCTCAGGGCTTCGACTACGACCACGATGCCTTCCTGGGACAAAAGGAGGCCAAATCTTTTGACGAGCTCAGCCCAGAGGAGAGCAAGCGCAGGCTAGGGTGAGTAGACTCAAGTCTCTGCCTGGCTGCGTCTCAGTAGTCCAATGTGGCCACCATTCCTCGGCTCGGCTGTGTATCAATAGTATCAAGTTGAGGGTAGGGCTGTGACGGTAATTGAATAACCGTGTAACTGACGATTATGGATGAAGAGCGTCATGAAAATAAAACCGTCAAAACCGTTTAAATAGGCCTACATTCATTTTAGAATTAAAAAAATTGTATTAATATTATTTTCATGTAGATAAACTTTACTTACATCTCCTCTTTACAGCTTTCATTTGCTTGAGCAGCTAATTGCTTGTAGAGTGGGATGTAGAGTGCTATAGGCTATGACGCTTCAGTTAAAACGTTTGATGTGTGGACTTTCTTTTATACAGTACACGTTTTCATTGCTTGCTAGTAAATAAATCTGTATTCCTTAAAAAAAAGTTTAGATTTTTCTTACTATTCATTAATTATTCAACAGCAGTCGGCATGGTAGTTCTGGCTCTGAGGCCTATAATGCGCTAATGTTGTGTCAAATGGACAATTCACCAAGCCTCTCCAACCTGGCATGGTATAATTTGATACAGGATCTTTTTTTAAATTATAAACGAATCAACGCTGATCAAGCCCGGTTCTGGCTGATATGCTGCCCTAAACTAGACCCCCAAAATGGCTGTCCTCCTATCCCCGCAAAGTAGAATAGTAGCCTAGGCCCGCAATGTACTTTTAGGAATGCCTATGTGGTAGGATATCATTTGTAAAATAGGCAATTTCCCATTAATTCCTGTCATCTGTCACCTGTTACATTCATTTCTGTTAATGCATGTATTAATTACAGTAATTTACCGTTCTCATTCTTGTTGTTTGCACCGTTAAAAACCCGCTACACTTGTGATAAACAAGTTTTGGTTTATTTCATATCATCATTTACGCGCTCCATGTGAGCAGTGAGCATGTGTCTGGTTTCTCTGACTAGTTAATGTTGACGGAGAGAGCGGCTGAACACGCACAGAAGTATCTGGCCTGCTTTTCGCAAATGTCAGAAGTAGGAAAGTGCCCAGCTGGGCTTCTAAGTCATATTTTCTTCACCTCACATAGTAAGTCAATGAAGTCCATTATAATAGCTACTCACAGTATTTGAAAAATACTCTCCCCCTCCGTAATCAACGTCGCTGATAAAGAGGCTATGGACATGTTGCTTGTATTTGTTTCTATTTTAATGATGGTCAATTTGATCTTCATTCTATAGCATAGAATACTATCTTTCATTGTCAATGTCTTCCAACCTACTCTCAGGAAAGCCTAAGGTAGGCCTAGGTTTTTTTATTATGTTTTAGTGAAAGGATAAATATTTGCTCTTGTGTCTGAAGTACAGTATGCTGGTGGTTTTGATTGTTGAATGCTTTTATGGGGGTGTGCGTGTGTGAGTTCGCTGATTCTCTCTACAGGCCAAAATGTCCGTTCAGAAAGGCTACGTTAGGAAACTATCTGGACTAGGGCTACAAATAACTGTTGGTCTCACGGTAATTGACCGTTAATTAACATAAACACATTTAGCATCTCCTGGCTAACACTCGTAGCCTACAAGCCACTGATGCAGACCTTTGGAACATCTACATTTGAAAAAGTCTAATAAGTCCATGATTTATTTTAGACAGGTCTAAAGAAGCATGATATGAAGAAAATGTAGTCTATTTCAGAAGAACAGAATAGCATACTCGTGAGTTGTCCTTATGTTAGTTCCTGATCTGGCTGAAATGGCTGAGGGCTGCACTAGTTATTATGCAGAAAAGATTTGCTTAGAATTCCGTGGCATTATTTTATAGTATGAAGAATACATTTTGAAGAAAGCTGAATAAAATAGAAATTATATTTTCTCCAAACGATTTGAAGGAGTGTGCGTGCACATGCGGTTATTCTGTGTTGAGTGTTTAACAAAGAAATAGGTATTCCTATATGCTTAATTTTGAGTTATTTATGTATCTTTAGTTGTTCTACAATCGTTGGGCTGTATGTTTTGAGGTATCCAACTGGATACCCTAATTGGTAGTTAGTCTTGTCTCATCGCTGCAACTCCCGTACGTAGAGTCGGAAGGTCAAGAGCAGTGTCGTCCTCCGAAAAACAACTAAACCAAGCCGCACTGCTTCTTGACACAATGCCCACTTAACCCGGAAGCCAGCTGCACTAATGTGTCAGAGGAAACAGTGTACACCTGGCGACTGTGTCCGCCCGCCACAGGAGTCATTGGTGCGCGATGGGACAAGAAGATCCGTGCCAGCCAAACCCTCCCCTAACTCGGATGACGCTGAGCCAATTGTGCTTAGCCCCATGGGTCTCCCAGTCGTGGCACAGCTAGCACTGCAGTGCCTTAACCACTGCGCCACTCGGGAAGCCCCGACATGATGTGACTTTAATGATGATTTGAAAAAAGTAGCTTGAAACGCATGAGCTTTGCTTAGTTTTTTTGCACAGGCTGTATAAACTATATCAGTCACTCATTCACAATTTGACAAATATTTGATAATGCCGAGAATTTCACAGCAGCATCCCCTTTGTGTGGCCGTAATGCACCCCCCAAAAATTAATGCCTTTTGCGGCCAGTGGCCATTGTTCCCTTCTCCCTAAGTGCTGCGTGCTCCATCACGTGATCCGGTCTTTCTTACAGGCTACAAGTGAAGACAGAACAGCAAAAGCACGAACAGCAAAAGCACTAGCCAATGTCAATCTACATTGGCTAGTGCTAATCTAAAAGTCGCCAAAAAAAACCCATTGTTTCTTATGCTGGGCATTATTCACAAGTGATAGGCTAATATTGTCACCCATCAGACTATTCTTGATTTAATCTTGTCTTTACATATACTAAATAATATATGTGAAATGTATTTTTGTTTTGATTTAGAATGGACCATTGTCATGCACCTGTATCGAAACAGGGTCAGTTGAAAAAATTACATGTCATCTATGCACTTAAATAGCGAATAGAGGACGGTTTTCCCCGTGGTTTATTTTCATGCCAGCCAAGTAGGCTATACTCCTGTTGTAAATATAAGCAATGTGCTTAATATTAGGAAAGTTGAGAAATAAATATAGTAGGCCTATAGAAAGCTCATCCTCCTATTTTTTAGTAGAGGCCCTCACTCTGTTTTCTCGCCAAATTGCATAGCCTATTGAAATGTTGCGCAACGTGAGCTCATGGGCTCTCATGAAGTGTTTGATTAGATTTTCGAATTCATTTGCATTGATGTCAGAGTGATTAGAGGGACAATCGAGTGTTGAGTGCCAGGCAGCTGGCAAGTTTGGTAGGCTACTAATGACCATCAGCAGCATCAGAGCTTGGAGAAGCCAATTTACCATGACTAAATGGTCACGTGGAATTTGACTGCCTTCTTGACTCGTGACTGCCGGTGTGACGGTAATACGGTCACTGCAACAGCCCTAGTCCGGACTCCATTTCTTTATTAAGAATCAAGCGCTCCTGTCGTGATGTAATCTTGTAATAGGCCTCTTTTCAGTAGCTTAGGCTACATTATTTCTCTCATTATGGCGTCCTCTCGTTGAAGAAAATATGTCAATGCCACTGCCATTGAATGATCGCAGCAACAGAGTCTGTGACGTTATGCAAATATTTTGAGACAAGTGAGAGTTCGTTTGAATGGTTTTGTGCGTCGAAATAGTATATGCAGAAAAGCCAACAGACAAGGTCAAGGTAGGCATATCTTTATTTTGACTCCATTAATGTTGTGTGAATACGTAAATGCGACAGATCCTCTCCAACATGGCATTTCTATTGGCTTTTCCGTTTCTTTTTTATTTTGTATAAAAAAAAAAATATTCTGCTGACAAAATTAAACATTGTTTTTACAGTACCAGTCAAAGTTTGGACACACCTACTCATTCAAGGGTTTTTCTTTATTTTTTACTATTTTCTACGTTGCAGAATAATAGTGAAGACATCAAAACTATGAAATAACACATGGAATCATGTAGTACCCCCAAAAAAGTGTTCAACATATCAAAATATATTTGAGATTCTTCAAAGTAGCCACCCTTTGTCTTGATGACAACTTTGCACACTCTTGGCATTCTCTCAACCAGCTTCCCCTGGAATGCTCTTCCAACAGTCTTGAAGGAGTTCGCACATATGCTGAGCACTTGTTGGCTGCTTTTCCTTCACTCCGCATTCAAACTCATCCCAAACCATCTCAATTGGGTTGAAGTCGGGTGATTGTGGAGTCTAGGTCATTCTGATGCAGCACTCCATCCCTCTCCTCCTTGGTCAAATAGCCCTTACACAGCCTGGAGGTATGTTGAGTCATTGTCCTGTTGAAAAACAAATGATGGCCCCACTAAGCGCAAGCCAGATGGGATGGTGTATCGCTGCAGAATGCTGTGCCTTGAATTCTAAATAAATCACAGACAGTGTCACCAGCAAAGCACTCCCGCACCATCACACCTCCTCACACCTTCTACGCTCCACCCGGCTTGTCCGGTGCTCATGCCTCGGCCGGCTCGTCAGGCTCGCCTAGGTGGCACGCCGGGTGGCGCCCCTAGAATTCTGAAATTCTTTCTAATTGCATAGTATCTACAGATTGTAAGTTGAAGAAAAATATTTTTACTGAAAGTATTATTATGTTGTTGATTGTTTGACTATGGCTTTCCAAATCTCCCAACAGTACTATTAGTAGGATTCATTTCGATTAAATGTTGTGATTTTTCAGCCATTCCTGAACCTGTGACCAGGAACAAGCTACATAGTTGCAATACCAGAATAAGTGATCTAATGATTCTCTTCGTGGCAGAAGAGACAGAATCATTTGTTGATTAATATTTAAGTAATAACCTGAATAATAATAATAATGAAATGTCATGATGATAACAATGTGTAATGGCTTGTTTCAAGTAGGCTTTTATTAAGAAGCATATCCATGTAAACAAGTGTACAAATAGAGTTGTGATCTCTCCTTTTTTGACCCCTTATCCCTTGAACGGTTCTGTCGGTGACCGTGTACATTGGCCTTGCCAATTACCGTTACCTCAAATTCCAAGACTGTCATAGCCCTAGTTGAGGAGCCAATCAGAGACTGTTCATGTAGTTTGCTACCTACAAGTTACCTGTATGTTAACGTGGCAGAGTAATATAAATGTAAAAGTACTTATTGCAATTTTAAACTAATGCTGTCACTCATACAAAGAAGTATGTTCTCTTTTCAGTAAAAGTTAATCAACGTATAGACTTGTTTGCCAGTAAATGGAGAGGAGGTAGAATTCCCCTTTCCCATCATCAGATTCAAAGAACAGGCTGTCACTTTCACGTAGACTGTTCTAGATCTTGGTGTTGACTGTTATTACATTGGTATTATAGTAAATGTAGTTTGTCCTCCTTTGAACTACATTTTTCATTTTTTTAACAGTCTCTCTCTCTCTCTCTTGCTCTTCCCCTTTCTGTTACAGTGTGATTGTAGTGAAGATTGATGGGGACAGTGATGGTTTTGTCACTGAGGTGGAGCTGAAAGCGTGGATTAAGAAGGCTCAGAAGAAGTACATCTATGAGAACGTGGACCGCCAATGGAAGGACTTTGATGTCAACAATGACGGCATGATCTCCTGGGAGGAATACAGGAACGTAACTTATGGTACCTATCTGGGTAAGAAGGGCATGACGTGAGCATGCATGAGCATGAGCCCGGGAAATGCAATTGGTCCAAAACATAAATGTGTTGGTTATGATTGGTTGGATAATTGCAGGGCCTTTAGTATTAGTTTCACTGATTGGTTGATTTACCGTGTCAATTCAGGTCAGGGTGTATCACGTGTGATTAACTAGAGATCATAGCCGCTTCCCTTTGAACACACAGATGACCCGGAACCAGATGATGGCTACAACTACCAGCACATGATGGCGAGGGACGAGAGGCGTTTCAAAATGGCCGACCAGAACGGAGACCAGATCGCCAACAAAGAGGAGTTCACCGCCTTCCTACACCCAGAGGAGTACGACCACATGAAGGACATAGTGGTGCTGGTATGTGTGTTTCATTCTCTGTGTTCGTTAGGTTAAAAGGTATTTGTAAAAAATGAAACACGGGACCAGTGTTCACCGGTCGGCTCCCTGACCATCCTCCTCTTTCTCCTCCTTGTTTACCCTACAGGAAACCATGGAGGACATTGATAAGAATGGGGATGGTTTCATTGACCTGAATGAATACATAGGTAAGGACTGAAGTGGACATACTGTGAGTGTACAAAACATTAGGAACACCTGCTCTTTCCATGACATGGACGGACCAGGCGAATCCAGGTGAAAGCTATGGTCCCTTAAATCAAATGTTACTTATCACATGTGCAGACTACAACTGGTGTAGACTTCACAGTGAAATGCTTGCTTACGAACCTTTCCCAATGATGCAGAGTACAATAAATGATTAGAAAAAATGTAATGGTAACTAACACAATTGAATACACAAGAATGGAGCTATATACAGGGAGTACTAGTACCTGATCAATGTGCAGCGGTACAAGGTACTTGAAGTAGATATGTACATGAAGGCAGGGTAAAGTGACTAGGCCTTATTGATGGCACTAGTTAAATCCACTTAACGCAGTGTAGATGAAGGGGAGGAGGCAGGTTAAAGAAGGATTTATAAGCCTTGAGACAGTTGAGACATGGATTGTGTATGTGTGCCATTCAGAGGGTGAATGGGCAAGACAAAATATGTATGTGCCTTTGAACAGGGTATGGTAGTAGGTGCCAGGCGCACCGGTTTGTTTTAAGAACTGAAACGCTGCTGGGTTTTTCACGCTTAAAAGTTTCCTGTGTGTATCATTAATGGTCCACCATCCAAAGGACATACAGCCAACTTAACACAACTATAGGAAGCATTGAAGAAGTCGTTCCTAATGTTTGGTGTACTCAGTGTGTAGTCACTTTATGCTGAGGTCCCCATTCAATAGATGTAGTATATTGATGTTTCTACCTCCTCTCCTTCGTTTCCTAGGTGACATGTACAACCATGAAGATGAGATGGAGGAGCCAGACTGGGTTGCGACAGAGCGCGAGCAATTCTCAGAGTTCCGGGACAAGAACAAAGACGGGAAGATGGATCGGGAGGAGACTATGGACTGGATCCTTCCTTCAGACTACGACCACGCAGAGGCCGAGGCCAAACACCTCGTCTACGAGTCTGACTCAAACAAAGTGAGACAATCTCAATCTCTCTCTCTCTCTGTCTCTCTCTGTCTCTTTCTCCCCTTTTATTTATTTCACTCACAATGTCTGTGTCTGTTTGAACCTTGTGTTGACTAAATATCCTTTTTGTTTTGATTTCAGGATGGAAAGCTCAGCAAGGAAGAGATCCTGAACAAGTACGACCTGTTTGTAGGAAGTCAAGCAACTGACTTTGGCGAGGCGCTGGTACGGCACGATGAGTTTTAGATGATTTAGTCCTAGCTAGATAAAACAGTTTTATACTTGGTTTGATTTATATTTTGTACGAAACCTATTCATACAGTACATTGTCTCCAATTCGTTTGTGGTTGCTAGCACCTAATAGTTACGTGTGTTTATATATACTGACTTCCCATCCCAACACTTAATTTTATTGTTCTGTTACGTACATAGGTAGTTTAGATTGGTCATTATTTTTGCCTTGGTTTGAAACACAATGGTATACTCACAAGCACTGAATACTCCTTTTGGAGTTGTAATCATTTATAATTCTTCCACCAAACCCTTCATGTGTGGGAATGATTTGGTGTTTTTTACAGTCATGTTTTGAATGACACTGATTGTAGTGATAGCCCATCATTTCTTAGTATAGTTAGTAGATGAGAGATGCTACCCAACATTAGCCTCCTACATTTCCTTTAACCCAGTGTGTGCCTTCTCTGAGTAGTCTTTTGGGAGCTCAACCAATGAAACTGACACTAAATATCAGTGAATCAGGGGGTCATGGGAACGTGAGTCCACTACAGTGAAATCATCCCTCACCCTGCTCTGTTTCTCCATAAACACTTTCTTTGACCCCCTTTTCTTCATATGTACTGTATTTGTCTATCATGACTAGGGCCGTTATTACATGACTAGGGCCGTTATTATTAGCAGTTCATCACTGCTTCTGTAGCCTTCTCCGCTGTCAATCACTGCCTCTCAGCAGTCTACAGTGGCTTCCTCTCCTTGCCTCCATCTGCATTGGTCTAGAAACAAATGATAGGTGAAAGAAGTATGTTAGATGACCAATGTGAAACAAGAAAAGGAAACCGTTTTGGACTATTGAGTAGCAGCACAAGTGTGAGAGCGCGTCTGTTGTTCTATTGGTTAGAAATAAGAGCGGTTGTACTTCCTTCCTGTGGGGCGTGCTGAACTGAAAGGTTGGTGCATTGCAGCGTCGTTGCTGAATTACGCTTGCTTAAAATTCAATTAAGATTATGTTGAAGTATTTACATAGTCAGCAAGTGTTTATTTTCTGAATTTATGCACAGTGTATGGACATTCATATTTTTTGGATTGAATGCTGTACTTTTGATTCCACAGTCCATTTCTCAATAAAAAAAAAACTAATTGAGTAAACTTATTTGTTCAAGTTTGAGCCTCAAGGCACAACTTCTTTTTAAGAGTTTGTTTGTCTGGTTGTGTTTGTGTTAATGGTTTTTGTTAAGACATCCAATAAATGGTGATCGTGGTTGAAATAAAACACTGTCCACCACTGTTATAAAAGTGCATCGTAATACAATATAAATCTTTATTTACCTTAGATATGTTACAATAAATCAACATGTTGAGTATTTCATCAAGGGGTAGATTCAATAAACCCTATTTGCCCTGAACTCACATTTTCAATCAAGTGTTAGGGAACCTTAGATGGTTTATTGAATCCACCCCAAGACCCCCCATTCCGGAGATACAAAAATAAAACTGCTAAACTTGTATTTTTCTTCATTTTTTTTCATGCATTGCTATTTTTAGACTGCAGCTTTGGTAAGCTAATATATGCCATCATCAGACAGGTTCGGTCAATATTCAGAATGAAATGTACATGATTCATTACGGTCTTAAACAGGGTGCGATTTGTGGGGGAGAGGTGAGAGAGAGGTGGATAGGAGGAAGAGGGAAAGAAAGCGCAGGAGAAAATAAACCCCTTTTTGGCTCTCATGGTGTGCTAAGGGGTGTTCCCATATGAATAAGAAATAAAATGGCCAACAACACCACCACAAACCCTATACAAATCACACACTGATTATGATAAGAATAATACTACGGAGTTTGGAAAAGTTCTCTGACAGTAGGACCTTCCTGGTATGAAGCAGTGGAGGTAAGGGGTGGTCAGGTGTTGGCTGTTGGGGATGGGCTCCTGATGGACTGAGACCAGCGTCACAGTTTATGCTGTGGAGACCTCAGTCTTGGAGGCTGAAACTGAAGTCTCTTCAATCTGCTTTCCGAACACAGTCTCCATGATGCAGGCGTTAAACTGAGGGAGAAGTAGATAGATTTATATGACAGACAATGAACATGATACGGTTGTGTGTCCTGTTCTGACTCATCTCTGATGTGCCTCATTTCTGAGTGTTTGTCAATGACTGAGTGTGTGTGTGTGCCACTATGTTGGTGTATATCTATGCATTTCGGGGGTTATAGACTCACCTGTTTGTTCATGAAGGCGTAAATAAGAGGATTGTATACACAGGAGCTTTTAGAGAAGAAAGCAGGGATGGTCACCAGGCGGTAGTCTTTGTTCTCGCTTGTTGTGTAGGCAAAGTACAAGCCTGCCAGGGCGTAGGGGCCGTAACACAGAATGAAGGAGCACACCATCACAATCACCATCCTGGATACTTCCTTCTCTGCCTTCTGGGTGGAAGCTGACTCAGCCTGCGCAGCTGCCACCTACACACACATGCGCACACTGGTCACATGTGGGTTCCAAATCAAATAATTTACTCTACTTTGTTTTTTTTACCCAGAAAGCATTGTACTCACAGCCCGTAGTGCTCCCAGCAGCTGGGAGTAGGAGAAGAAGATGATGGACATGGGCATGAGGAAACAGGTAACAATAAGGAATTTGGTGTAACTGGCACAGTGGTACTCCTCGTTGTTTGTGTACCAGTCAGGTCCACAGGAGCAGCCCAGACCCTCAGGGATATACCTGTAAAACAAACCCAAGTTACTTCTACTAAAGCCCCACGCATTGTCTCTCTGCAGGGTTTCCTCCTTGCCCATATCAATCAGTGACTTATCTAACTTGAAAAGCAGCGAGCGATGCAAACGTTGAAGCCAATTAGTGACATTAATTGCTGCTCAGAACCTTACACGTACAGCAAAACATATACATGTGCTTTTAACAAATTTGAGGATAATTACCATTTTCCCCGTTCCCTGTGTGTGCAATGTGAACCAAATAGCCTAATAGTAGCCAAATACAAAGAGTATTTATTAATCCAGACTATAACACACTACAAGATCAAAGTGTTTGTGGATCAGTACCTGCTCCAGCCGAAGAACGGTGGGGTGGCACATCCGATCCCCATGACCCAGGTGAAGCCAACAGCCGCCAGAGCCTGGTTGTTGTCAAATTTGAAGGTGCCGAAGGGTTTGCAGATGACCACATATCTCTCAAAGGCAAGGACAGCCAGGGACCAAGCTGACACCAACCCTGAGGAAGAGAGAAGAAGCCATCAACATGTTAGGAGATATCAAAGACATCGAACACAAGAACGAGTTTGCATGCAAATAATCAGAAGAGTAAAAAAGGAATCGTTAAAGTACATTTTTGTTGTTGTTGTTCTTATGATGACGTTTGAATTTACCTGCTATTGAACCCATGCAAGCTTCCATTGCACACAAGGTGTAACCCAGGAAGTAGTATCCTCTCGCGCTAGAAACAAACACTTGACTCACAGAAAACGTCACAAAGATGAAACCTGCTAACGAGACGTTGACCAGGATGTAGTTCAGCGGTTGTCTCAGCTTCTTGTACTTCACTGTCACCACGAGAATGATAAAGTTTAGAGGTGTTCCAGCAAAGAACACAAAGCCCATGAAAGCAGTCTGTAGGTAGAAAGCCCATATTGGGGCCAGGTGATACTGTGGCCCCTCAAATGGGCTGACCTTAGAGATGTTCTCGTACAGATGGAAGTCCTTTCCCATCTTGGCTCCTCTCTGACTCAGACCACTACTTGTCCGTCCCTTAGATGTGAACTATGATGCTGAAAGGCTCCCTTTTATATGACCATAAACCACTTATAAACCTCTTATAAATGATGTCAGGAACAAGCTTCTCCTGCGGATCTTCCTGATCTTGTCGGTGGATGAATAAACTTTCGGATTAAGCTGCCCCCGTGACCATGACCTTGCCAGAAGAGACCTTACTTTGTCGGGTGCAGTAATCCATCTTAAAGAGCCAGTGAGAAAGGATACAATTTAGAAGAAGAAGAAGAATTTAATTTATAGCAATTCTTTGTTGGTGGGAACAGTGCTTGGATAGAAAGCATTGCCGTACTTCTGGAGTTTGTAATGTATATCAATGATTTAAACGAGGCTGTGTTGGCTGCTCTTATGAGGTGGTAACTGCCTTATCCAGTTTCTATTTTAATCTCTGATGGACATTAACCTTCCTCCAAACATAACCTAAGGGGGGAAGGGGATGTGGTGAACAGTGGTAGAAAGAAGGAGTTGAACGGGCAGTGGCACTCACCTCCACAATGTTTGGAAACTCCACTTTAACAATTAATTATTGTTAAGTGCTAATCCATCAACCAATGAATGAATTCATTATAGGGTCTAAGCAAACATCGAGAGCCGACATAGAGAGCCTTGCTCTTGTTGTATACCTGTCTACAGTACAGGGAAGCTCTAGCACACTGAGCACTGGGAAAGACTGTTTAGATTTCAATGCATTTTTCAATCGTACACGTACAAGTCACACTGTGAAATTAGAACGTCTCAGAACACCATGATTGGGTAATGAAACCCTGAAAAGTAGTGCACCTAAGCTGAGGTTTGGAGGGTGTTTGAATGTAAACCCAATGTAAAGTGTTGTAGTACACTTTTGTAGTATATTTTTTTGTGTGGAATTCCATCTTTATTTTTTCAATGCTTTATTTAGACAGATTAGAAACAGGAGGGGCAGTAAGATTGTACATTTCTTTGGAATTTTATCCACTCAAGAACACAGCCACACTGTAAGAAATGATTCTGGGGTGAATTGAAATTGACTCCCCCCCCAAAAAATGTATGCAAGTCATGCAGAGTCCATGGTCTAGCAGTAACACACTAAGACACCCCTCTCCCCACCGAAGACTATTTCTCACACCTATCTGTATCCCCTCTGTCATTTCATACCTGTCTCAATAAACTGTAAAAAAATACCCCCAAAATATATACAGTATATATTTAATTATGCAGTCGTTTAAATGATTTGTTAATTTAATTTGACCAAAATAATGTAAGATTAAATACAATTTAATGTGTTGCTGAAAATGTATGTTTCTTTCATGAGGATTACCAAAGAGAGAGAACATTTAGTGACTGAACTCATTGGAAGTGGTTTTAATCAGCTTGCATTTTCTATCTTGCCACTTGGCTATGATTTTGGGTAATTCAAATTTTTTTGACTTCATAATTATTTCACACAATGTTGTATACAAGTTTGATGAAAGAAAAGTATATTTTCATATTAATATTTAGCTTGTTGTGCCATGAGGTGTAATGGATCATGATGAACGGATATCATGATTGTTAATGAAAAGGCAAGTGCAGAATTCTCAATTCTTGCTGTTCAATCTCCAGTTACTAATGGTGATGTGAACACTGTGCTTGACAATGCCTGCCAAAATGGCAAATTATTAAATACATAAAACAATGTTAACTGTTCAAATTCTCCAGATGAAGTGGTCTAATTTTGCGCTGGGCAGGAACTCAAAACACCAAAATGATGTTTACAACCTTATTCTACTCTTAATTAAGTGGTGTTACAATACACCGTGTCATGTTTCAAAACATTTCAATATGATGTGTTTCAATAAAGTTTTGTCTCCTTCAAGTTGGTGGCAGCTCAGTTGCCGCTATTTTGGGTATTGCAAAGCGCTTAATTTGAACAGTGCACATTCAGATCTAAATTAACCTACTTGTATCAAGATGTAGCTAGCATGGAACAAAAAAAGAGTGCCATATAACGAACAGCAGGTAGGTTAGAGGGGTGGGACAGCAACCTGAGGGTTGCCAGTTTGAATCCCTAATTCGTACCAAAAAAATATGGCCTTTGAGCAAGGCATTTGACCCTTAAACTGCTCCTTGGTTTTGACATGGGACAGAGATTACGGTTTATAATTCTAGACCTTGAACGGGTGAAAACAGAAAGCTTACGACTAGCCAGAAGCAAGCCAATTAGAGCACCATCAGCCCCCAATACACCCCACCCCCTCGTCCATTCCTCCCTCCCTCCCTTGAAAGGGTGTCTAGAACGTTTCTGAGAGTTGATCAGGTGAATTCTGATCAACATTCCTCACTAACAAATAATATGTTTTCACTCTTCACGATATTGTTGCATGTATTGTCAGGGATGGCAGCCGCAGACATTTGATCTGCAAAGTGTCTCAGGCTACGATTTTTCAGTTACTGTTTTGTTCTTCAACCGATAACTCATGAGAGTGTGTTGCATATTGGTGTGTCTGCATTTATTTTGTCATTTTTTTTTATTTCACCTTTATTTAACCAGGTAAGCTAGTTTGAGAACAAGTTCTCATTTACAACTGCAACCTGGCCAAGATAAAGCAAAGCAGTGCGACAGAAACAACCACACAGTTAGTGTTGAGTTACACATGGAATAAACAAGCGTACAGTCAATAACACAACAGAAAAAAAAGAAAGTCTATATACAGTGTTTGCAAATGGCGTGAGGAAGTAGGGCAATAAATAGGCCATTGTAGCGACACCACCCCACTATGTAATGATGGAAAAGTTTCCCCCATCTTATTGGTTTACTTGATTAACTGTATGCTATAGTAGTTGAAGTTATTACAGCTAGTGTTAGCTACATAAGATGCTTAGTTTTGTTGTCAGTGGCCCTTCCCCTGAGCTTCATCACATGTGAAACCGTTCTGCCATCCGCCTACTGCCTGTTGCCTGCCATGCATATTAGGTTACATGACATTGGGGTCTTAAAATGCCACAATACAGGGATGAGCCTTAATCTGGAAACAAGATTTACCTGAGATGTACCTGGCCAATCCTTCAAATCTCTGCAAACTGCAGGGATGTAACATGGGATTAGGATCAAACTACAGGATCATCCCTTTATTCCCAGATTGTTGGGTCAAATGACTAATTTGAGGAAGGATCAAGGGTGGGTTTACTGGTAAATCTCCCTACTCCTTCTCACCGTGCCCCCTGTTCTCCTTTTTATACACTTGCACACAGTCAGCCAATCCTCTTTCCCTTGGAACCTTTCCAAGGAACCTTCTCCTCCTCCATCCTCCTCCTCCGCCCGCCTCTGTCTGTCTCTCGTGTCTTTTCAGATCAGTGCTACTCTCGTTAAGTTTGAGGCAGTAGGGACCAGCTAGTTTGATCTAGTTTTGAGCTAGTTTTTTCTTGAAAACCAGAGGTTCTCTCAATTTACCAGCAGAAATAAAGGTATGCTTTTTTCATTTCCAGTATTTTTGTATGGGTGAGTAGGCTTGTTTAACAGGCTGTATTTCAGTTTAGCATTTGGTTAGGTTGTTTAATTTGAGGTTTATGGATCAGTTTAAGATTTTAACGACAATACTTATTTGACCGAGATTAGATCTTTGGAAAAATGTATAGAACTTTTAGCATTAAAAAGTATTTTATATAGTTTGACACTATTGACAAGCAAAGCTGTGTTTGTACTGTATGGCAAACCGAAGCCCATGCATTGTGATGACCCTTACCTCGAAGATTTTGTTCCTCAAACTAGGGGAAGATGAAGGACCACTACAGTCCTTTAAGATACATGGCGAAGAAATGACGGAGAGCGAGTGAGAGAGCGGGTGCAAGATAAATATCATCCCCAGACTCAGGGTTGTATCATAACCAACCTGTATGGTTTAGAAGTATGGGTATGATACGACCTGGGTTTGGCGGTGGTCTGCTGCTGCCTTCAAACAGAGGATGCTAACACCAATGGCTCTCTATAACTGATTATTTGGGGTGTGTTTTCTTCCCTTTTACTTTTCCTTTCCGTTTTGCCAAGAGAAGAATGTAATAGGAGCCCAAAAAAGCTGTAAAATTACTTAAAATGACACTCTTGACTTTTGTATTTTGCGAAGTGATCCACAAAATAAACTGAATGGAACGACCCTTGTACTTCTGTCCACACTGCCCTTGTGAGACCATGGCCAATAGAAATGCATCCATTTGAAAACCCTTAGATTAGCAGCTGTGGGGGTTGGTGACACCAGTGGGATCTACCCGGTACAACCAGAAGAGGACTGGCCGCCCCTTGGAGTCTGGTTCCTCTCTAGGTGTCTTTATAGGTTCCTGCCTTCTAGGGAGTTTTTCCGAGCCACTGTGCTTCTGCTTCTACTTTACTTGCTGTTTAGAGTTTTAGCCTGGATATCTGTAAAGCACTTTTTGACAACTGCTGATTTAAAAAGGGATTCATGAAAGAAATGTAATCTTGTGAGGGTGGAGTAACAGCATAATGATCTCTAAGGGGTTAACCACACCCTCTTGGTGTGCAAGGCAAGCTAAATCAAGTTCACCTAAGAGTTGCTCTTTTAAAATATAGTGATGCTTTAATCAAAGCTTTCACACACAGGCTTCTAAACATCCATAGTAAATGTAAAACAACACTCCTTATAGAGCAAGTAACAATGAACAAACATGAGATACACTGTATATACAAAAGTATGTGGACAGCCCTTCAAATGAGTGAATTCAGCTATTTCAGCCACACCCGTTGCTGACAGGTGTATAAAATCGAGTACACATCTATGCAATCTCCATAGACAAACATTGTCAGTAGAATGGCCTTACTGAAGAGCTTAGTGACTTTCAATGTGGCATCATCATAGGATGCCACCTTTCCAACAAGTCAGTTCGTAAAATTTTTGCCCTGCTAGAGCTGCCCTGGTCAACTGTAGTGGTGTAAAGCTCGCCGCCGTTGGACTCTGGAGCAGTAGGTGGGATGTATCCTTCCCCATATTTCTCACCACTCGTTTATCACTACAACGCTGGCAGTTCCATCCCCCCGAGATTAGGGGGACCTCGACGGGACACACTTTCATGGAATAATCAGACCTCTTTTGCGCCCCTCCGGTAGATCTCGACTATCCACACCAGAACTCTTACGTTCGCCAGAACTCTTACCTCCGCCAGAACTCTTACGTTCGCAGCCTAATATATATTTTGACCAGGTTTCCTCTTAGGTCTCAATGTTAGCTCGTTTAAATCGGTTAGTTTAAATAGCCACAGATGCCTAGGGTCATTACGGACCCCCTTCCCAGAACTCTTACGTTCGATTTGGATCTATATCCAATTCCTGTCTTCCATTTGCACAGAATACTTGGTTCCTTTTAAAACATTTTTCTCCACACAAAATTCTAAAGACAGGTCACCAGACATAAACCCCTTTGGATATTTCAGCGTCTAACACCCAGAGTACATTCAAATCCTTTAAGGCAATCATACAGATATTATCCCCTGTATCCGTGAATAAAGAGGACTGACCTTATTATTGCAGCTGAGGTTTCAATGTCGGTTGGATCTCGTCACCGTTTCTGTCGCAGACCAGTTCGCCACCGGCCTGTAAAGAACCCTCAGAAAGGGGCCAGGTCTTTAATCTACGGATATTTCATCCGCCCGTGCACGGTTTTCGGTGTCTCCCTGGACCGACAGAAGCAGGTATTGAGATCCGGCTCGAAAGGACCAAGCTGTCACGAGAATTTTCAATCCCAATGATAATAACTAACAATCAATTAAGCTTTGACCAATTCCCGAGGTTTGTAAGACCCTGGGTTTAATAATTATTATGCAAAGACTCAGTTTATGCAAAAGGTACGGTCCTTTATTCACGAGAACGTTCTAAAGTTTTTTTAAATGCAAAGACATGTAAGTTTATAACTCTCCTTCCCCCTATCTACTACTACGCACATACCGACACACAAACAGTAGGGGGATTACACACACAGATACACAAACAGTAGGTGGATTACACACACAGATACACAAACAGTAGGGGGATTACACACACAGATACACAAACAGTAGGTGGATTACACACACAGATACACAAACAGTAGGGGGATTACACACACAGATACACAAACAGTAGGGGGATTACACACACAGATACACAAACAGTAGGTGGATTACACACACAGATACACAAACAGTAGGGGGATTACACACACAGATACACAAACAGTAGGTGGATTACACACACAGATACACAAACAGTAGGGGGATTACACACACAGATACACAAACAGTAGGGGGATTACACACACAGATACACAAACAGTAGGGGGATTACACACACAGATACACAAACAGTAGGGGGATTACACACACAGATACACAAACAGTAGGGGGATTACACACACAGATACACAAACAGTAGGGGGATTACACACACAGATACACAAACAGTAGGGGGATTACACACACAGATACACAAACAGTAGGGGGATTACACACACAGATACACAAACAGTAGGGGGATTACACACACAGATACACAAACAGTAGGGGGATTACACACACAGATACACAAACAGTAGGGGGATTACACACACAGATACACAAACAGTAGGGGGATTACACACACAGATACACAAACAGTAGGGGGATTACACACACAGATACACAAACAGTAGGGGGATTACACACACAGATACACAAACAGTAGGTGGGATGTATCCTTCCTCATAGTTCTCACCACTCGTTTATCACTACAAAGCTGGCAGTTCCACCCCCCCGAGATTAGAGGGACCTTGACGGGACTCCCTTTCCAGCCGTACATTTTTCAGAGTTCTAACCAGGTCAGGTCATGAATAGTTTAATTGTTTTCTGTGTTTTCTTAGTCACACACACACACATTTCTAATTGTCTGACCAAACCTTATTGGACTGAAGTTTATCATTCTAATTCATTATATCTGTTACATAATCTTATAATTACGTTTCAGGGTGGAATAGTTTAGTCATTACCATAAACGTCTAAATTCCCTCATCGGGAAGGCCCTTTCCTGTTTCAGCATGACAATTCACCCTGTGTATAAAGCGAGGTCCATACATAAATGGATTGTCGAGAACTTGACTGGCCTGCACCTCAACCCTATCGAACACCTCTGGGATGAATTGGGACACTAAGTGCGAGCCAGGCCTAATCACCCAACAGCCGTGCCCAACCTCACTAATGCTCTTGTGGCTGAATGGAAGCAAGTCCCCACAGCAATGTTCCAACATCAAGTAGAAAGACTTGACCAGAAGGGTTAAGGCTGTTATAGGAGCAAAGGGAAGACCATCTCCATATTAATGGCCTTGATTTTGGGATTAAATGTTCGATGAGCAGGTGTCCACATACTGTTGATCATGTAGTGTACTTACACCCATGAAGCATGCCTATAGTACCAGGTGTTTTTCTAACCATGTGACCTGACCAGGAAAAACTTGGGGTCCAATGTTTCCTTTGCATCAGGTTACTCTCCTGCAGTGCAACTATTGACAACTGCTTGGAGGAAGCAAATCTGTAATGAGCCACATTTAAACGTGTTAACCCTCATAAGGCTACTGGCCCAGACGGCATCCCTAGCCGCATCCTCAGAGCATGCGCAGACCAGCTGGCTGGTGTGTTTATGGACATATTTAATCACTCCCTATCCCAGTCTGTTGTCCCCATATGCTTCAAGATGGCTACCATTGGTCCTGTACCCAAGAAGGCAAAGATAACTTAACTAAATGACTACAGCACCGTAGCACTCACTTCTGTCATCATGAAGTGCTTTGAGAGGCTAGTCAAGGATCATATCACCTCCACCTTACCGGCCACCCTAGACCCACTTCAGTTTACAGACCGCCCCAACAGGTCCACAGATGACGGAATTGCCATCGCACTGCACACTGCTCTATCCCATCTGGACAAAAAATAATACCCATGTAAGAATGCTGTTCATTGACTACAGCTCAGCATTCAACACCATAGTACCCCCCTCCAAGCTCATCATCAAGCTGGAGGGCCTGGGTCTCAACCCCTCTCTGTGCAACTGGGTCCTGGACTTCCTGACGGAACGTCCCCAGGTGGTGAAGGTAGGAAACAACATCTCCAATTTGCTGACCCTCAACACTGGGGCCCCACAAGGGTGTGTGCTCAGCCCTCTCCTGTACTCCCTGTTCACCCACGACTGCGTGGCCATGCACGCCTCCAACTCAATCATCAAGTTTGCAGACGACACAACAGTAGTGGGCTTGATCACCAACAACAACGAGACAGCCTACAGGGAGGAGGTGAGGGCACTCGGAGTGTGGTGTCAGGAAAACAACCTCTCACTCAACGTCAGCAAAACAAAGGAGATGATGGTGGACTTCAGGAAACAGCAGAGGGAGCACCCCCCTATCCACATCGAAGGGACAGCAGTGGAGAAGGTGAAAAGTTTTAAGTTCCTGGGTGTACACATCACAGACAAACTGAAATGGTCCACCAACACAGACAGTGTGGTGAATTAGGCGCAACGGCGCTTCTTCAACCTCAGGAGGCTGAAGAAATTTGGCTTGTCATCCAAAACCCTGACCAACTTTTACAGATGCACAATCGACAGCATCCTGTCGGGCTGTATCACAGCCTGGTACGGCAACTGCACCGCCCTCAACCGCAAGGCCAACCAGAGGGAGGTGTGGTCTGCACAACGCATCACCGGGGGCAAACTACCTGCCCTCCATGACACCTACAGTACCCGATGTCACAGGAAGGCCAAAAGATCATCAAGGACAACAACCACCCGAGCCACTGCCTGTTCACCCCACTATCATCCAGAAGGCGAGGTCAGAACAGGTGCATCAAAGCTGTGAGATTGAGAAACAGCTTCTATCTCAAGGCCACCAGACTGCTAAACAGCAATCACTAACTCAGAGAGGCTACTGCCTACATTGAGACCCAATCACTGGACACTTTAATATTTTATTTTATTTTATTTATTTATCCGTTATTTTACCAGGTAAGTTGACTGAGAACACGTTCTCATTTGCAGCAACGACCTGGGGAATAGTTACAGGGGAGAGGAGTGGGATGAATGAGCCAATTGTAAACTGGGGATTATTAGGTGACCGTGATGGTTTGAGGGTCAGATTGGGAATTTAGCCAGGACACCGGGGTTAACACCCCTACTCTTACGATAAGTGCCATGGGATCTTTTAATGACCTCAGAGAGTCAGGACACCCGTTTAACGTCCCATCCGAGAGACGGCACCCTACAGAGGGCAGTGTCCCCAATCACTGCCCTGGGGCATTGGGATATTTTTTAGACCAGTGGAAAGAGTGCCTCCTACTGGCCCTCCAACACCACTTCCAGCAGCATCTGGTCTCCCATCCAAGGACTGACCAGGACCAACCCTGCTTAGCTTCAGAAGCAAGCCAGCAGTGGATGGATTACTAGTCACTTTTAACAATGCCACTTTAAATAATGCCACTTTAATAATGTTTACATATCTTACATTACTCATATCACATGTATATACTGTATTTTATACCATCTACTGCACCTTGCCTATGCCGCTCGGCCATCGCTCATCCATATACTTATATGTACATATTCTCATTCACCCCTTTAGATTTGTGTCTATTAGGCAGTTGTTGGGGAATTGTTAGATTACTTGTTAGATATTACTGCACTGTTGGAACAGTGCATTTTTCTACACTCGCATTAACATCTGCTCACCATGTGTATGTGACCAATAACATTAGATTTGATGTATCTGGTTCATTGCTGTAAGTAGTTTTCAACCTTTTTTTGGTTACTATAACCACATTTCACTCAGTCTGAACTGAAGTACCCCCTCATGACCATCTGATAGTTAAGCAAATGTTATTATGCATATTCCCAAACACCTCCTGTGGATAGACCAGGTAGGTACTCCTAGCACAGATGAATAGGTATTTTTACTACATGTACCCCAGTTTGAGAACAACTGTTGTAAATCATGCGCTTTGCTGACATCTAGTGGTCTTTCAGTGTATATTGGGGTTCTCTTACAAAATAAATATACATACCGCCTAGCTACATAATTATACATTGTAACTATCAATTCAATTACATTGATATGGTGTTTCTCGTTTTTACTACTTGTTTTACAATAACAGTAAAAGAGATCCATTGTGTCCCCCGAATATGTGAAGTATAGCTTTTAGTTCCTGTAACTGTATTTCTAGACGGGGGCGTTTGCTGGTGACACACACGGGGAACCTGTGTGCGATTGAGATGGCGGTCGGAACAGCGAGCACAACTAACGAATAAATATTACCCCGTCTGAACATAAACTGTGGAACTTGTAGCGCCTTCGCTTTTACCCTAAACTGTAACCCGGAACGTAGCATAGCGCTATGGAGAAACCGACAGTCGCACTTGTGTATCAAGCTGTTCAGGCTCTTTATCATGATCCGGACCCCGCCGGCAAAGAGCGAGCCTCTGTGTGGCTGGGGGAGCTACAGAGATCGGTAAGTAAACTTGAGAGATGGGGAGGGGGGGACTTGGAATGGGCCTAGAACAAGACATTGCTAGGCAGGTCGTGTGAGGCCGAAAACAAAACATTGCATCAGAATGCGTAATAGCGTGGTGATATAAAACCATTTGATTTGTGTATGCTAACCCAACAGCGAATGAATGAGCATAGATTCACACGCTAGCTAGCAACACATTGCATAGCATTAGCTAGTTAGCTTAGTCAAGCTAGTTTGTTAGATAACTAACTAGTTAGCATTAGCCACACAGTTCCCCTTTCTACTGCTAGCCTGCTAGTAACTGTCAAATGGAAACGGGGATAAATCTATGGGGGATTTCTCGGTGCAACGAAGATAATGAGGGCAAACAGTAGCCAGCTTTTTCTCGCGTGTAGTCAAACGATCCATAGTGTTTTAAAATGCTAGCTAGTTAGCCACACACAGCAGATAACTAGTTAACGTCCAGTTTTTGCTAGCTAGTTGTTTAGTTAACCCTAGCCAACTACAGTAGCTGTCTTTTACAGAATATGTAGCTCGCGCTAATGACAGCGCCGTTAGCCGGTCAGAGCACAGGAAGAGCGCGAGGCGAGGGTGGCTACCATGATAGCGTCCAATACTTGCTAGCAAACTTGCAGTTTTAGCCACATATGGCTAAATTGCTAAGTAGAGGGGCGTGTTGTCTCGCTAGATAACGTTAGCGGGTTAACGATATTGCCATGGAGGCTTTTGCTTTGAGTCAGTCAGCGAACGTTAACTTGGCTAGTTACACTAACAACTTCCATTTGTGTTGATACTGTTGGGTAAATGGTATGTGCCGCTGGTTAACGTTAGCCGTCTTTATTATTTCCGCATCTGTTTGTTTTTTTTCTTCCTCCCATGGTGCTGCATCGGTCTGGTTTCCGCATATTCATTGGTTACTGCCTCAACTCCTGCAGGAAATGCAATCATTGTCTGTCATCGGACAATTGGTGATTGAAATACGGCCCACCTACATGTTGCTGCTACGTATTTCGACCAACTTTAATTTATTACTGTGATAATTTATATAACAATGACCTGCCCGCAGGTTGCATTGAGAGTAACTGGATTCAAAAACGCTATTTCCCCCCACTATCATGCAGTTCCCACAGAAGGGCCTCACAAAGTCAAATATTGATTCTCTAAGAAAAAAATGCAATGTTGCTGAACACGTTTTAAAACACGTTAGACTGTGACACCAGCAACTTCCTGAGTTTGCTGGCACTTGGGGATCTGAACGGTCTAATTTGGGAGAGCAGGAGCCATCTGAGTGATGAGCACTGGTCTGTGCTGTCAGCAGCTTTTTTACCCTGGCTGCCAGGACATACTGGGGACAAATGGGGAAGGGGCTTGGCTGTTAAACTTTGCAATATAAATTCTCATACACATTTTACCAGGTTATACTTTACAGTCCTTATACCATACTCCAGGGTATCTAACAGCTGACCAACTGTTGGTTAAGGCAACAAGAGCTCTATGAAGGGAGCTAGCTAAAGACACCTGATGGTGAACTCATAGGAAGGATATCCGATTTGGCCTACTGTATTTGTAAATAGGCCTACTCCCTTTGGGTCTTTGCTTGATTAGGGTTTAGAAATATGTTTGTGTCGGTAGGGACGCAGAATTGAGAATGTAAGCATAGTGATCCATTTACTAGGATGGTCATTTAAAAACATTTTGACTGTTCGAGTACTCACGTTATTGTTTTGAGTTCTTGAATGGGGAAAAAAAATATTCATTTAAAAAAAATGCAATAAATACAATGTTCACATTTTTCCTGTAGGCCTATGCCGACATTGCGCAACAATGCTTAATTTATCATAACATTACAGATAACTAATCCTAATTGCTAAATTGCCTCGTATATATTATCAATTTATAGCAAGTTAACGAAACCTTAATATCAACTGATTTATATTATATTGTGGAACAGTCTCCTAAAAGGCAGTAACCTCAGCAGTGGCACTTTCTTGTAGAAGCCTATGGCTGTGCAATTGCATAGCCTTGCTTTGTTAATTTAGCAGACCCCGCTTATTTCCCGAGACCTTATCACAGTCGACGCTTATTTTACAGTAAAAAAATCATGATGTAACATAACAGAAGTGACGCGCATCTCAAGTCTGCAACAGTTATTCTCAGTGATCATTTGAAACTGGGCTCAATGTGGCTAGTTGAAATACCTCCTTTTTTTTCTCTTCGGGGTTACAAACCACAATCTGTCACTTCGATACACGGATGTTCGATTTAGTTTATTCTGCCTGTTCATTGTAATTTTCTAAATGGATGAACAATTCCACATTGAGCACTGCATGGTGTTGAATTACAGCCATTACATATGTTTTGTGAGTAGGCCTATGCTTAATTATTCCGATGAAAATATGCTCTTTGTCAAACTGTTTTGTCTATTTTTCAGTGTGGATCTTGTCTGTTTAGGGGGTTATAGCCTAGGCTAATGGAGTGGATGAACAGGGACTTTTTGTTGTGACACTTTTTTGACAATGTGTCTTGCTGACAAAAGGACCTTTTTTGTAGAGAGAAATGTCGGGACACTTGAAATGGGCCTGAAATACGGGACTGTCCTGGGATGACAAGTGTGTGTGTGTGGGGGGGTTAAACAAACAATGATTGGGGGGGGGGGGGGGTTAAACAAACAATGATTGGTGTTTTTTTTAAATATTTTGGAATAAGATTTGATTTTCATATTTGCCACTAGCAGTTATTACAGAAAGGAATGTTATAAACTATTTTATTACAAGTCCTACAATGATTGGGGGGGGGGGGGGGTTAAACAAACAATGATTGGTGTTTTTTTTTTATATTTTGGAATAAGATTTGATTTTCATATTTGCCACTAGCAGTTATTACAGAAAGGAATGTTATAAACTATTTTATTACAAGTCCTGCTAACTTTTTCTCCCCATCAATGTGTCCTTTCCACCCTGTTTAGTCAGTTGATTGTTCCTGGGTATCCTTTACAGACCATTTAGCCGTGTGGGCCGGTGTGTGTAAATCTGGCGGGTATAACCAGTATCCTGTTTTTTTTACTTGTTTCGGTAACCTTCAAATCATATTTATTTGTCACATACACATGGTTAGCAGATGTTAATGTGAGTGTGGCGAAATGCTTGTGCTTCTCGTTCCGACCATGCAGTAATATCTAACAAGTAATATAACCTAACAATTTCACAACTACCTGATACACACAAGTGTAAAGGAATGAATATGAATATGTACTGTCTGAATAAAGTTGGTGGCGCCAACTTTTTCTCCCCGTCTCCCCTCCCCGCAGATGTACGCGTGGGAGTTGGCAGACCAGCTCCTCCAGCTGAAACAGGACGTGGAATCTTGTTACTTTGCCGCCCAGACCATGAAGATGAAGATCCAGATGTCGTTCTTTGAGCTTCCCCCAGAGACCCATATCGCCCTCCGAGACTCCCTGCTCTCACACATACAGAGCCTCAAAGACCTCTCCCCCATCATCGTCACCCAGGTAATGGCCGCCTCGCCCATTGATGTAACTTGGAGTAACGCCCTTCCATCCAATTATTGTCCACCCTGTCACAGTGACCACTGAAACTCCAGGATGACTTGGATTTCTGTCTGCAGACTTTATGCTCCTAGAATGCTCTCAAGGAATGTCCCACTGCCCATCTAAATGTCCCAAAAGGCTTAGCAATGCACAATAGAAATATAGCATTTACCCCAATGTACCACTACAGAGGAGTAGCTGTGGTACAATTTAACAAGTACAATATTACGTGGCATTAAGATACTCTAATCCTTACAAGTTCTTCCTGTTTGCTTGTCTCATTTCTCCTGTCCCATTCCTCTTGTCCCATTCTCAGCTAGCTCTGGCCATTGCAGACCTCGCCCTACAGATGGCCTCCTGGAAGGGCTGTGTCCACACCCTCATTGAAAAGTAAGACCCCTCCCATTAGCGCTCAACCACCCATCTCGGATCACAACTGTGGATAACAGAATGCAAGATTTACAGGATATTAAACCGCTGTAGGGAGTTCTATAAAGTTGAATTCTATTGAAAACAGTTAATGAGATGGTATGTTTGAGGTGACATTAAGCTTAAAATACATCTCCTTCATGCTAATTTTCTCATAACCGACTGCTGCCGTCTCTCCTCCCACTCTCCTTGCCCCTCTTTCTCTCTTCGTCTCGCTCTCTTTTTTTCTTCTTAGGTATAGCAATGACGTCAGCTCCATGACGTTTCTGATAGAGATCCTTACAGTGCTCCCCGAGGAGGTCCACAGCCGCTCCTTGCGCATCGGCGCCAATCGCAGGACAGAGATCATCGAGGACCTGGCCTATTACTCCAGTACTGTGGTTACCCTACTGGTGAGAGTTCTATCCATTCCTCTCTCTCTTGCCAACACTCACATACTAGCCTATTTTACCCACCTGATTAAGCTGGTCTAAACTAGAGCATCCGCCACCACTCCCCCTTACTGGATAAGCAGACCTCCCATGGGTTCATTATCTAAATTTAAAACCCTGGGGTGTACAGCCTCATTATCACAAAGCTATTCAACTACTACCTTAGAGGGACAAACTGAACCGCTCACTTTGTAGTATATCTTTCTCTGCAGAATGTCTAAGGTTGACTGTAGATGTTTGTGAGGATTAAGTGTAAAAATGTAGGAGTTGTCCTCCTAAAACGAACAGAAAAGAAACAGAACTATACTGTTTCTGTTGAGGGTTACGTCAACCTACAATCAACAATTTGCCTGGAGTCAATATTGATTACACCTGTCGTGACTGTTTTGTTGGGTGAACTTCCTTGTGCGTTTGGACACAGCATTGTGGTTTTGATAAGGGTCTGTGTTAGCTCGTGTGTGTGTGTGTTGTCACTCTGTCTACAGATGACGTGTGTGGAGAAGTCTGGCAGCAATGAGAAAATGCTGATCAAGGTGTTCCGCTGTCTGGGCAGCTGGTTCAACCTGGGAGTTCTGGACAGCAACTTTATGGCCAACAACCAGCTCCTCATGGTCCTTTTCCAAGTGCTGGTATGTCTGTGTCTCAGTCTCTTTCTCTCCCTGTTTGTCTGGCTTTCTCACGCTCTCTCTCATCGCATTTTGGAATCACAAATTAACAGTGCTAGTGACACACTCCCGAAAACAAACAACTTTTAGGATACTCCCAAAGTCTCAACACTGTAGCGGTATTTGTTCCTAACCTTTATTTATGCAGCCATGGGGGGGAATAATTTATGCTGGTTTAGAATACTTATATGCACAGTGCATGGTTTATGTTTTTCAGCCTGAACATCTCTTTGATGTACTGTTTTCTCTCTTTTTTATTTGTATTTTTTTTGCAGCAGAGAGACGAGACGTCCACCAACCTGCACGAGGCCGCGTCCGACTGCGTGTGTTCAGCACTGTACGCCATCGAGAACGTGGACACGCACATGCCCCTGGCCCTGCAGCTCTTCCAGGGCGTCCTCACGCTGGAGACAGCCTACCACATGGCCGTGGCACGGGAGGACCTCGACAAGTACGAGCGCGCTACTCCCCTTTTCATACGTACACCAAGATCACCTATCCAATCACCACACCCCTTCCTGCCCCAAATCTATCCCTCCTCTCCTTTGCTCTTGATGTTGAGCTCTTCTGTCTCTTCTCTGCTGTCCTCTGTGTGGAAGAAAAGAGTGATCACTTTTATCCACAAGTCTCTCCTTCTCCTTTTGTTCTCAGAGTGTTGAATTACTGTAGGATCTTCACTGAGTTGTGTGAGACGTTTCTGGAGACTACAGTCAGGAGTCCAGGCCAGGGCATGGGAGACCTGCGGACGCTTGAGCTACTGCTCATCTGTGCAGGACACCCTCAATATGAGGTACACACACACACGAGCGCGCACACACACTCTGTTGCTTTGGGTGGATTTCAAGTTCTCTTCTGGTTCATCTCAGGTCGTGGAGATCTCCTTTAACTTCTGGTATCGTCTGGGAGAGAACCTGTATAAGACCAACGACCCTGCCCTCCACGGCATCTTCAGACCCTATATCCAGAGACTGCTGCACGGCCTGGCCCGCCACTGCCAACTAGACCCCGACCACGTAAGGACCACCCGCCACATGACAAGGAGTCCTTAACCAACTCCAGTGATGCCGACCGTACTCCTCAATACTCTTCTGGTGTCATATCTGATTTGTAGAATCCCATAACCATGTGCATCTCATTAAGTAGTTCAGTACATCATTTAACTTTGGCGGCACTATATCATTCATTCCTTCTCTACTTTTGTGTTGATCCACAGGAGGGCATCCCAGAAGATACTGATGACTTTGGGGAGTTCAGGATGAGGGTGTCTGATCTTGTGAAGGATGTAATTTTCCTTGTGGGCTCCATGGAATGTTTCTCCCAGGTAGCTACCTTTTTTTGGAAATTAGAAGTTCAAATGACGTCATTAAGACAAATGACAATCTATACAGACTTCCTTCTCTTTTTTCCCCCCTCTCTCTCCTTTCCTCCCTCTTGCTCTCTCAGTTGTACTCCACTCTAAAAGAAGGGAACCCTCCCTGGGAGGTGACTGAGGCTGTTCTCTTCATCATGGCCGCCATCGCCAAGAGTGTAGACCCGTGAGTGTCCTCTTCGTTCTGTTAATGAGTAATAATGTGCTATGACTAAATCGCTTCCCCCACCGTGTAGAATGTGTACAGCTACTTGTTGATTTGTATATCCTTCCCCCAAGGTGTTTGTGTGTAACGTGTTAATGCTTCCCCCCCTGTCAGTGAGAACAACCCCACCCTGACAGAGGTGTTAGAGCAGGTGGTGCTGCTGCCAGAGACTGTCCATATCGCCGTGCGCTACACCAGCATTGAGCTGGTGGGGGAGATGAGCGAGGTCGTTGACCGCAACCCGCGGTTCCTAGGTAGGTTCAGTCGTCACGCTACGGTCAATATCTTAGCTCGGGTCCTGAGTGATTGAGTTCATCAATTTAGAGGTTCATCTTCATCTCTGTGTGTGTGTATGCCCCTCGTTTTGAGCTCGTCTCCATTTCCTTGTCATTTTTCTTTGTTATTTTTCCATTCCTTGTTCCTTCCTGTGTCAAATGCCTGTCACTCTGTTTTGTTATGTCCCTGCTGTGTTACGAATGTGCGCCTCTGTCTGTGCGCCTCTGTTGGCTGCGTACTCTGGATGTGTGCATGACCTTAGCCCCGCTCTATGTCACAGACCCCGTGCTGAACTACCTGATGAAGGGCCTGAGGGAGAAGACCCTGGCTTCCGTGGCGGCCAAGGCCATCCATAACATCTGCTCTGTGTGTCGGGACCACATGGCCCAGCACTTCCAGGGCCTGCTGGACATCGCCCGTGCCCTCGACTCCTTCGCCCTGACGACCGAAGCCGCCGTAGGCCTCCTCAAAGGTAACCTTATGCCACCCTTATTTTATTTTTTTACGTAAAAATGAAGGTGTAGATCAGATCTAATATTGCAGATAGAAGCCACAATCTATCTGTGTAATTGTCTGTATTTTCAATCCCCCACTTTATTTTGTATCTGTATTTTCCCCTAACCCTACCACCCCTCCCCTAATTGTAGTAAATGAATGGACAACGATACTTCTACTTCCAGCTTATACATACTATTAACCTTTTACGTACACAATATATTTGTACCTTTTGTTTGTTTTTTTAGTCCCATCCTTCAGCTACCCTCAACCCCTCCCATCTATCTCTGAAGATCATCCCGTTTTGACTTCTAGTTGCCATATATACACTTACATACAGTACCAGTCAAAAGTTTGGACACCTACTCGTTCAAGGGTTTTTCTTTATTTTTTACTATTTTCTACATTGTAGAATAATAGTGAAGACATCAAAATAGATGAAATATTTGTTCTGTCTTTTCTGGTGGATTAAACCGGAATTGAAACCAGCTTTCTATGTCTTGTTTTAAAAATATCAGAAAGTGTGAAGTTGTAATCTGAATGAAGATAAAAAAAAAAGGTCATTCTTGAACACTGGGTGAGCCATTCTTACTAATCTGCTAGAGAACCAGTTCGGGTATAAGTATAGATTTTGTATGCTGAAAGTGAGAGGTCCAATGCTTTAATATTTAGTCGTTTCTGCCTTCCTAATTCGTATTTATTCATACAAATAGGGCCCGTTCCAAATGAAGTGGAATAAAAATAAAAAGTAATTGAGTGTAGGTAGGGCCATGAGTAAAAAGGTCAACTGGGATATGACTAAATAATTAATCGGGTGTTTTTATACATACTTTTTTCTCCTCAAATAGACAGGTGTTGTCCTTTCCATGGTAGCAACATCTTCTCTAATTTGGGTAACTTTATATTGTAGTGAGAATGTATTTATTTTGGGATATGAATACAGCGTATTTCCACTTCACCGTCGGACCATTTTATTGGTAAAATACCCAGTAATGTTAAAGATGTATTTCATTTTTTAATATTGGTGCATTTATCATAATTCGAGGTTCGAAAATGTTCAAAAAAGGATCTGTATCCTGAGGCTGTGCAGGGATCAAAAATCGAATCCAATTGTATTTTTTACATGCGCCGAATACAACGGGTGTGAAATGCTTACTTTACAAGCACCTTATCAAACAATGTAGTTTAAGAAAAAATAGCAATATAACAAATTTAAGGAGCAACAATAAAATAACAGTAATGAGACTATATATACAGGGGGTTGTGGTACAGAGTCAATGTGGCAGGGGCACCGGTTAGTCGAGGTAATATGTAGGTAGGGGTAAAGTGACACTGCAGGGATAGAGTAGCAGCCGTGTAAAGATGGGGTGGGGAAAATGCAAATAGTCCGGGTAGCCATTTGATTAGATGTTAAGGTGTCTAATGGCTTGGGGGGGAGGGGGGGGGGGTTGACGCTGTTTAGAAACCTTTTTGACCTAGGCTTGGAGCTCCGGTACCGCCTGCCGTCCCCTAGCAGAGCGAACAGTCTATGACTAGGGTGGCTGGAGCCCTTGGCAATTTTTTTTCTTATGGCCTTCCTCTGACACCGCCTGGTATAGAGATCCTGGATGGCAGGAAGCTTGGCCCCAGTGATGTACCCTCTGTAGTGCCTTGTGGTTGGAGGTAGGGCAGGTGATACAACCAGTCAGGGTGCTCTCTGGTGCAGCTGTAGAACTTTTTGTCAAATCTTCCCAGTCTCCTGAGGGGTAAAGGGTGTTTTCTCTTCACAACTGTCTTGGTGTGTTTTGGATCGTTTGTTTGTGATGTGGGCGCCAAGAAACCTGAAGCTCTCAACCTGCTCCACTACAGCCCCATCGGGGAGAATTGCAGATTTAAACGAACATGAATCGTCACCGTACCATGACACCTTTCTGCTCCGCTCCGTCTCTATTCTGTCTCTCACTTTCAATCTCTTGTTTTTACGATTCTCTCAATTGCTGGTCCATATCTGTCGGCAATTTGTTCTCTCTGGACTGTGGCTCGACGTTCCGTTTGTCTTTTTTGTTTTGATTGCCTACTGAGGTTGATTTGTATTAAACGGTGGTGTTGCTCTGTCACCGTGGTAATGCTGGTTGTTTTACCTTGCAGGTACAGCCCTGGTCCTGGCTCGCCTGCCCCTGGAGAAGATCGCTGAGTGTTTGAGTGACCTGTGTGCTGTGCAGGTCATGGCCCTCAAAAAGGTGTGTGTTGTTCTGCCGTTTTGGTTATGTGTGTGTGAGGTACCTTAGTAGAATTGTGTAGCACTATTGTAGTGTAACAGTTTTGTGGATTGGGTTTTTGTGTAATACCAACAGGTTTGCTTGTTTGTCTCTTATCCTCAGCTTCTCTCTCAGGACCCCAGGAATGGGAAAGCTGCTGACCCCACTGTCTGGCTGGACAGACTAGCCGTCATCTTCCGGTACGCTCAACCCATTTATAACACATTTATACTATATATACATATCCTGGTTGCACAGGTCATGTCTTATGTAGCTATATGGCTGCTATATAGATATGATGATTTGGGTTGGTTGTTTTAATAT